>NW_023458566.1:11723743-11737631 GCF_013731165.1 Rhagoletis pomonella
TCGCCGTCGTCATCATCATCATTTTCAAATCTTTATCAACATCATCATCACCTTAATCATCATCATCATCATCATAAAAGGAGCTTTATTAACGCCAGTGAGGTCAAAAGCTTTCACGAACCATTTGTATGCTTTAAAATCACGATTAAACTGTTAACAATGAATTCACCAAATTGATGCTGCAGGCGTACATATAAATGGAATACATACTTACATACATGCCTCCGCACTCATGTACATATGTATACGTAATCATTTTCATCAACAATGGTAAAACAAATGGCCAAGAGGCAATTTCATGCCTATATACTTACAAACACATACAAGCAAACCAATCGACAATGTACATATGTATACTAGGCAGAAGCGAAAGGAGCAAATGTGTTTTCACAATTTTTCTTCATTTGTTCTTTCAACTTTTACACTACGCTGCACACGTTCATGCCTACGCAAGTAAATAGCTGAGTATACTTTTCAAGCGTGAAAGTAAAATGAAATTTAATTAATTGCAAACCGCTGTAAACGAATTCGTCGTATTGCATACCCTCCTCTTCGTTCGCCACCACCCCCCGTCACCCTTTGACACATGCACATAAATAAATTCATTATATCCATTACTGGCCATGTAAACGAAGCTTTATGTGTACATGTGTGTGTATTCAGATACTTTAACATGCATATGCCCACTTGTATTATTTTCGATGTTGTTAAGTTGGAAAATCGTAAATTATTTTGCATCTTTCATAGCCTCGACTTGACCTCTATATGCATTCTGCATGCTTGGGACGTTCATATGTAAATAATGTACATATTTATCTACATAAATGCCATCTTCATACGTACATATGTGTGCATGTATTTGTATATCCACATGCCTATTTGTACATATCTACTATACATACATACCTATGTATGTACATATTTACCTACTTTTTCTCGCAAGCAAATTCGAATGAATATGTGAAGTGCAAATTAAAAGGCCCTACTTTCAGACACATCCATTAAGTAATGCAGCTTGTTGTATTTTCGTAAAATATTCTTGGTAAATTTGTGTCCCGCAGCGGTGAAACACATATCTGAGAAGCGGGAGGATGAAAGTGGGCTACGGTTTTTTTTTTTTTTTTGCGCGAAAATTTATTTTATTGATGCGGCAATATTGTGACATACGTGACAAATTTAAGAAAAATCGCGACCAAACACTTGAAATATTTATTTTGTTTATGTTATTTTTTTTTTTAAACAAAATTTCTGAAGACTTTATTTAAGGAAGACTAGCGACGTAAATACATACATATATAAACTCATTCCACTATATCTGCCTAGAACCTTGTTTTTTTTTTTAAATTTCGTAATGCCTTGCAAGCTCAAATTTTTTTGTTATTTTTGTATATAAATATGGTTCATGCTATACAAAAAACCATAAAAATCCAAGTTTCAAAATATATACAAAATTAAGGAAACTTTAACGCATTTCCATCAAATTTTTAAACTTTTTACTTAGCTCCAATTTTAGTATAATAATATACAAGCTTGAAGTGGCTAAGAAATCGCGTTGATTTTTAATAATTTTTTTGCTGGACGTATTTTCTTTCATATAAAAAGAAATAGATCATAACTTGCAGATATGCAGAAAAATGTTTAGAGCCATCAACAAAAAAATTATTAAAACTCAATGCGATTTCTCAGCCACCTCAAATTTGCAAGTAATAAGTAAAAAGTTTAAAATTTAGATTAAAATTCGTAAAATTTTCTTTAATTTTTTATAGAGTTTGAAACTTTGATGTACATGGTTTTGTTAATGGCTGGACCCATATTTTTGTACAAAAGTAAAATTTTTAAGGAAACTACTGGTTTCCTATTACCAGCCCTTTGAGTTTATAAAAGGTCGAAGATTTTGAATGTTAGACCCATGCATGGCACTTAGCACTAAATCGCAATTGATATGATATAAGACATTTACCACTAGAATTGGTGGATGTAGCTTTAATAAATAATTTTTGTTTAACTGACCTACGATTGGCTAAAGAGAAAATTTTATAAAGGGCTAAAATAGCTTTTCTTGCCATGGCCTTTTCTGCGAGAGGAGGAGGTCCAAATCCAAATTTAGCAAATTCAGCCCGATTATGGACGGAAGCCGGATATTGCATTGAAATTGCTAGTTCTACATTTTTAATGTTTTGAAATTTTTCTTGTAAATAAATGACATGTGCGTTAGGGTAGGGCGGAAAAAAAGTTTGCGTTTCGAAATTGCGGGGGGATCGTTGCCTTTGAATGTCAATAGAATATTGCTTCATTTTTTTATCGATTATATAAAACTTTCTGCTTTCACTATTTGATTGAGGTTGTTAGCTTTTTGTAAATTCTAAACAAATAGCGTAGTTTATCAAAATAATTTTTAGAAAAATTCTAGAAATGCAGTTTTGTAGGCCATTAAATTTAGTAATTTGTACTGCACCAACAAAAAAGAAAACTTCAAAAAAGCAGCGGTAAACTTCAACTTCTCTTTAAGTTTAAAATGGCAAAAAAATACCGCTGTTTTTATGATTTTTTTCTTTTTTGTTGATACTTTTACACATTTTATTCCAAGGAAAGTACGTATGTTCGACAAAGTTTTTATATGGACAAAATAAGCAACACAATAATATTTTTTTGTTTAATCTTTGGTAAGTCTTGGTCATTTCTAACTTGTATATTACAATTTTAGAAGCTAGTGGCATATAAATCTGCATGCCAAGAATTTTTGTAAACATGATTTTGATAAATTACGTTATTTGTTTATAATTTGTAAAATCTCAAAAATTATGGGAGTAAGAATATATTAACCGATTTGAAAAAAAAAAATCTGGCGAAGTCGTTTTACGTCCAACGGCAACCATGCCCCGCTATTAGAATATCGAAACGCAAAGTTTTTAGTTACCGTTCCACCCTAGTGGACATTTCTCGTACTAAACGAAGTACATACATACATCGAACACGCAAATGCAATTCTAGCTAGAGCGTGGCTCCATACTCACAATAACTCCTACTATGCAGTCATCTCCAATTATAGTCCTTCACATATCTGTGTTTTCTCTCTTTCACTTTCTCATGTAAGGTTTATGAAGTGCGTAGTTGACATGGTGGAGCTTTTAAATCATTAACATTGATAAATAGCTCACAAAACAAGAGGTAATCTCTACAGCCTCTAATTTTTAGCAAATTAATCCCAAGTCTAAGCCTGATCTCCTGCTCTCACTCAGCAATTTGTAATGTTCTGGAAAGAATATCATTTTAAAACCAAGGGGGTTCTCTTTTATCATCGAAAAGCACATCCATATAAGGGAAACCCGAAAAAAATTCCGACAATTTTTCAAAATTTTGTATAAAAAAGTGTATCTACGCCTGCTCCACACCACGAAAATGAAGTTTCTTTAAATTCATTTCAGGTTAATTTCACACTGTAAACATTTGTTTTAATCTTAATATTAGCTTAGCCTTTAGGATCATATTTGACTTTTTCCTTTGCCTTTCGCTTATGTTTTGTTTTTGTCAGGCTCATCTTTTCTCGCTCTTCCTTCAGCAGCTGGATTGAAATTTTGATTTTTTTTCACTCTAAGTTGTCCGTATGTTGCCATTTTTTTTATACATTTTCTGACTTTCTAGTGTAGAAAAAAATTTAGAGAAATGTTTGGCTTCAATATTAGGGAATGCTTAGTCAAATCTTTGGTTTTAATTTAAATATTATTTTCGTAGTTAATAAAAATTTCCCTTTCTCAATACACATTTATTAAATTTCTTGCCAATTCCAACGATTTGCAGCCACTCTTAAAACCAACAAGCGCCATCTTGAACTGATTGCGATTACGGCTGAGCATGTTGCACAGTCGCGATATTTTCCGCAAACTTTACCGCAAACGTAAAAGTTATGAGTTTGAGTTTTGACAGCGCCGCCAAAAGCAGTTGACATTTTGACTGCAAAGTAGCAACGCCAACGCCAACACCCACACATTTATATAAATACTTACATATTGTTTGTATATTTAGTTGCTGTCACGCTTATCATGTTGCCTAGTAGTGTCTACATACAAATTATGTATATAAAAATTAAAATTTCTTCGGGAAAAGTTATGCAGCCCGTGCGATCGTCTAGCGGCTTGGGCTTTGCATATAATTATGGCAAAAGAAACTTTTGCAAATTTGCAATTACACACAAGCATTAGATACGTATATACGAGTATGCCTTTGGCGAAAACTAAACTTGTCATACGATATGCATCAGCAACTTTCAAGGCTATTTTCGTTTGTAGCTAATCTGCAGTGACAGAAGTAGAAGTAATCTTAAAGTTGCAGTTCAAAGAAATTGTCTGGTAAAACTTAATAATGAATCTCTTTTAGAGAAATTCGTACTACACTCTATCACTTTTGAAGTGGGATTTGCGATTGGTTTGCGACTACTAAATAAAGCGATTGAACAAAAAAATTTGCAGTGCATGAAACTATTCGTTTTCGCAATATCCGGTAATATATGCATTTAAGGGACATATACATAGGTATGTTCGTTAGACATTACCAGGAAATAGGTTCGCGGTACGCCTTCAAATCTAAAGTATTTTTGCAGACCAATGTTGATTTTTTTTGCCACACCCTCGGCATTTGCTGTCGGATCTTAAACTGTGATATATAGATGTTCTTACCTCAAGGAGATTTTTTTTATCGGAACCAGGCACCAAACCATCCATTGTACTGTTTTCATCTCCCTTTTTATCTGTTTTAAATCTGCACGAATACTAATAAACCCAAGCAGATTGTTGGGTGTCAAACAGCTCAGGTATTCTTCACTCAACACATCGTGGTTATGTCTCATACCTATAGGTCTATTCAAAAAAAATTTATTGCCGAATGTACTTAATATATGTATATACACTAGAGTGCATCACTCGCCAACATTCGATCATCAACGAAATAGAGTTTTCCCCATTAGAAGTACCGGAACTTAGTCTAAAAAAAATTTCGTGCGAAAAAGAGTGGTTTTCGAATTTCTCTCCAAACTGGCCACTCAAATATACTACGAAAATGCATTTATTTTCATTGATCCAGAAATTTGCATGAACCGTTATTGCCTTTTGTCATGATATTTTTGAACGTCTCCATGTATTTTAAAGTATATCTAATAAATTCTACACATGGAACATATATATTATTTATGTACTTACATTTTAACATATGTATTCACATTAGGGCGGAGTAATTTAATTTCGAAAAAAGTGTATGACATATTCGAACTTTACGTTTGATTACAAGTAAAAATTGTGAACAAACTATCTACCAAAAAATGCGTCTGACTCTCCCAATTAAAAAAAGAAAATAAAATCATTTACAAATTTTTATGTTTTCTTCATATTAAAGACGCTATTTTACAAGTTCGTTATGCTCGTTTATTTCTTAAAAAATTTTGTGGTACAAAGAAAAATAATTTTAGACCAACAAATTTACAATGGCTGCTATTCTTTATTCATTCTGAACGTTTGGAATAAACTTTTTTGTTTATTTATTTTTTAGAATGTTCTCGAACGCATTCTGTTTGTTACTGCTGTGAAATGGGGTTATCCGGAATGTATAAAGAAACGCAGCCAATATACTACTTTTTCTTTTGAAAATTGGGAGGGTTAAACGTTATTTTTGGTATATTGTTTGTTCGCCATTTTTGCTTGGAGTCGAACGTAGAAGATCTTAGACTAATACACTTTCTTCGAAAATTTTGTTCCAAACAAATTACTCCGCCCTTACTTACATATGTGCATGAATTAGAAGACTAACGTCTACTCGATTTCATGATAAAAACACCAAAATAAACACGAAAGATAAAAAAATAAACAAAGGACTTTTCGACAAACATATGTACATATGTACGAAAAATATGTTTTCAATGTCCACTTCAAGGCAATAAAAGAATATTTTTCAACCGTTGAGTTATGCTCTGTTAATGAACGTTGCATTAGAACAATACATCTTGCAAATAGGGTAGTTGTAATATAGAATTGTTTTATTTATAAGAAGTAAAATTCAGAAATTCAAAATCAGAATAAATGTGTGTAGAGAAACAATATTGTCAAACTGTTTGCATAATTCATTTGCACAAATAAAAATAATGCGGTACAAATTTTTACAAGAAGCATACACATATGCAATAACGGATATACATACATACATATGCAGCAAAAAATTTGCAAAACAAAATCCCTTAAGGGTCATATATATTTATTGCTGCCATTGTTCAGGTCATGGCTTACGGTGTGCATAAAAGATGCAATATTTATGACTTATGTATGCATAAAATCACCAGGTTGGATTTGCATCTCAACAAAAATGTTCGGCAATTGTTTGGAATGATATTTAAGCGAATTTAAAAGGAAGTTTTTTTATTTTTTATTTGTTATACTCGTATCCCAATTCAGAAAAAAATAAAAGAAAATAATGCATGGATTACTAATAATACATGGGCATACACTCATTCATATACATACAAAAGTAAATATTTATATGTAAGTATGTAATGCAAAGAATTTTCTTTAGTAAAATTGTATGATATACGAAAAAATTTGATACAAATTTTTACTAAATTACCGATACCTTTTACTCAATATCTCAGAAACTGAAGGAGATATCCAAAAATGGATAGCGCCATTTCAAAGATCTTGATTAGTTTAGTATAACCGAATTATTAAAAAAATTCTTAATAAATAAAGGACAAAATTTTAGTCAATATCTCGAAAACTATAGGAGATATCCAAAAACTGATAACACCAAACGAAAGTCTTTATTTAAAATATATATCTGCATATTTTACTAAAAGTCGTCAAAATGGCGATTACGATATTTTATCCAGGCGTCATATATGTAGGTAAAATTTCATTTTTGTAAAAGCTTTAACTATTGAAGTTTTTGTACGATTAAGTTCAGTAGCCTTCTTTCTGAATAACTGAAAAGAGATCATAATCCAGCATGATTTACTAACCCCGAAGCTCTGCTTCTTCAGCGGCAGTTTTTCGGCTTTGTCGACTCATTTTATGAGATAGGGTTTCAGTAGCCCCTCTAGGAGCTTATCTGATATATCTAATATACTATACGTAGAGGGCAATAAGCGGACGGTTTGCTTGAATTGCCTTTCACTTTACTTGTTAATGCGAATTGCTGCCTTTTTTATGTGTCGAGACATAGCTCTGCGGCCAAGCAACCGTTAAGCACGCCATATGGGCTATTACCGCCCTTTGAGGTAGTAGGTCGTGTGCAGGAAAAGGTTTCTTTACAATATATCCATTTCTTGTGCATTTAAATCTGGCCTTGGAGCCAATCGTACTGAGTTCGTTATTTGCTAAAACGGCAGTCCTAAGTTTCATCGCTCGCTTACAGTTCAATTTAAATGATACACACAGGTGGACCGCTGCCACTAAAATATCCCAAAACTTTTAACTTTTTTGGCAGAATCCAATGTGTTTAATTTCTTAAATAGCCTCAAATTTGAGAGATTACAATTGGGGTTTAGCACAATACAACTTCTTAGGTCGCAGCTCGACTAGCATACCCGACGTAATAATAATAATAATAATAACCATTCCATACTTTCCACATTTGTTTTGATTACAGGTTTTGAGATAACCCACTAACAGCACAATTCGCACAGTACGCCACCGGGCATCACGCTAATATTTAGAGTCATTGACAAGCTGAAATGAAATACTTCTAATCAATAGCAGTCAAGGAAGACAGCAGCAGCAAGCAACAAAGGAACTAACATGGAACTCATTAGCGCCTAAGGGCCTCCATACGACAACACAATCAATCAAATTAGTCTCAAAAGCGTATATGTACGCACACTTATTACATATTAGCTACCTTTTACACACATTCATACATAAGTGTGTACGTACGCACGAACAAAACAATAGTTTACTTGTTATTGTTTTGTCGTTGCAAATGTAAATTGAATCAAATCAAATATGCAAATGGACAGCCAAAATAACTGACAGGTGAGCGTTGAATGAATGGCAACGGAAAATAGCTCAAATTTAGTTTGATATTACTCGAATGCTGTGTCAATTTACATGCATGTGTGCGTACGGTGTGCGTAGTGCGTACGTTGTGCGTTGTGCGACATGGAAGTGCGCCACTTTGTGTATTGAACATGTGATGGAAAACATTTAATATGCCAATAGCGTAAAGCGATCATATGCAGTCCATTTAATAGTGTCCAAATCAGAGTGAACAATGCAACAAACGTCATGTCATGCATATGAGTGCGCACATATGTACACTCGGCCTAGCATTTGCATTCGAAATGGCAATTTCAAACAGTCATACACATTTTGTACTATATCCTTGATTATAAGCACGCCAATGTACATTCATATGTATACACGTCCAACCGAATAAACAACAAATTAACACATCCGGCGATACACCTGACCGACGACCACACTCAACTCATCAAACCGAATTGGTGGTGTATATCTGTCGATGAGTTGGATATGCAGAATGCGATTGAATGGAAAGGTACTTAAATTAACACCGAAATGCATCTACTTTATGACTTTAAATTATTTCGGCTTGATTACGCATCAACGGCATATATAGTATAGACTTGAAAGAAATATATCACACCGTGACATCCAGACACTAAGCCGCTGTTTGGTTCAAAGAATTAAAAATAAAAAATTAATTTAGCTTTCCATCAAGCAAGAGGCTTTTACACGTAGGCACGTTCAAATGAAAAAGGAAGAGAATACATACTAATCTTAGGCAATCTCATTATTCTGTTTTAATATACATATCATAAAAAGCACAAGGTTTTAGGTTCAACTTCAAACAAAATTTAAAGGTCTTGCTACCAAGCAGATCCAAAACGAAATAAAAACTACAGATGACTATATCTAAACAAATACGACTTCAAGCTACTTAAGTATGGGAATTCTATAGTTTGTAATCTAAAAGTTTAAAATTTGCTAGCGTGGCGGAAAACAACCCAATCTTTCCGACTGAGATCTGATCATATCTAACATATCCATCACCACAAGTACAGTAGGTCAGTACTCTTCGTCTTCAAAGCATTTCCTGCTGTGTTGAAGCTGTTAGTGGATTGCCTTCAACTTATTTTAGCGGTCATTGGATATGTGTACATTAGACAATATCAAGAGAAAATTCTGAAATGCGACTCAAATCCTAGTATTTGGTACAGTAATTATTCTTCATGAATCTCCCCTCTCTACGATAATTTTTAGAGGTCACGCATCGAACGTTTATTTTCCCCATAGGAATAACACATACGAAAATTAGTTCTTCTCTTTTGAGGCCGATATAATTTTCTAGGATCAATCATAATTATATGGCATTTAAGTATAAAGTACGCAGGCTGAGATCCTTTTATGTTAAAAGCATAGGTTCTTTCAAATTTCCTTGAAGCGATTTCGGCTATTCGTCGCGCGATAATTTGTATTTGATTCTTTCTTTGTGACAGCCAAAATAACTAAACCTATATAAGCTCGCATTTCCATTTCCGCGAACTATGTTCATTTGTGATTTATGCGTGGAGATTAAGTAAATTTTACAAGTCCCAAAAAAGTATCTCCATTTCGAAATACATAAATGATACGAGTCTAAGGGATCCTCAATTTGTTGTGCTGTAGGCAAGAAAAGTTTTTTCAAACAACACCGAATTACATTTCATGCAGGTACACAACTTTGAGAGCCTGGTGCCGATAACTACTGGATTCCATCTTTACTAATAAATATTTAAGAAAATCTTTCAACTGTTTCCTCTCTAATTTCTAAAATAGTATGCGACTTCTCTAGTGTATCGCTCCAATTATCTGCACCAGAGTCTAAATCACTGTCATCTTCTTCATCGTAAGAATTTATAAAAACATTTTCATCTGCAATATCATCAACCGCATCGCCATTAATCTCCCTGCAGCTAGGCGTATTTGTTAATCTGTTTGTGCCTTTGGCGTGACATGATTTCACTTAGCCGACAATTGCATCACCGTCCTCACTGATTGCAAACGTGATACAACTTATGAGGGAATACCACACTCAATACCTAAACATCTTTTAGTGACCGCACAAAGATAATAACACTTTAGGGACGCTAAAATCACACACAAAAAAAAACGCCGAGACACGTAAACTTGCATAATTTTGAGTTGCTCATTTTCTCAGGATATTTTCTTTTTAAGTTTGCCATTGCGAATGAAAATAATTCAAACTTTTACATGAAAAATGTTACTCGTACGCCATGTAGGAGTATATATGAGTACTCCTATGTACGTCATAGCGTATGAGTACATTATTTCCTGCTTCTATTTTATAAAAAAATTGTAAATTTTCATTTGGGCATTCAAGCCATGTCTATTTATGCACCTATTTTCATCTTTAGTAACCCCACTTTTTGCCAAAAGAACAGGCTTTAATTCAAATGGAAAAAATTACAAAAGATGTGTTATTTTGTTAAATTTTTTTTTGATAAAATTTTAGTTTTTTATAAAAAAAGAAAATATTTTGGGGAAATTACCTGATCTAGAAAAACGATATACAGATACGTAATCTAGGACCCAATACTAAATTACGCGTTTCGGCTTTCTTTGTGTCATTTCAAAACTTGAGATTTATGGAAAATTTTAACAAAAATGTATGTGCCTCAAACTTATAAGGAATATAGGATAATAATTTTCTTTGCTTATTAATTCACTAAGCTATTCAGAATAGATGCAAGGAAAGTCATAAAGCCTGTTCATAAGTTGCTTCGCAAGAGAAAGTCGAATGTTGCTTAAACAACAAAATGTGTATCACAGACACACGTCGGTAAGATAAGGGTTAAATACTAATGAAAACACAAATTAAAATCCAAACGCTAAATTTCTTAATCATATAGTGAATATGCCTTTAGTAAAAATGTATTATCTGATATCAGTTGTTTATCATCAACCTATGAATCTTATGCTTTTCTGTTACGAAGTACTACTACCATTTCACATTGGTTGCTTGGAAACTCACACCACTTTGAATACTTTCATATTTGTATGTAGCTTGAAGTGTGCGCTCGGCATCTGTCACAATGCATAACTGTGCAACAAATTTGAATCACCAAAATGCATCTAACAGTTACAGGCATACTCAGCAAACCAAAAGCGGACAAGCGTATGCTATGCTCCGTGCAGCGCAATGCCAGTTAATTCGGCGAAAAATGTCATACTGTAACTAACAGCAGCACCCACTCTGAATTATATGCGTCATGTGCAGTGTTGCATGGCAGCAGCCAGCATTTACGTTGACGCAGCACCAGTAAAATGTTTGCATTTTCAGCTAAATTTGTCATAAAATATGTCATCTGCAAGCGATTATGCAACTGCAGGAATGCAAATTCGCAGATGAGGAGACATAATAAATATAATAAATTATAAGCTCTTCTGTGTAAGTACAAAGTAAAAAAAATTCTTTATTTAGAGGCAGCGCATAAGCCGTTTTTTTGGGTTTGAAACTGCAAATTTTTCACATACCTTTACTTGCGAAATATGGACGGTTTTTGTTAAATCAAGTCAGAAAATTTATTTCCATTAAATCAGAAATTTAAAAAAACAAATCGCTCAAACTACATCAAACTAAACTCGCCATGACAATCGAGCGTACATATCCCGCGCGTTACAATAGCGCTTAGGCAAGCATGAACAATAATTCGGAACATAGCGAAAAAAATCAGAGTAGCATATTCGTTATAACCAGAAGTCAGCAAAAACAGTCAACAGATGTCAAGCATAAAGTTGTTAATGAATTTATGAAAGCTCCGAAAAATGCCACATTTACCAGCAGTTTGACAGCTGCGGTAAATTTATTGGTTGAGTTGCCAGAAGCTTGACATATTTTTGAGTTTAGATAGAATTAAAAATTTTTATAAAATATTATACATCTACATACGTATGTACATACATATGTATGTGAATATGTACATTGGACTGTGCCACCTTACAAGGAAACAAAAAAAATATTCGCGCATACCCCTGAGTACCAAATATTTTTTCAAAGCAAATTCGATAAAAAGTTTATTTTTTTGACCAAACCTAGAGGTCGCCGTTTTACATATTTTGGTGAATCCTACATTCGACAGTAAAAAAAATTAAAATATTAACAAATTCCTCACGAAAGTTTAATGCTTTTTGGATAGCTTTAATTAACGGACATCAGGGCCATATACTAGTACGGGGTACTTGAGGTCAATGAACTTTAGAGCAAAAAAAATTCTCCTCAATACAAGAAAATCGGCAAATCAAACTTTAAGATCCGACAGTAAATGCCAAGGAAAAAACGAAAAAGTAACCCTTTCGTTCGGCAAAAAGGAAGAAAATATATATATTTTTTTTAAATTTCCTCGCCAAAATACTTTAAACTCGGGGTTGTACGGCTTTTTTTCTGGTAAATATTTACAATGCAATTTTTTAGCTGCTTGAAATTGGCACCTGCATACCTAAAAATTTTCATATTGAAAAGTTCGAAGTGTTGTTGAAAATTCAGTTTGAAACTTTGATGATATGTGTTTGTTAAAAGCTTGGATAATATTTTTATAGAAAAATAACAAAAAACAGGTAATTTCGAAGCAAAAAACAAAACCGATTTCAATTCTTATATAAAAATTTAAGAGTACCTACCCTTAATTTCTTCATAATAATAATGATGGGATCTGAACCAAATTAGAGCATGACCTCCTTTAAGGTACCATATTTCCTTAAAAAAAAAAAAGAAGAAATTATAGAAATCGGTTGACAAGGTTCAAAGTTATGCGGTAACATACATAAAAACATATATGTTCCGACGAATTGATAACCTTCTCCTTTTTTTTGAAGTCGGTTAAAAGTTAACAAACATTAGTGGCCAGCAACATCATTTTGAATTTTGCTGCTATTATTTAGTTCGCAGCTATATTAAATTTGTTTTGCAAAATGTAGAGAAATTAGCAACATATAAATAGTTGACATAACTAAACTCTTTTCTCAGTGCATATCATATTATTGTTGATTTCCATTTTTAAATATCTATGTAAATTTTTTTCTCAGTGTAGCCATTGAGTAGTATGCACTCCTATCTATAACCTTATAACTATTAACATCGATATTTAAAGTATTCTATTTTATGCAAATATGTCAATTATGAAATATGCGGTAATATTTCATATCTACATATAAATCATAGACGCTACATAAACATTCATCAAAATGTTTGTTTGCATAAAATGAGTTACCTACATATGCATGTGTGTATACACATATTTAGGCTACTGTATGTGAAAGTCACTAATACACTGAGGGAAATAATGCATAGTAAAAATTAATACTTTATATTTGATTATCGTTTAAAAATGTTCGTATTTAAAAATAATATTTTCATACAAAATTTATTACGCACGTATTTGAGTGTTCACATCTGAGTATGTATATGTAAGTGTACATACGCACCTCAAGCATGCAGAGCGCTGCTCTGAGAGCCGTGACAACACACACATACATACATAGTACATACATATTTATCCGTACAAATCGCGTGCTGTGGTGTTGATGGATATTCATCATTTGAAAGCAAATTTATATGGCTGGGTGTAGCTGAGTGCGCAAAGATGCTTGCCGCAAGTTGTTGATATCCGGAGATGGTCGGGTTCGAATTCCACTGCAGGCAAGATGCAAATTAATTTTTTTTTTTTAGTTTTTGTCTTGATTATTCACTTCATGGATGCATTTTCAGTACGAACGCGGTCATTTTAATATGCGCGTAATTGAATTGAATATTTACCAATATACAGTACTTTCGTTGACGTTTATAGTAAGATCAATTACGTTTCTATTTGATTTTAATATTTTTTTCCCTCAGTGTA
>NW_023458566.1:11738031-11757870 GCF_013731165.1 Rhagoletis pomonella
ATCAATTACGTTTCTATTTGATTTTAATATTTTTTTCCCTCAGTGTAGCTATGCAAATATCTAAAGGATTTCCGTTGCCAATATAACTTATGGACTCTAGCAGACTCAATATGCAAGTATATGAAAGACAGTTGTAATATATACACCTATTTAATCACTTATTACATCACTCGAATATCACCGGGGTTTCAGAGAAGCGATATGCTAATATGCGTAGGTACAGTATCCTGTAGTTATAAGGCAGAGCAGATTTTATTTTGTATTGTACATAGATACATAGATATTAAAACCTTACCAGTTAGATCATTTCATTTCGGGGTTTGAACGCAAGATTTTTGAAGTTTTTTTCCCTAGTTTTCTTTTTGACTATTTTTAGAATATTAACATATCCGTTTTACTACTTCAAATTTTTTATGCAAAATATGTATTTAGTTATAAGCCAATATACTTACAAACATATGCATTTACTTTCACTTGAGATATACTCGCCAACATGTTTTTTTTCAGCTTAAACCTCAAAATTGCCTGAAAACAATTAAAAGAGGTATTCAGGCGTTAATGCGGAATGCAACAGCAACGGTGCGAAATGTGAAATTGCAAAATTTTATCAACAATATCACAGCCGAAAATCTTGCAGTGATAGGCACTGCTTTGCCCGCGGCCAAAGCTCTGTTAAGCTTTCTATACATTTTGAATAGGCGCGTGCATAGTATAAGCTCTCTCTGTACATCGCTGGTATAGAGTGAAATGCAATGACTGATGCGAGATTTTCGGCTATGTTGTTGCTAATAAAATTTCGCATTAACACCTGAATACCGCTAATAAGTGTCGAAAGTGGCAATTAGAGTCGGAAGTGCTTAATAGCCTGTGCAAAAACTTTGAAGGCAAATTTATGAATAATTTAAATTCAGGTAGATGGTAAACTGTATTATTTTCCTTGTTTGCTGTTAAAATGCTGGTTGGCAGTAAAAATTGCTACAATAATTATGACTGCTTGGAAAATTTCAATTAATCGGGCCAAATAGATTGATTAAACGTGTAAACAGAGCAACTCAAGTCAAAGCTAAATAAATAGTAAAGTCCACAGATGAATGACTGTTTTGGGGTTTCCTGCTTTTTTTGTGGGTTTTCGGAACCATTCGGTCTTTTGCGTGATTTTTCAGAACCCATGGAATTTTCGTGATAATTTTGATATAATTTTTGCGGTTAATTCGTACTGTTAAATATATTTTCTGAATTTTTCAAGTTTCTCGTCTTCACTTTGCTTTTGATGAGTGCCCAAAAAAAATCTTAGTATAAAACTAATTAAAAGTAATGCACTTTGTGTCTTTTTTATTAAAATACTGATTGAAATCAACGTGAAATACGAGTATTGTACGTGTGTATGTGCACAAAGAAATAATGCTCAAAAATAAAAATTAGAAAGCTAGCCGGAGCTATTAAAATATTCATTGAATTAATGCCCAACCACAAACTGTTAGCAAATAGAAATTTTGATTAAAACCACCATTCACTAATAAAATACAATTTAATTTATAAATTAGCAAACAAGCGCATTCTCACTCGTAAATGCTATTTTATGAGTTGAAGAGAAAAAAATTTATACATACATATGTACATACATATACACGTAGAAATATTACAGCGCATCAGCAACAACTGAGCACAAAACGCACGAGTAGTGGTGTCCGAAAATGAGGCGGAAACTGCGGTGTTGACCATTTGGATGTTGAATGAACACCGCAACCGCAATCCACAATGTGCAATCCGCAACATTAAATATCATTAAAATATTAAAATTTACCAAATTTTATGACGGAAAGGGGGATTTTTATTTTTAACTGTCTAATTTCAATATGGGAATAGAAGCTACGAAGATGGGCTAGAGCTCAGCGCAGCACCCATCAAATTATTATAGGCAGGTGGTTCTAAAATGGCAGATAGTGCCAGTCTCGTATATACTGTATTCGAAACTGGACCTTCAATAGTAATATTTAAATTATAAGCTACGGGGTCACATTGATAGACAATCTGCAATAAAGCCAGTATGGGTGAAGGCCACAAGCTTGGCTTAATTTGACGATTTTTTCGCTCAGAGGCGGGCTACTTTTCTTTGGTTAACGGCACGGAGGGAGTGTAAGGTAAAAAAAAAGTTTATGCTGTGGTTAAGGTCGGACAGGGTTTATTATTATAGTGACGGACTATGTTACCCGTTCACAATCGACCAAAATCGGATTAGTTCAGAGTGGCGAGGGGTGAGCTTGGTACAAAAGCAACTCTTAATTATTTTCACCGCAAGATTAATTGAAAGAAATTCTTTGTTATACTATTTTATTGCAAAGCACTTGGTTTTTATTTCATTTTTATAAATTATTGCCGCAGTTGTGGTCGAGGGGTTAAAGGTGCGCACTACCATTCGGTAGGTCCAGTGTCCAGTCCCTGGTTCGAGAAACACCCAAAAAAGATAGTACCACAAACCTTCGAGTATATATCCGCCATAAAAAACAGCTTCCACTTAAAAACCGATTGCCATCGGAGGCGGCATAAAACATAGGTCCCTCTCCGTTAGGTGACAACCTAAAGCTGCACACTACAAATCGGAGCAGAAGCTTGGCCAAGCAAATGTATGCAAGCCAAATATTTTTTTTTATTGCAAGGAGGGAAACTTTTATCCTATAAAGGAAAATTTAGCCTCCACCAAGAAATATCCCATAAGTGACTAAGGGTGTTTGACTTCGCCTGGGCACGATATATACGACAATGTCAGCACAAAATTCCAGACTGGAACTTCCAGCATAAAATGATTCATTAGGCTACATATTTGTCTTCTAATTAAAAACCGGAGAATCAAATCGACGATATGGCTATAGATGGAAGACAAGACAAGACAAATGCTGGTCGAAAGAAAAAAAACGCCCGAAATTTTTATTGGAAGGTGAAGCGCTTTACGACCCGATGGTTACCTAGTTACTGATGCACAAAACATATGGAACACTTTTTCACACTGTTGAATGGTAACAGCTTGGCTTCACTTGGCATTTACAGTTATCGCAAGTTCACACACAAAAGAAACGACTGGCGTGCTTCCTTAGATTAGGGCAAAATCGCAAGAAAAAGCACTTGAGATATCGATAAATGTTCTACGAGAATTAAAAAAAAAAATAATAATTAAGGGTACCGTTGGAATCAATAACTCAAAACTTTTTCATAATAAACTATTGAATTTACTGGTTCATTAAAAACAGTTAATGGTCGTTCCTATTTATGAAAAATTCTAAGAAATCATTTAAGAAATAAGGGGTTTTTTTTTGGCTTTTTATTGCCAAATGCATCATTTCTCACTAGACTACTTCGATATCGAACTAAATGCTGGAATTATCGGTTGCTTCTGTGGTAAGCGCTACTAGTGAGTTTTCTAAACCAGCAATGAAAAAAAAATATTATAAAAAAACTAACATTTCAAAAAATTTATACGGCAAAGATTCTTGATAATTTGATATAGATTTTAAAAAATTATGCAGGAGATCTATCACTGTGTTTCGGCCATTTATTAAAACCAATTTATTGGAATGTTTAATTGACAAATGATAGTAATGTCGGTTATATAATCTTTTTTACATACATATTTATGTATACTCATACATCCACATAATAAATTTCCAAAATTATATTCATTACTCATATGTATATGTATTTTGAGCTAAATTCACGAGAATATCGAGCACCGAAATGTTCTTCGTAAATTAATTATGTAATAGACACTTGATAGATATGAAATGTCATGCCATATAACCAATGGAATTGTAAATCTATCTCATTCAAAGTGCACGCATCTACATTCAGTTCGCCAGTATTCAAGCTAACAGCTCAACTAATTGAATTAGTAGCTACGAGAATTTGCGGACACAGCCAATTGATTTCCCAGAGCATTTCATTGTTGCTTCAGTGTCTGCAATCAAGTGAAATTAAACAAGGCTTTATAATTGAATTATGTTAGCTGTGTACAATTATTTAACACTATCTAGCTATTAGCTATTCAGTTTGCTGGAATAGTTTATTGCAGGAATAAGTGAAATATGTATGAAAATCAAACTATTTATATAGGCACATATGTCTTGCATGATTATATTACGACACTAACTTTTTTCTTTATAATCTCAGCACCTTCTGTAGCGGTATCTCGTCAAGGCCTTCAGTTGCAACCTTTCACCAACCAAACAAGCAAATGTAAAATATTACTTATTCAGGTAACGAAGAGGATTTGGGTACTCGCTTTGCTTTCTGACCCTTTATGCATGAGACGGAAGCCCAAAGCTCAAACCTTCATTATCCGATTGGTTGGTTTCACACTGGAACATTTCTGCCACGAGAACAACTCTGTTTGTTGGCTAGAGAGGCAGTGCGGTGAGGTAAAGGTTCGCAAAAAGTCGTTCCAGCTTCGACCCCGCATTAACGTGGCAGTTCTGCTGCAGCGCACCAACACATGCGTAACTACCAAAATGCCGCTACGCAACTCTGCAGTGAAAAGCCAAACCATTAAGAACAAATACTAGTTCATTAACTAGTTTATTAACTAGTATGTGCCTACCAGTTCGAAAATTTCGAAGAACTTAAGCCTTCAGCGACATCTGCCTTTGAACTGCCTTGAAAGCTAGAAATAAAACGCAATTAATTACTTTTCCTACAAATGTCGGCTGTGGCGTCACGTGAAGACTACTGGTTCTGGTTCTGAAATCGCATGTTCGAGACAGCTTGGAGGTGGTTAAGATTTTTAAAGTTAAATAAATGTAAGTAAAAATAATTTATTCAAATTATAAATAAATAATAAATTTGAAAATCTAATTGCATTGCAAAAAAAACATTTAGGGAGAAGTATAAAAACAAAGAAATTAAATAATTAGAACAAATTTATGACAAATAAAAATAAAATAAAAAATAGAAAATAAAAAAATTTTCCCTGCGCCAGGATTTGAACCTGGGACCTCACGCTTACCACGCGAGTGCTCTGGTCTGTCGGCCATTGTGACTGCTGGAGCGTCGCGAGCAAAAATGCACACTTATGCTTTTCACGGGTCATGAATTGGCAGACTATCTCATCAACTGGTATGATGCTACTAGTATTTATACTAGTAGATGCTGATGCATTGACATCTCGTAGGACATCACAATGTTAAAAATACTAGTCGCTAACATTGAAAAAGGATAGAACGTGAACTAGTTCGGCTGAAACGCAAACCGGTAGAATTCTAGTTCACAACTAGTAGCGTTCCCTGCAGGGCATTTACTACGAGTAGTCTACGATATTTTACATATTACATTTACAGAAGAAGCTAGATTTTTGTATACAATAGCACTTTAATAAACCATAATGAATTATTCTTTAATTATTATATAGTTCGGCAATCAATTCCACATAAACAGTTTTAATCTTACCCAAATGAATATTTAAAGCATCCTTAGTAGATTTCTATATTGTCGATCAAACAAGTATGTACACACATATATACTTACTTGAGTATATACGTATGTATGTTCATATAAATAAACTCAATTTCATCGTTTTCTCGATGCACTTTGCTTTTGGATTTATTCGAATTTTTATGACATCGTTAAATGATTTTATTACATTTTTGCTATTTTCTATTGACAATATTTATTTTGTTAGCAACAACAGTTAAACAAATATTCATATCAATAAATCAGAAATATTAAGTCGATAAAAGTAAATTATTTCGTAAACAGCCAGCAGAGAATTAGTATTATTTAGTAGAGTCATAACAGTCGGATTTTAGGCTTTTCACTAAATATATTTTTCACGCATAAAACGTTTTTTGAAATTACTTTACTGATTTGAAAAAGAAACGCCATAGTTCATTGCTGTTTGATAAGGGAAAATGATAAGTTTGATGAATTTTTAATTAAGTATTGGTGAGTGTTTTACCAAAACTGTGTGACTATTATGCCAATAGTGTGTATGTACTTACCTTGTTTATAAAATTAGTTTTGTTGAAAAGTAAGCAGAAGACCAATTTTCGGAAATCACCACATTTCCTCATCAGACTTCTATCAGTGGGATTCGATTGAAACGACCCCAGCTGACTCAGCCTAGTTGCCTACGCACTGTGCTAAACGGCCTCAAGCTCAATAAAAATCTTTGAATATAATTGTTATAAGGCCATAAATGACATAAACAAGTAAAATATTTCAATTAAAATCTATGAGTATTTAAGAGTCCTAAAATGGTTTATATTTTAATAGCTGTACATTTTGTTGACACATATATGTACATGCATATATTGTACATGTATTGTATATCTATATGCACTCCAATCAATATTTTCAACGTACTTATTCTCCCCTAATTTCCTACAAATTGGTTATGCCGTTTTGTGCCTTTTATCCAGATACATACAAGCAAATGAATAAGCCAAGAAAATTTTCCGCTTATCCACGCCTGTTTGCGACGGTTATAAATAGCGGCAATGTCACAGAAAATGTATTCGGCAAACCGTCACACACACACTCACACATTAATGCGCCTCTAACTATGCGGTAGCTAGCATAAATGAAAATGTGTACCAGTGGAATTGTTAGCCAAAAAGGTGTCAACGAAATTTGCATAATGATGCCGCCAGAGTCACTACTATTTCGAGAGATGGCAATGCAGACGGGAATAAACGAAATTGCAATTGCCACCAGGTAGCCGCCATACATACATAAACAAGCACGTTTGTACCGCAATGCTAAATTCTATTTTATGTTCGAGTGTTAAAGGAATGTGTGCGGTGATCTCTGACGCAACGTGATTTAGTGATGGTTGGCAGTGGAAACTGTAGAAAGATTCAAATAATGTGGGAAAAAGATGTACGTATGTATGTATGTAGTTGCGCAACAATTTTAAACTTTGATAGCTTTAAATTTTTTTTTTTAAATTCATAAAATGCTACATATTTAGACGAAAAAATCTAGTCCGACTCTATAATAATACAAAAAGGAACATATTTTCATCACTTGTGTATTCTGGAATGATACTTTACATATACCTACTCGAAATAAGCGTGTGTTATGTAATGTATCAATATATGTACGTTTAGCTGCACATACGCATATATGTAGAAAAAACTGCTTTTTTGCCAAAGTGACAATAATCTTCTTTAAGTGCAATTTCGCAATAACCGAAATCAAATTGATTGAAGTATAATTGAGAATAATATTGAAGCGCATAAAATTGAGCCGCATTCAGCTAAATTTTGCGCTAAGTAATTGCACATAGAGGGACTCAAACAGCAGCTTGTTCACATGATTACTTTTTTTATACTCAAAAGGATTTTCAATTTTAAATTTTTTTTATTTTAATATAAAATCTATATAACCATAACCGTATAAATAAATCTAATTTTGAAACTTTATACAAAACTCAAAAAAATTTAACGAATTTTCCTCAAAATTCAGATTAATCTGAAAGCATTTCTGGTATTTGGGGTTCTGCTTGAAATGAGCAAGGAACTACTCACTAAATCATGGCTTTCTGTATGGTGATCTGCACCTGCGTGAGCGTGCCGAAAGGTACGGTAGAGCTCTTTTAATAGATTTCGGTGAAAAACCACTTTTACATTATAATTTGTACATCAAACAAACTAAAAGTTGGTCTGTTACAAACTGATTAGCTTTCAACTTGGATCTTCGAGTTTTAGAATCAATTATGCGTTAAGTAAAGTTGTGAAAAGATTCGCCTCGATGTGTGAAAGACCTCTTTAAGTCAGGAATTGTAATCATTTGATTGTCTATACTGAAGTTTTATGTATATATTTCAATACAAAACCGCAAAAGTGGCACCACTGGCACGCATACTTGAATAAATCTGTACTAGTCAGGGGCGGATCCAGCGGGGAGGTTTCGGGGGTTAAACTACATGTCAGTAAGTGACGAACCCACGGGAGGTGTTTTAATATGGCGCATATGCATATATAATATGGCGTTTATGCATTAAAATACCCCCCGTGGGTCCGCCACTGACTGACACGTAGTTTAACCCCCAAAACCCCCGCTGGATCCACCACTGGTACTAGTACATACTTACATACAAAATTTGACCTTCATATATGAGACCAGCAAGCAGATATATAATATAATTTTACGCCCATGTGCATACGCTTTATCATCAAATTCTCTTAAAATAGTAACAACCCACAAATATGTATGTATGTATGTATAGGTATGCCTACATACGCTTGTATGCACAAAAGTACAACAAAAGACTCTGAAAAGATAAATAAACTGAGGAAAATCCCAAGAAAGGTAAACTTTCAAAAGTCAAGAGATTTTCTCAATCTAGTAAACATATACATATGAATACGCACATATGCGTACGTAGTTACCCAGTGGAAAAATGTAATGTATGGTAATCGAAAAACTAATCAGTAAAACAGCGCTTTTCACATCCGAAAATGCATTTTCTTCCCCACGGCGATGTCCCAGGAAAAGTGGGGAATTTAATTTGGCATTACCTAGTATCGAGGAATGAATGTGATCTAATATGAATTTTTTGGGACTTTCTGGATACATTAGAATGCTGCTTACATAGTAAACAGCGAAAGAACCTAGAACTCATAAGAAATAAATTATATTATTTATCACGCATGAATTGCATTACTACTTTTCCCACTGGGTATATATGGATATGCGTACAAATATACATTTTTTAACATATTTCTTTGCACATCAGCAGTTTCCTGCGTATTAATTCGGGTGAATGATCAGATAAAAGCTTCCACTGCATATTTGCCGAATATAAGCTTTGAAAAATATGATCTTAATGGAAACCCTTTTATTGCCCAGAAGTATTATTTGTTAAATTCTAGCGTTCAGTTTATTATAAAATTATGTCTTCTAGATGAAAAAGATTGAATGAGTGCTCTGAAAGTTTCTGATTTGAGGATACTTCTCAAACTATGGGAGGTCATATCGTCACTGCCATGTCAAACTATCGAATGTGCGTAAATGCTTTTTTTCATTTTCGATAATTTGCGCATGCGTTTTGAATGATACGTAAGTTGGCAAAGCGTCGAATGTTTCTAGTAGTCTTCTTAAAGTATCGAATCCCACACTATTTCCTAATTAGGAAAAATTTTTTTCCAACATTTTTTTTGCTTTCCTGAAAAGTAACCATTTTCACATTCGATAGCTATCCGCGCCCGCTTTTCAAATAACCTTGGTATAGAAAATACCAAGCTCCAGTCTACCACGAACACTTCCAGAGACATGCAATATGAAAAAATCGATTTTTGTGGCAGGTGCCACGAACCCCCTTTTTATTTGAGATTTTTTTTTCTGGAAAGTTTGTAGTAGGTGTCCGAAACTGCGAAAAAATCGATTCAGCCGTTCTCGAGCTTTGCGATCAGCAAAAAACGGCTTTCAAAATATATATTAGTATAGAGAGCATATTTTATAACAAAAACCATGTAAATCAGATTTTCAAAATTAAGGCAAACTTTATAATAAATCAGAAAATTTTCTTAAGCTAACAACCCCAGCCGCAGAGTTACTCTATTTTCATCCTGCCTTTGGCTTAGATTACTAGCTCAAGCGCACCAATATTTTATGTAATTCCAACCATATAAACATTTTAAAAAGCAGTTCCAAAACTTCACAGTCAAAATGCAATAAAATAATGCATCTGTTTAAAATAAAACTTAAATTTATTATTTGTCATTCGAATATGATTATGGTGAAATTTTAAACAATAATAATGGTATAGTTTCACGATGGAATATGATTTCTTGCACGTTAATTGAAAAATCAAAAAAGAATTGAGAAAATAAAAATATGAGTGAAGTTCAAAGATTAAAAATCGTCAGAGCACCTGTTAAGAATATAGAAAAGCGACAGAAATATTTTTTTTATTTTGTGAAATGAGTTACTACCCTGCAAAAATTGTTGACCATATGATCTATTTGTGGTATTTTGGAGTACTTACAAAAATGACCCTCTGTCATGCTGTAGCGGACCAACTCGTGTCTCTGCACCATTTTATTGTTACCCCGATCACTGCTCGTGTTTTAACGAAATGTGATTGAAGTTGAGCATTTGAAAGCACATTTTCATGTCTGGCTGCAGCTGAACGTGTAGTTCGCTGTTAGTTGTTAGCTCCCAGCATGTTCGGGTTCAAATACCGAAAGAGGCAACATGCAATTTTTTATTTTTGTTTTTGATTTTTATTAATTGCGAAAAAGCATCTGTGAAATGAAGAACAATAGCGTGTACAAACGAAAAAGCAAATCAACAACGTCATTGTTCATATGTTGGAGTAGTTTTGTGCTACTCTGATGTAATGCAGAGATGGAGTATATGGTCCTGCCCTAGGACATCGCAATGTTAATTGGACCATATTTTTTATATGAATTGTGGTTAATTTTGGAGTACTCCGTGGCCCTTAGGGAGTACTGTTTACATGCATGCATGGAGTAGTCGCGATTTTTGCAGGGTAACGCTTTGATAACTTTCAATAGTGACGAAGAAGGGACATCGAGGCAATAGGCGATAAAATTCTCTTCCAATTGCGGGCAGGGAAAATGTATAAAATTTGCTCTAAAATTTTTTTTTTTTTTAATTTACGAGGTAACCAGTTCCCTCTCCAAATGTGTGCAAATTTACACACCGTGTAATAAAACTAAAAATTGGCTGTTTACTTTTACATACCAAATTTATCATGTAGAGCAAAATTACACATAAAATGTTTAAAATGGCTTAAATATGAGCACTTAATGTTTATTATTAGTAAAAAAAATTTATGTTTACATCAAATATTTTTGCAATTTTAAACATTTCATGTGTATATTTATGTGCATCAACATCTCTTGTTCAAAATCAAATCCTGAACATCTTGTGCGTATATTTACATGGATTCTGGTTGAAAAATAAACACTTTTCAGTAGTAGTTTCACATACACTTTTTAGAGTGTAACATTAGAGACCTAACGGTCTATGCGCAACTCATAGCCAGCCAGATTAGCATAACCAAAGCAGTGGTAACTTTTATTTGAACAATATTGTATACAAAATACTATGTACATACAAATTAGTAAACATAAATTTCTTAAAATAATTGTCTTGGTACACTTATTAAAAATATGGATTTTCAACAAATAAAATGAGATACAAAAATAAATATCAGAAAATTTACACAATTTGGCTTGGCTGTATGCGTACCAAATAAAAAAAGGAAAGGATATTGCAAATGAACACGCAATATTCTTTAAGCATATAAAAATGTGTTGACTTCAAATGGCAAGTGGGAAATTGTACACAAAATCAGAGCTTGATAAATATGTACATATGTACATACAGAGATTTAAGAAAACAGAAATGTATTTTTGCACATTTGAAAAGAAGGATAATGCAATGAAACGGCAATAGTTGGAAAAAGAAGTAAGCTGTGCCTGCTTCGGTTGAAGCTAATAGGATTAGATGCAAGCTTTGCAAAAATTCAAAAGTTAAAAAAAATATGGGAAAGAAATTGCAAAATAAACAAACCGGAAAATGACATGGCAAATGCGAGTGTCAATGGGCTTTATATTTGAAATCTTTAATAACTACTTATTTACACATACATATGTACGATGTGGTCATGCTGCTCATGCTTTTAACAATACTTTTATTGCACTTTTCATAGCCTATTCGCTTGACCATGCCATAATCAGCAAGTCATGAATTCGGGCAGATGAAATATAATATTTAATAGCAGGAAAAAATTATTATTAAGTGAAGGGCCACAAACGATAGACGCAATGTAGGCGTTGAAGTATTTTAGTGTTTCTGATTGAGACTTTACTTACTTTTAAAAGATTCTACAGACTTTTTTCCAATGTGAAACTAAAAACCTAATAATAAAGAGAAAATATTTGTATTACTCTTTTATTCAAATATTTATAGAAAATACGCCTAGTACATATTAATAAGTTTCCGCCGATCAATCTTTTATTTTTCGTTGCCTTATCTTTCCAAAATAAAACTTTTGCGAAGTCACAGCTGCTAAACCTGTCGTCCACAAGTGTCTGCTCACGTCGATTTGGATACAGTGTTTCTTTTATTAGCTGCGTAAAAATAAAATTTGAAAACGAAATACACCTACACACGCATATCCAACTGTAACAGGTGTTATATTGCAACAAGCTGCTGTAAGTTGGCAGAAACATGAAAGGTAAAATATGTTTAGTAGCAAATTTTTGCAAAGAAGTTATGGCAGACAAGTAAACTAAACAAATCTTTATACACACACCTATGGCCATATCGAAAAACATGCATGTGTACCCAGCAGAAGTGAAAAAGGGCTCCCACAGCAACACCTAGAAGGATCGTTTTCGGAGCGCTCCAAGTATGAAAATGGAAAAATGAAATGAAAAATGGACTTCCACAGTAACACCTCGAGTGAGTGTTTCTGGAGCGCTCCGAATATGGAGTGATAAGGGAGTCAAAGTGTTTATTTCTTATCTTGTTTTTCTTTTCCATTTGTATCAGTATTTGCAAAACAGTAAAGCCTCCTTTTCGGGCTATTTCGAGGCATTCCCAAATCACTCCGTCTAAGTTATCTTCGGATCATTTAAGGAGTCCTTTTCACAAAATTACAGGCGATTAGGGAAGTCCGCACGTAGTCTTTGCGGAGTTACTGAGGGAACTTTCTGTAAATCCGAAATCACTCATTTAAGCAGTCCTAAAAGCACATTTTTCTTTTAATTTTATTGAGAAGGCACTTTTCTCCGGCGGATATGCTCCTTTAGGACTCTTTTTGCAGCCTCCCTAGGAGCATAAGCGTACCGCACAGGGAGTCCTAATTGTCCACCCTGCAGATTCCGCTGGTTGGTTGGGCATAAACTGGATATATTAATACACAAACACATACGTATATACATGTGTGCATCGAGCAAATATTAATATGAAAAAAGCCTATATATTAAACTTCAGACAAAAGCGTAGAAAATTTTTAAAAATATTGGTAAATGCGTTGAGTTGATTCATATTTTGTATGCTTTTGTCGACACAGAAAATCACTTAAGAAAATTGTATTAAAAATAGATGTCAACTTGCCTACGCAAACATATGCCCACGTAAGTATATATGTATGCCCATGCATAACATACATACACAAGTACATACGCACATACAGGTGTGTATTAGCTAGCTGGCCTTGTTGAGGAAACAAAATTTGATAAGTTTAAAATTTGTTGCTGTTTTATATGAATCACATATGCCTCAGAGTGTTTTTAGGCCGTTAATCTATCCGAAAGATAGATGTATGTGTTAGCACTCAATCTATGTTGGCAACAGTGCAGTGAACAGGTGTTTTAAAACTTGGAAAATGCATTAGAAAATTTTCGGAGCTCACCCATACGTACATACATACATATGTATGTATGTATGTGCATATATAAACAAACACACATCTGCAATGCCTGGATACGTCGCCAAATGACTAAGTTTATCAGACTAATGGAAAAATGATGCGAAAATTTTGAAAGTGATAAAATATGCACAACTTGTAATAATAAAACTTTCTTTTTCGGTCCATTAGAGTGGTTTAGAAGTGCTAATATTTTCCAAAAAATTAAAAACAACAAAATCTTTGACAAGATACAACCAAGAGTCACCTTTTTCACTAAATTGCTAAATGTTTGAACGAAATTATTTAGAAAGTTAACTTTAAAATTAAATAGAAACCTTTAGTGCCGCTAAGAAGAAATTGATGAGATGACTCCACCACGTCATTCTCCAAACATCTACAGGAATGGGGGTCCAAGGCGATATTAAGTCGTATCGCACGAGATTTCGTAATCCCATTTCCCAAATTGCCCGACGTGTGCGAAAATATTAGCTCGAAGAAGCAGTTTACTGCACTGGCCTTCTGCCTTAGAGCCAAAATCAATCTGATTTGGAACAAATCCGAGGCAGCGGGGAGGAAAGTTAGGTATCCCCCGGTCAGTTTAGGTATCTATAAACCTTCCTGGTCGCAATTACACTGCTGCCTAGCAAATCACGTGAAAAGTGGCCACATCTGTTTAAAATAAGCTGCAGAAAACTGGCAGACCAACAGAGATATTCTTATGGAACGCATCTCCTTTAATTGTGCTCTTCAACTTAATCCTTACCCAATTCTTCAGATAAGGAAAAGTTTCCGATGCTTGCCGAGTGCTCACTGAATTCAAAGAGAAGCCAGTAGATGGCTAAAGGAGCAGATTGCGGCAGCCTTGCCCTCTCTGTCTACAAATACGATAGTAAATATCGTGATAAACGCTTGCTGATTCCAATTAGGTGGTTTTACTTCTAGAAAGGTATCGTACATTCGGAAAACTGATATCTACTGGATACGCCAGTAAGAAAGAAAAAACCAAAGCACCGTTAACAAGAATGTACTATATCATTCATAATTGTCAAAGTTATAGATGAATTAATTTTTTTTCAAATTTTTCCGTACAAATGTGTGTTTCTACAAAAAGGATACGTATATGTGTGTGTACTTGAATCTCTAACCACAATCCCATTTTTCTGAAACCCAAATAAAATATTTACTTCCGACATAAATTAACTCTCACAACGTTCACAAAATAATGAACAATTAATTTCAATTAATTCAAGGCAGTAATAGTAATATTTCAAGAAATACATATGTCAAAATTAAATGTAACGTCTTAAGTTTTTTGTTATCTTTCTTGCAGAAAAACATTAATTTAAATGAACTATAAGCAATTACATTGTTTTTATAATAATAATATTTTGGAGCTTACACGTTTGCTAAGTATTTGGCCGAGGTTCTTCTCCAATTTGTGATGATGTTGCCTCCGAGTGGCAAATGTAGTTTATGAGATGATTTTTAATGGCAGAAATACATTCGAAGGTTAGCCAGGTTAGATTTTTGTTCTTTCTAATTTTAGATGTTGCTCGGTGAAGGAATCGAACCCAGTTCCTATTGAGTAGTAGTACGCACTTCTAACCACTCAGCCACAACGGCTTGGAAATAAATTATAATCTTGCATTCTTGGAATTAATATATTTTCTCTTTTTTATCCATTAAAACTCGTCTGCTTACCTAAGCTCTAAATTAAAAAAAGAATACTCCTCTAATATTTTCAACAGAATTGTCGTCAATGCCATGCGTCCAACGATCACCCTAGTGCATAAAACCACTTTTCTTATGTAACAAAATATCTATGTATCTACATCTGTATATATGTATGTACATATGTACCTGTTACTGTGCATATAAAGCTGGACACGTGTGAAGTTCAAAGGTTTCCTCATATTGGCTTTATTTTAGAGAATCGCCTGAAAATTTTTAATTCTATATCTTGTTTTTTTTTTGTTTGTTTTGTTATTGTTGGACCTCCTTCCCACTATTACGAATATTTTCTGCTTGTTTCCTTGTTACTCAAGCGGTAAACAAAATTATGCATATGCAGATTTCCTATGTATGTAGTAAGAAAACCTTTCCTTTTGTGCAGGTATCAATGATGTCCTTTGAAGCATCATTTTACTTCTATCTGCAGGTACTACATACATACAAATATATATGAGGGTGGACACTGAGTTTGAAGTAGTTGAAATTTGTATGCTACTAGTTAGCTGCTAGATATTCTAAAGATCAAATTAAATGTATCGGTATGTATATGTATAGTGGAAAGAAGGTATTGGAGATTAATCAGAGCAGGCAAAGCAAGAATAAATAACGGATAATGTATGTGAAAATGGAGTGAATTTCTAATTTGTGCTACAACGAATGTATTGAGATGTCGTGGAGTGCGTTATTCTATAGTGGAGTTTATAAGGTAAATGCTTAAACAGAAAGCGACTATGGCGAGCATTGGTGACAACCACTTTCGAGATATTTGGACACGGTACACCCCAAAGTGGTTGCTCTTCATCTCTTGTAGAATTTAACGGCGCACTAACTCTTGCGAATGACGCTAAAGATTTGGTTCCGCATAGAAATTGCTATATTTAGTTCGCAACGGCTGAAATGTGAGGATGAAAACCATTATCGGTTTGTTTCCATCTCTGACAGGATTCGGTAAAGACTCTAAACGATTCGTCAAAGGGAAGTAAAATTTCCAGTCGTGATGTCACAGCAGGCCTACCAGTTTAGGCCTACATTGGTGGATGGGTAGCATCGAATATACCATACGAGTCTTGTTTTGATATCTATTAGGGGCCTCTATCATAAACAAATTGCGTCGTATACTGTATTAGGAGTAGTTTATTTATAAAAACAAAGCAAATACCAAACGCTTTTACACATATTTAGGCATATCGTCGATGTTTTTTCAAAACCATCCATAATCGACCAGTTGCAAAACCGCCTAAATCGCCGTTGTGGCAAAAATGAGATTTGGTAACTCTGAACTCCAAGCATCGAGATTTATGCATAAAAATCGTAAAATCGTTATAAAACCACAGTTTTGTAAAATAATAGCTAAAAAAAAAAACATACCGCCTATCAAGGCAATGCCTTAAAAAAACCGTTTTTTTCGCTCTCCTGTAAAATTTGAGTTGCGTAATATATGCAAGATTTTGCAATTGGTAGATAGGGGGTTTTGGGACGACATCGACGATATATACTTTTGGTAAAGCGGAAGTCAAATATGCTTCAGTATTCAAATTTTTCTATTCTATGCTAAACTTCTACATATTTTTGTGCGAAATTTCCGAAAAAACATTCAATTAGCTAACAGTTGAGTAAAACCCTTGTCACTTTCACCTCATTGAAAGCTAAAAAGCCATTTTCTTAGTTGCAGTTTTTCGAACCGTTTACAGCAACAATGCTTCTTCCAATTAACGAATTACCTATTCAAAATTATTAGCTCTTCAACAATCATTCATAAATACACATTTAAAACTCAATAAATTCAAATTTATGTATGTAATATTATTATGACTTCTGAATTTATCTATGCGCATTAAAATTTCATGTACTTACATGTAACCTAAAAGCAAACACACTTATTAATATACATACATATATGTATATTGAAATACGTGTATACATAAGTACCTAACTAAGTACGTATGTATGTATCGGTTCATGAAAAAGGATACTTGACTACCATCTAAGTAGCTACTTAAAGGTAGTGGCTTATATATTTATACGGTGTAAGGATAAATTTGATATTTTATCACCTGAAATGGCATAATGTACGCGGCTTATTGCCATGCACAAATGGTAGTCGGCAAATGCGAGCACTTATCTGGTAATGCAACTCTCACCGGTATGTACTTATGTAGGTATGTATTTGCATTAGGGTGTTCTAAGTAAGTGATGAAGTGAAGTGTAGTGATCTAAATTTTTTTTTCGCAAATTTGGCCACCTATTTTGTTACATAATAAATTGCAGCTAAACCAACACATCCGGAGTTGCAATATTAATTCAACTTTATTAAAGAGACTTCAATCAGCGCAGGCGTCCCCTAAATCAACATCAGAATAGAACTTTGTCACTTGGAGGAAGCTTAGAGACTTCCAGACTGCTGAAGTATTTTTGAGGCATAGATTAATGCCACTAATACGGCGACAAGACTTACATACAAGCCTACTGAAAACACGCACTTGTTTTAAATACCCGATGACTACGACTGGACTGATATGAAAGGGAAGAATCTGAGCCAAAACTGAGGAAACATGACAAATCACTTTTATTTTGTACATCGCTCGTTGAGTGATAAGCAAGGTCACCTGCTAAAGCAAACATGCGCCTCCTCATGGGAGTACAAACTAAACCTTGGACTATTGTCGCCTGAGTACTTGGTATGGACGTTCCCTTGGACGTTTAAAAAAAAAGAGCTAAAATTTATTCAGCAATTTTCGCGTGAAGGCATTGCTTTATGAGGAGTGCATTTCTGATTTCAAAGACCCAGATAGATAGTTTTAAAGACAAAAAAGTTTAAATCTGGTCAATTTCTCAAGCTCCTGTACGCCACACCGGACTTCTTTTGCAATATATTTATTTATTTATTTATTTATTTAACAATCAGTCTATGAAAGCATAATTTCTTACAGACTATTTAACAATCAAGCTTAAACTAGGGCATCAAATTAAGAATATTGATAAAAATTGACTTAGGTAGAGAAAAATCAAGGTCGATAGAAGTTGAGATCTGGTTAAATTCGCAAATTGCACGGCCAATGGGTGCATTACGGGCATAATTCGTTCTGAAATTTTCAGCATAAAAAGGCAGGGAAGCACGCAGATACCTCCTCGGTACATTAAAATTTATTCTACCCAAAAGCTGCGGACAGTCACAAGATCCTTGGATAATGCAAAAAATGAAAGTTAGAGACAAAGTTGACCTTCTTTTATCTAACGATTTTAGATTGAGCAGCGATAAGTGCGCATTATATGAGGGTATGGGCTCAGAAAAGCGTAGTGATCGCAAGGCAAATTTGAGAAACACTTTCTGAACGCGTTCAATCCTATTGATATGGAACTGGTGGAACGGACGCCAGATTATTGCTGCATACTCCAGGTGAGAACGTACGAAAGAGGTATATAGCAGTTTTAAAATGTACGGATCGGAAAATTCAGTGCTATTCCGCCGCACAAAGCCAAGCATAGCATATGCTTTCGATATAATAAAATTAATATGGCTGCTAAATGAAAATTTGCTGTCAAAGATAACACCAAGGTCCTTGATTTCGTTAACTGACTGCAGACTACACTCAGATAAACTATACCGAGTTATTAATAAATTTCGCGATTTTGAAAATGATACGTAAAAGCATTTGTTAATATTTAATGAAAGATGAGATCTTAAGCAACTCTTATCCAACTCGGATTGGAGCTTTTTCATGTCAGAAGAATTCTTAACAATTGAATAAATCTTCAAGTCATCTGCATATAAAAGAAATTTAGCAAAAGAAAAGCAAGAACCGATGTCATTTATAAATAATATAAAAAGCAAGGGACCTAGAACACTACCTTGTGGAACACCGGAAGTAGCGAAAAAAGGTTCTGATTGCGCGTTATCCACAGTTACAACACACCGTCGTCGATACAAGTATGACTTGAGCCATTGCAGAAAGGTTGAGTGGAAGCCAAGGCATTTAATACCACTTCTACCCGAAATACCTACTCATCCGAACAAAAATACCTACATATGTAGGACACATTGCATAGACTTCAAATATCATTTTGAGTAACAGTTCGCGCGTTGAATATTGTGACAAACTATTGTCTCACATACCCAACAATTTGTAGCAAAAATGCTCCATTTATCAAAAGCTATTATTTTTAATTTATTGAAACCAAAAATTTCGCATTACTACAGAAATAGAACGAAAAGGCGCACCCTTATGCGTATTCATTACCGTACATACGCTCTATTTTATTGGCTGCTGCTGTTGCTGCTGCTGTTGCTGCTGCTGCTTCTGCTGCTACTTCTTTCTAACTGCACAGCCAAAGTAAAGCGAGAAGAAGCATCATTTGCATAAGCCAAGAAATCGTCATTTCCAAGATTTATTTCCAAGTGTACTTTAGCGGTGTCGGCCGGGTATCGTATGACAGGCGTTTTTTTTTATTAAGTTAAGTTGTTACACACAGTTGGAGAAAGCACATAAAATCGTAGTATGTATGTATATACTTTATATAAGTGCACATAAGGCTACACACTTACGTATTCACGCGAACTCAATGTTGCAGCTCATCTATTGTTGGAGTTATTCGTTATTCGATTTTTAACGAAAAAAAATAAAACGAATGAACAGGTTATCCGAAAGTGATGGCAAAAAATATTACCCAGCTTAAGCTAAGCATTCTCATTCAGCCTTAGAGACTTTTACTTTCAAGTATTTGATTTTATA
>NW_023458566.1:11762870-11778598 GCF_013731165.1 Rhagoletis pomonella
CAAAAAGTGAGCCATACTTACACATACATACGTACATATTTGTGATATATCACTATGCTTTACTATTTTTATTTTTCTTTTCGCGTTTCTTAGATTCCGATTTGGTTAAGAAATGAAAATAAAATCATCCTAAATATTTGATATGTCTTTCTTTGGCTTGGGCGCTAAGCCTTCAAAAGTGGTTTAAATCATTCCTTCCAACTTTTTTTTCTTAATAGTCCTATTAGGGTGAGGCCTGCATAATGTACTCTTAGAACGCTTCTTTAGGACTTAGCGTCGGATTCGTTTGTCCACCATAGAGTGACACCAATTTGAGAGCTCTAATCAAAAGTTGCCTTCTATTGTATTTGGGCTCACGCGCCATTCTTCAAGTTGCGGTACGTCCAGCCATTTATATTCAATTGTGACGGCGGTACTGCATTCCTGCGCAAGTTTAAGTTGCAATACTTTTTAATATACTATATTCCAGGTAAGAATTCTTAGTAGGGCTGGGATTATTAGTATATCCAAGAAATTAATTGGCGAACATTCGGCAGAGCTGCTCTTTTATAACACTAAAATATTTTGCCACAATGCTGGATTAAATTCATTTGCTGCCACATTTTGACTAATTTAGTGGCATTTTGCTTTCGGATACCAAGCTGATTTGGAGATAGGCTACCGGACTCCTTAACAGACTATTGGGCTATTAATCAAGTGCATTCCTTTTGGTGAAGGGTTTTGAAATTCAAATGGTGTAAAATTGCACCCTAATAAAATGTCAAAAGTCCAAAGCCATGGTAAGTCTGCTTGTTGACATGCCTACTAGCCTATGTTACGCGCACGCCATGGCGTATGAGTTATCTATGAATCAAGATTGGTCTTTCTTTAAAAAATTTTGGAAGACATGGTCGGGGAGGACGGTTTCTCGCTTTTCGGGCATGGGAAAATGAACTGCATCCTGAGCGCCTTTCTACAGATTTTTTTCGATAATTTTGCCTCCAAAGAAAATTTTTCTAACTCTTACTTGGTTGGCTTTTCGGCCAAATTTATTCGCAAAGATGTTAAGAATTTCTCCGGCCTTAACTTTTGTGGACATACCAAACCCTCACAATAAGTGTTGGACACTTTTAGTAGGTAAACACAAATAAAGATGTTGTGAACCAGATGGCAGGGCTCACTATTTCTAAGTTTTTGGGGTCGCTGAATATTGCCACAAAAAAATTTCAATTGACCATTTTCTCGCTACCACCACCTTACAACCACCCCTGGGAATACAAATTTTATTTTTCATGAAAAGTTGAGGTGGGTGTGTATGCCTATGTTTTTTGGCTCATTCAAAGCATTAATGAATACGAAAAATAAATTGGACACCGTCCTCACTCCTTAGAACCTCCTTACTACACCTTGAAGGGGGTGGCATTTTTTAATTTCATACAATATTAATAAGTAATTGTATTTCTATATTTTTTTTAATATTCCATGTCTTTCTTTGTGGCTATGTAATTGGTCTGGTTGCCATAGAAATTTCAAGGCGCAGTAACTTTTCTGTTTATTAATTTATATTTACGGTTCCGCGGAAGAAAATTAATCGCTTGCTAAAATATTTAGTTTTATAAACCGTAAAGATGCATTTATAAAGGCAGAAAATTAGTTAACCACGATTATTTAGTAATCTTAGGAGCTAAACTAGGTCTGCAAAGATGTGCAATACATTCAACTATCTTTTCCACGTTATCAAAGTTTGAAATCGAGTCAGAAATAAAAAAGTGAGGAGAAAAATTTCGATTTTTGACACTTTAGAGACTCTTCAAGGACGAAAATTCCTCTCGAACTAAGCTTTCAACCTAAGGGTTGATTGCAAATTTTTTTTTATAGGCATCAACCCGGCCCGAAACTCCCTTAAGCAAAATTAACTCTAAAACAAAATTTAACTTTAATAAACTATTGCATCGCATTCAAAATCACATCGTGTTCCATTTAAATTCCCAGCTAATTCCAGTAGTTTCTTTTACCACAAACATTTCACAAATTTCAAATATGTGCCGAAAGTTTTACACTCACACTTCTTTTATTTATATACATTCCCCTACACTCACTGCATAACTAACTAAGTATATATACCCTTGCTATGTGTGTAAATATTTGTTTTTCTGCTATTTCTATTTGGATTTCTTTGACGGGCTTAAAATGCACAACGGTGCTTGCTGCCAACATTCGGTGGTTTAACCTCGCGAAAAAGTTTTTAGTTGACACTCTAACTGTTATGTGCCAGCTGCTGATGTCACTTTATTTGTTTTTGTATTTTATGAAACTTACAAGTTTACATAGATACATACATACATATATAAAAACATATGTACATACATACATATATATGTATATGGCAGTATGTGTGCACAACTCGCAGTCAAGTGACAAGTGTCGACGGTTAAGCTCTTAAAAGCGAAAAACTTTTTACATACACATAAACAAATCGATGTGTTTCTCTGCGTACTTGCGTTTAAGTTTCGAGTAAAGAGCGATTAAGTGCTCATATGAAGTGAGCACATACACATGTATACATGTATGGGTAGCTGTATGATTTCCCGCAGCGAGTGGGGTAACTTAATACGTATTAAAATGTGTTGCTCAAAATTTATGGGGTTTTGGTAACTTGATCTTTATTAAATTTTAATTATGGTCTGCTGGTTTATTCGTTATCTATGGCGAGTTAAAATTGAGGAAGAATTTCATGCATACATATATATATATTTATATCTTCTCACCAGTGAAAATCTTGGTCTCTATTTAAATTTATGTCTCCTTTCAGATGACTCAGCAGCAAAAATGTGTTCACCTTCAATTTTGCCGCTGTCCCAAAATATATAACCGTGACCCTGTTACTTGACAGCAAAAACTAAATTTGCAAGTTTTTATGCATTTTTAAGTGTACGTACAACATTAATTACAAATAAAATTTATTCATGAAATAAATAATTTAAGCATACACTTTAGTGACTTTCCGGCAAACACACCCAACGCAAAGTGCCACACACACAAACACACTCAGCCTTAAGCCTGACCCTCAATTTTAAACCGCCACACTACAAACGCCATTAGCGGCTGCTTGCTGGAAAATTATTATTTTCCATAATTTTCTACTTCGCTGATCAAACATGCCAGTTTTCCCCCCGGGGGGGGGGGGCGCCAGCACATTCATCTAAGTTTGAGTGAATTAGTTGCTATATGATTGTTTGTTTAATCCACATAAAGCAGCACTTTACTGCTAAGTTATACCCTTTCACGTTTGCCCTTCCGCTTCGGTGGGTGCACAAGTTAGTGGGTTGTGACGTAATTGCATACATACATACATACATGAGTACAACAAAATTTAATGCTGCTCACATAGTGACACCTTCAAGCGTTATGAAAGTATACATATACATATATATGTTTGGTTGTTATTTACGTAGATATGTAGATACATATTTACGTAGCCGTTTTCCAAGCTAGTAGGTATGAGTGTTAAATTTACATACATACATATTTACACCTTCGAGTGCTTTCGGCGGCTAAGTCAGGTATGACAAAGCTTTGGGCGTGATTATATACTTAGTAAGTAATTTAAATATCCTAATAAATATCCTTTATGATTCCTTATTGGCTACTATTAAATACTAAAATATTCTGAGAAAGCCTCATCATTAAATATTCATAATTTTCATCTCAGGTTTATATTAGCTATAAAACTATTATACAACAGTTGCCTTGATATTTTGTAAATTTCAGTAGTCAAAGTTATTTTACATAACAGGTTCCTTTTAAGAAATGTGGAAAATAATATGGCTTATTTACTAGAGGGGTGCAAGCGCTATGCTTCTTCCATTATTACTTTAGATATAATGGAGCATATTAATTTTTTTTTTTTTTAAATATTCGTAGGAAAATTAAATGAAATTGCATTTGTGCTGGATTTATCGACCTCTTTTAATAAAACTATCCATAAACATCAATTTTAACTCTACATTTTCGTTGCACTTAAACTGCAAGCATTTTCCTTTGAGCTATCTTCTTTAGATTTTATACTTTAAAGCACTTTAACCCTTTCAGCACAAAAAAAAAACAAACCGTTGAATCTAAATATGTGAAAATTTGTATGACGGCGTATTTTTTGGGCGTTGATTTCAAAAATTTTATAAAACTGTTGGTTTGAGCGTTATTCGGCCTCCAATATATTGTACAGTGGTTTTGTAAAATGGGAAGTGGTGTCAATTATTTTTAATTTTTTTCTTTCGCGAAATATAAATATTTATTTCAAAACTATGAATAATGCTTAAAATTTTTTCGAATCGCAATTCCACAGAAAAATAGCCCCTTTTTAAAATGCCCTTTCCAATACATTATACTGTATACTAACAGCTTTTGTAACAATTTTCACTTTAGTGAAAACACACAATCATTAAAATTTTCTCGAAACAACTGCTTTTTTTTAACAATGAAAACTCTTATTTACGAAAAAATAGCTTAAAGCGCAAAAAAAGTCTGTCCTATATATTGGCCGCTTGTACCGAAAGGGTTAACCAATTCCATTTTCATAGCAAGCCAAAGTAATTTATAAAATTACTCACTTCCTTTCATGTGTACATAGTTGCAGCCACTACATACTGTATGGCTGCACATAGAAGTCCTCATTTTAATGCTTTGCTCAAAGACCTAAAGTGTTGTCAGAGTGCGCAAAGAACTTCTGTTGCCAGCAAGTTTTTAAAATTACCAAAATGGAAATTTTATTTAGTTTACGGAGTAATAAAGTAAGCATGCAAAGTAAGTAGTATTTGATATTTTTTTTATTGTTTTATGCTTTTCTGTTTTCCTGATTTTCCAAACCTATTTGCACAACATCAGGCATAGTCCTCAGTTTATTTTAGTTTAGTAGGTGGAATAAATGCCACAATAAATATAAAATATATATAGCTCACGAATTATCTCGGTTTTAGCTATATAAATGAAGCAGTTAGAAACTAAGACTTCAAATCTGAATAATCATTTACATGGGAGCTATATATTATAGTAACCTGATCGGTTTTTCATTTCCGATGAATTATTGATAAATATATTATAAAAGGGCACAGGCTTACCAAGTTTCAGTCGGCTATTGAAAAACTGGAGTACTATTTTACGGCCACACAGACAGACGGACTTGGCTAAATTAACTTAGCTCGGCGTTCTGATCATTCTGGAATACTTTCCGATGGGTTTATCTCTACTTCTTTTGGTAAAAACAACCAAAATGAATTGAGTACAATTATTTTCACGTCTGAGCGCACCTTAAAGTAAAACGAAGAGAGTGAGCAATTGGTGTTCACAACGGAGCTGTAAAAAACTTCAACCGCAGCTAAGTTACATGCAGACGTTTTCGATGTGTAAAACATTTACGTGATGCCATTAACAATGTCACTGCGTTGTTACCATACATATATATGTATGTACATACAGACACGAAAACATGAGGGGTAAGTGTGTAAATGAGCAACATCACAGAATGAAATACGCGGGTGTATTATGCTTCAGTGTATGCAGAGTTCGAATGGGTAGTAAGTAGCACGTGCGAGTCGAAGGAATACCCTCCATATCATGCCAAAATATATGCAAACATATACAAGTATACGAAAGTGATTGATGCCAATCCATGACTTGCAGCGTAACCTACTGGTTTTCAACGGTGTTTCTGTATTTTTTTCTATTAAAAAAAAACAACTAAGAGTCACATAGTATACCTTTTGCAATTCATCAGCTTTTATTTAAAGTCATTCTATATTTGGTACTGAATTTGCGAAATAATTATTCATAACACTAACTGCCGATCTGAGTAATCGCAACTCTGGGGTCTTCATATATTAATAAAACATTAATTCAAATATGAGATATATTACAAATGTATTGCTCAATGAGCCTACACTTCGTTCGCCTTAAAATCGTGCACATAATTTTCTCGCAGGAATGCTGTCCCCTCTTTATATCGGACAATCAGAAATCTTCATCGCATGCCCAAGTTTTTTTTCTGCTGGGTAGTCGGTATCCATTGTCGCCTGGTGTTCGTATCTTTGTGGTTGCTGCGGGTTTGCGGCTTTATGTAGCTTCCGATGTATTTAGTATAATTGAGAAAATTGCACTATTGGGAATTCAACTGGAGGACAGTTAGTTTAAGCTGAGTTGCTGGAATTTAGCAATGAACATAAAGCAATAAAGCAGAAAATAGTTTAAAATTTGTGTTTATTGTCGATATATATGTATGTATACAACCAAACTCATAGAATCTTGAACTATTTGCATTTCCAGTGTATCATTTGAATACATATTATTTTACTGTCCATATCTCTAAAACTACATGAATTCATCCAGGATCTTCGGTACCAAAAATCATTAAAATTTTTGATGTAAGAAAGGCTCAATTTTTCAAGCCAATTAAATTAAATTTTTTTTATTAAATTACAAAAAAGGATTATTTTCGTGAAATCCTTGAGAAACCAAATTGGTACCCCTTTCCTTATGGAAATCGGTTAACGTCATCTAAAATTATGCGGTAACATACACTGCCGGCAAAAAGTATTGGTACAGCAAATATTTTTACAAAAATCAAAAATTTTTTTCGCCAATTATTTATAAAAATATTTTTTATTCTACAACAAAAAACATATATAATATAATTCCTAAACTTTGTGCAAAACTTACGAAAATTCAGCTACTTTTCATGCAAATTTTCAACTTTTTAATCATAATTTTTTGAGTATGCAGATTTATAGCCCAATCAATTTTATTAAAAAAAAATATTTCGACGAATTGATAGCCTACTCCGTTTTTGAAGTCGGTTAAAAACAAAGGAGCTTTACAATTAAATTTTACGCATTTTTTATGATAGTTAACAAAGTTCAATTTAGATTTAGATCACAAAAGATTTAACTCGGGCATAAAATGCAGTCTTCATCATAATTATTTTGTATTGAAAAGACAAAAATCAAAAAATAACTATTTTTAATGATCGAAAAATAAAAATCTTGCCATTTCGATCCCTAACAGGTAGTTTAACCCTTTTAATACCAGCATCCAATATAATAGACAAAACTTTTTTCGTGCTTAAAGCTCTGTTCTCGTAAATAAGAGCTTTTCTTGTTTTTTTTCCGTAAAAAATTAAACATGTCACACAAGTCAAAAGTATAATCTATTGAAAAAATTATCTTTTTTTCGCTGGAATGGACACTCCTAAAAATGTAATGTATTAATTATATCTAGTTTTGAAATATAGTACGCGAAAGAAAGGAATCTCTTCCTACTTTCAACACCTAGGATGCCATTTTCCAATAGAATTTACGCACAATAACCGTTAAGCTATGAGTTTTATACAAAATTTTATTATATTTTTGAAATTAATATCCCAAAATTACTCCGTATACACATTTTTGCAGACAAACCAAACTTGACAAGGGATGACGGAAATTCGTTCCAAAATAAATTATCGTATGCGTTATTTCGAATATGAACTATAGATATTCATATCTTTTACATATTTATTTCGCTCATAAATTGCAGTGACTAGTTTTTATGATTACGGCAAAATCGAAATATTCGAATTTCTTATATTTACTGCCTTCGACAAATGTGGAAAAGCAAAAATTAAAAAATTGTTAACCTCATTAAATTTTACACTAACCTCTTTTCTATCCATATAAAATTCCGCCGCAATAAAAAAAAACAACTATCAAAAGAGGCTCTGCAAAGATTACATCATTTTTATGCTCATTTTTACTTTTTGCGCGAACATTTATTTATGTACTTTATAAGTCAAAGGTGTGCAAAGAGTGTATAACTTTTGGCAGGATGACAGTAGAAGTAATTGAAAAATAAGTATCTGCTAATGCAGCGTCCCATTCAAAGACCCCGAAACATATGAAAGCCAACTAAAGCGAAATGGTGCGCGCAGAAAAGAGCGCATTGGATTACCACTAGGAATGGTTGTACGTACATACATACATACATACATACAGACATATGTAGTAAATTATAACCGAAACTGTCACAACCGCCATTTCGAGAATGCACTTAGTGTTAAAAGTAACGAAATTGCAGCCGTATGTTATGCGTTGTACGAAAAATACGAAAGAGATTTAAAAAAAAAAAAGATTCTTGCAGTTAAAGGAAGAAAGAAAGGAAGGACGAAAATTTGAAATAAATAAAAGCGACAGTGACAGTAGCACTCTGCTTTATGCCAGCGAGGAAGCAAAGAAAATATAAGAAAATAAAAAGGGAATTATAAAACAACCTTAACCCCTGAGTTATACATATGTATGTATATAATTTTGGCTGTATTTATATAAAAATTACTTTAGGTGGGTATGTACGAGTATATAAAATAGTTAAATATTAATGTGGTGGTATCTAAATTTATATTCAATGTCCTCCATCGCAGCGACTTAATATTTCATTCGCAAAACTTTTCTTTCGTCCCTCAGTGGCATAATTTTAAATGACTTCCGTTGATTTTTGTTCGCAGGCCTTTTCACAGTCGCCATGCTGACATTTGTCAGCATCTCTTTGCCTCTTGTAGCAGCAGCATTGATGCCAGCCAGCTACTGACTGCCACATTTCGTTGCTGCTATGAAAACTTTGAAAAATTCTTAATGTCACCACAGACAGACTGTGGTTAGCCGAGCAAAGAACATAAGCACACAAATACTTATCTACGGTACATACAAAATTATGTCTTCACACAATTTCCGTCTCAACTAAAGGCAGTTTGTATGTATGTATGTAAGTATACGTTTAAGTAGTTTACTATAGAATTGAGCCCATCTTAGCCATCCAATTAGCTGTGTGCATTGCAGTGGTTCGTGGCTCAGTACCTATTTAATTTCTTCTTTTTGCTATTACACAAATAAGGCAATAGCAATGTCGTACATATGTATGTATGTATGTATGTATATATGTGCGAATGCTTTCTGGTATTACTTAGTTGGAATGTCATTTTGATGGAAACTTTCTTGTGGTTTCTATTTACTTTTCAGTGTGCACTGCTTCATTGCTCATCGGGTTCATTTGTCTTGATTTATATTTATTACTCATTGCACTGCACGGAACGTCTTCCCTTGCTAGCTGAGACTTGTGTGCGGTAATGGCAAATTGACAATTCTTAGCTTTCGTATTTAATAAAATAGATTTTGGCATTGGTGTGGTATGAAGTCACAAATTCTTGGGAAAAGTTTTCAATAAGTAGGTACGCCATTATAAGGCAGGCAGGAGTTCCACTTCACTTCACTAACAATTGACATAAAAATATGTGAAAAGGCCTTATGATTGTAGAAACGTGAAAAAATGTGCAGAATTTCTTAAGTTTATGTACTTCAACTATGTCCATACAAACTTGTTTACCTGGCAATTATTTCAATTTTGTGAAACTTTTTAAGTACATAAAAATAAAAGAAATTCTTCTAAACAAGCCCACCTGCAAAATTAATTTCGTAAGTTTGCTATGCGACCTCACTTGAAATTTGTACAAAATAAAATATAACGCTGCGGCAAAGTATCTGCAGTATTTAAGCCAATAAATTTTAAAACTTGTAGGCCATACAAATAAATGTCTTCATTACTTCAGAGAATATATGAATAATTTCTATAGTGCGAATAGCGGGTCGTAAGTACATACATACTTATGTCAAATAAATTTTAAAAGAAAAAGCTGAGACTGTTCTTTTGTGGCCTGTACTGTATGTTAGTAGTACCTATAACTTTAAACGTTGTTATTTTTTATTAAAATTTATATAATTCCTATAGTTTACGATTTTATTAAACCAGCAAAGATGTTTATTGCTGTAAGTTTCGTGCACTTGCTCAAGCAAGGTAGAAATAAAAATAATTAGTTTTTCCATTAATATTTCTTATATATATACGTATAAATGTATGTATATTTATATTTCCAGATTTTCACATTTATACAATTTTTTAATCGATTTAAAAAAATAACCGGAAGTTACATCTACCGAAAATTACCTCAAAGCCTCATGAGTACATAGTTACATGCAGGTTCCTTTCAACAAAGTATGATTTTTTGCTTTGACCCGAGCCATAGAGCATTTTCATAAAAGAGAAAAGTTTCTCACCAAAAACATCTAATAAAATACGAGTACCATGTATACAAATGTAGTTAGTGGAAAACGGTTTGTACGAGTATTGGTTTCCATAAATCTACATATGACCTATGACCAATGCTGCCAGATTATTTTTTTTAAATATCTGTAAATTTCCGAAAAACTGAAAACTTCTAAAACGAGTAGAGGTTAAAAAAGTTAAATAACAAAAACGATTCATTTAAAATATAAAAAAAAACATAAACCAAATGAAGCATTTAAATCAGATTAGGTTTTAATGAAATTCAGTATTTGGCTCTTAAAATACTAGAGACTGCTGAATTGGAATTTGATTTCCTGTTCTATTCAAACTGATTATAATAAATACTCTCCGCATTTGCTGTGGCGACTGGACAGCTGAAATTATTTTTTTGAAGTGAAGAAAAAAATTTACCTGCAAAAAACCAAAAGAGAAATTTTAATTTATTCGTTCAAAATGGGAGTTTATAATAAGAAGTAATTTAAACAATAGCAAGTTTTTCTAAACAACTGTAAATTGCAGTTAAACCTCTGAATCTGGCAACATTGCCTGTGATACGCTTATTAAATATTTTTCATGCAAAAATGCGAGCATTTACACATCTACATATTTATGTATTTCTGTAAAAGTGTACATATGTATACATATGTGAGCAAAACCCTACCACACATTTGCCATTTTCTCTATGCTAAGCAATATTACAGTACCAACCAAGCCTTGCTTTTCCACATTCATTTGCCAACTACCTAGTGAAACTCATCATTTGTGTTGTTGGTCAAACATTGACTCAATGTTGGTAACATTCATTTACAAAATAACTGCGTGTTTTACTGATCGGCACCCAGAGAGTATATATATATATGTACATAGTATATAGGACTTGGCACATATATAAATGTGAATATATACATATGCAGGTATCGTTCGAAACCGCATGCGAAACCAACTACATGTCCAAGATAACCAGACACACTGTAGAGAAAATCGGTAAATAGAGGATTAAAAATTTTGAGGCCGATTTTTGTATTTCATTCGTTTTTAAGCTTTTCATATCTTTCACCAAAAAAGGTTTTGTTTGCAATTTTTGTTAAAAAAAAAAAATATAAAATCACAAACATCCAATTCTTGGAAAATTTGTGAAATCTCAAAATTCAACAAATTTTTCGGCGGGGTTCTCGAATATACATCGAGACACCTGAAAAAAAAACACTCTATGTTTCAACGGTCTCATCCGCACTCACAGTTTTAATGCCCCAAATATACATACCTACATATAAACTTAGGTGTGTTGCAATTAAGCGTGAATGGGAAAAGCAAGCCAGTACAGTAAAGCGAAAAAGTCGTCGTATTTGTATTCAGTTGTGCTAATAAACTTTTAATTCAATTTCAAGCGTAAATTGAGTTTAGTTTGTCTAACATGCAGTTCGTTTTTTGTATTTTATATACATACATATGTATTCTATTTTTGGACTTTTTTTATGCATTCTTTCGCTGCGAATATTTTTCTGTTTTTTTGTGTGATTTTTGAAATCATAAGCTCGCACAGTGGTTTCGACTATATGGAGGCAGGTGGAAATTAATAGTACACCTGCACCGATTTCACTAAAACTTAACGTGTGCTCTAGTTTTGCTTAGAAATAGAGGTTTATGAAATTTTGTAAATATGGAATAATTGCCACGCCCTCTACTCTTGTGGGCGGAAATATTAAATTTCATCCGATTTCAATGAAATTTAGTTTTTAGTCTTTATTTTATTAGAAGAAACCAAATAAAAACAAGTAAGAGCAGCACTGTCTTCGGCTATGCCGAAGGCTTCATACCTTTCATGAACATCTGCAAATTTTAGTTTGACAGATTACTGATTTTGAATACATCTGCATACATCGATAGAGGAGTTACATACTTATATAAAAAATCGCATCTAACCAATCAGAGGTATGGAAGATATACTTTATATGACACCAATCTAAGTGATTTTCACCGCTATGTGATCGGTATGTAAACCGGTAACACAATTTATTGGGTTTAGTTTCCTACATAAAGGAGATATATGGCAAAAACTGGTATCTTAACAATCAGTGCTATAGGAGATAAAGCTTATACAGCATAGATTTTGACGATTTTCTCAGTAGACTTTGTATTATTATTTATAAAATATCTTACGAAATTTATCGGTTTTAGCTGTTCAAATAAAGGAGTTTTACAGTAAAATCCCATATCTGAACAATCAGATGTATGGAAGATATATGTTGTAGTCATCCGATCCTTGTTATTTCCACTGTAAAATGGTGCGAAATGTCATGTTCCTAGCTGCATAAATGGAGGAGTTATGATAAAAGACCTCATATCTGAACAATCAGTTGTATGGGGTCTGCAGGTTATAGTGACCCGATCTTTGTTATTTTCGCTGTAAGTCTTCTGTTGATAATGAGTGAAAACAGCGCGAAATTTCATGGTCCTAGCTACATAAATGGATGAATTATAACGAAAAAGCTCATATCTGAACAATCAGTTGTATGGGAGCTATAGGTTATAGTTACCCGATCTTTTTAATTTTCACTGTAAGTTTTCTGTTGATAATTATTGAAAACAGTGCGGAATTTTATGTTCCTAGCTATATAAATGGAGGAGTTATAACCCAAAATTTTATATCTGAACAATCAGTTGTATGGGAGCTATAGGTTATAGTGACCCGATCTTTGTAATTTTCACTGTAAGTATTCTGTTGAAAATGGGTGCAAGTATTGCAAAATTTCATGTTCGTAGCTTCATAAATGGAGAAGTTATAATGAAAAATCTCATATCTGAACAATCAGTTGTATGGGAGCTATATGTTATAGTGGTCCGATTCTTCCGGTTCCGACAAATGATTAATATATTATAAAAATACACCCACCTACCAAATTTTATCCGGATATCTCGAAAACTGAGAGACTAGATTGCATACAAACAGACAGACGGACGGACAGACGGATAGACTTACAGACGGACAGACGGACATGGCTAAATCAACTCAGCTCGACGTTCTGATCATATAAGTATACATTTTCATGGGTCTATCTCGTTTTGTTCTGGTATTTACAAACATCGGACCAAAGTTATAATACCATTTCATGCTCATGAAAGGTATAAATATAGCGAAGATTGTCATCATTGAAGATTGAAGTCATTAAATGTGATGGAATTTTGGTTAATTTTTGTTTACTGCTTTCCACTCTCAGAAAACAAACGTTATACTATAAAATTACTTAGGTGTAAATACACGCTTTTTCCCCAATATTTTGTGAGATTTTTTCATTATTCGAAAAATTCTTTTCGCGAAATTACGCAAAAACAGGCTGAAAATCAAAAACTAAGAAAATCAAAAATTACATATATTTGTAAAGTCGCGCGCAAAGATCAAATTATATATTCCAAAACTGCACAAAATTCTCTAAAACATAAGTCTAATTTCAAGATATGAGAGAAAAAAAAGTATGAGTACCGGACTTCTCTTTTTGCTAATAATCTTTAGGATCTAATAGACGAAAAATATATATGGGTATTCACCGAATTGAGCAAGTGGCCCGGAACGCTGGCAAAAGACCAGATGAGCTCAAGCATTGCTCATTTTGGTGAATACCACTTATCTGAACTTGTAGGGCTGTTGTTAAAGCAGAATAAGCTTACATGTTTCCCCATGCAAGGCAACATAATTTGACTGATGACTACTAATAGCTTGCTAACAATTTTTAATATCTATGCAAATGAGCGTAAATTGCAGTCATTGTATTTTACGCTGTATTGTTTATTTTTTTATTTTTTTACATTTAATAAGTTGGCGGCTGGCGGCTTGCGGCTGCCGGCCGTTGCCATAAACGTGTTGCTGTTGTTTTTTTGTTAAGCTCCTCGAAGTGTCCTTTGTTCGGTCTAAATGTAGGCATACCCATGTTTATAATACAGCAGCGAGTAACACGTACAGAATCCCAAGTGTTTAATTAAGCGCAATTATTCGATTTGAAAAGGTAGACGACATTGTGGCGGTGGCAAGTCACACCAGCGAGAGTGGCTGACGGAAGCTGGTGATAAGCGAAAGTCATTGAGTAGATGATTTCCCCCAAATTATTTTTATGTTGGTTGGTTTTGCTTACCAAATTGAACGATTAAATTACAAGCAAATGATGGCTTTAAATTTTTAAAGAAAAGAAATATTCCTCACAAGTGTGTGTGTGTAAGCGCCTACGATACTGCCACTCTCGAAGTTGATGATAACTTCAAATCGGGTATTTTATAAACATTAAAACTCAAAATTAACTCCATAATAAGAAGAGGCTTAACTGAGCTATATATATTCAAATACATACTCGCTCATATTTGGCTTTAAATAGGTGTGAACATAAAATTTCTCAAATTCAATTTAGTGTGCTAGTTCAAAAGATATCCTTAGATATTTCAGAAGCAAATATGCAAGTCGTGTGCATACGCATTTGGTTTATTTGAATGGAGATTTATAAGTGAGTTTGCTTCATCAATATATCATGTTTAATATTCCTAAGTTTTACTATTGCTAAACATACATTTATGCATGGTTTCAATATTATACGAGCCTATTTGTGGAAGACAACTCTTGAAGAATACTGATATGTACATATGTCTGCTTGACAAAATATAATTTCAGGTATTTAATTAAAATGTTTCTAAATCAATAGCTAGTTTCTATGAAATTTGTTGATGATATACGCTGATGTTTATTTAATTGAACGTTTTGCGAAAATATATCTGTTGCATTCATAATCAAACTAATTTCGAATGGATGAGATGAAAAATTATAAGAAATTGTGTGGAATATAAAGATTTTGATGTTAATAGGGGTAAATGATATTAATTAGTTCACATTTATACATACCTAAATATATACATATGTATGTACATTAGAGTGGTCCAAAACAATAAATTCGGAACTTTAATGGATTGTTCTTAACCGAAAAAATATACCCCTATTTTTTATTTTGGCGGCATTAAAAATCCGACCTTATTTTTTTACATACATTTTTGGACCACTTTAATGTTACGTGGACGTTAAGCAGGTGTTCTTTGCATGAAAACTAAATATCTACATATGTACATACATATGTATAAGTAATTTGCAAACAAATATTAATTTCAAAAACAAAAACGAAATTTTAAATTTCTAATTTAGATATCAAGAAATTGGACATAAATTTTTGGCTATTAAAAAATTTAGATAGCTATTGACTTTTTAAAAGCATTGCATGAATTCCATGCCATTGAAAATTAGACATACATTTTTACGAATTCAAAATCAGGGCATTTAATTTTTTGATATGTTTTTTTTTAACTCGTTGTACATTTATGGTTATTTCAAAATTGGACATAAATTTTAGTAATTTAAAAATTGGCCATAAATTTGTTGGCATCTTATTAACAGTATACTAAGTTTAGGATATTACAAACCACCAAAAACTGGACATAAATTTAAAAGAATTTACTTACATATCGTCACCCTTATGCCAGAAGCATGAATGTCCAAATTTATCTGTTTTTAGTTAGACATACATTTCTGAACATTAAAAAAGTGGACATAAATTTTTAGCCATTACAATATTGAAGTT
>NW_023458566.1:11778698-11785042 GCF_013731165.1 Rhagoletis pomonella
CTAAGGCTGAATGAGAGTGCTTAGCTTAAGCTGGGTAATATTTTTTGTCATCACTTTCGGATAACCTCTTCATTCGTTTTATTGTTTTTTCGTTAAAAATCGAATAACGTATAACTCCAACAATAGACACGCGGCAACATTGAGTTCGCGTGAATACGTAAGTGTGTATCCTTATGTGCACTTACATAAAGTATATACATACATACTACGATTTTATGTGCTTTCTCCAACTGTGTTTAACAACTTAACTTAATAAAAAAAAAACGCCTGTCATACGATACCCGGCCGACACCGCTAAAGTACACTTGGAAATAAAACTTGGAAATGATGATTTCTTGGCTTATGCAAATGATGCTTCTTCTCGCTTTACTTTGGCTGTGCAGTTAGAAAGAAGTAGCAGCAGAAGCAGCAGCAGCAACAGCAGAAGCCAATAAAATAGAGCGGATGTACGGTAATGAATACGCATAAGGGTGCGCCTTTTCGTTCTATTTCTGTGGTAATGCGGTTTCAGTAAATTAAAAATAGTAGCTTTTGATAAATGGAGAATTTTTGCTAAAAATTGTTGGGTATGTGAGACAATAGTTTGTCACAATATTCAACGCGCGAACTTCTACTCAAAATGATATTTGAAGTCTATGCAATATGTCCTACATATGTAGGTATTTTTGTTCGGATGAGTAGGTATTTCGGGTAGAAGTGGTATTAGATGTATTGCAAAAGAAGTCCGGTGTGGCGTACAGGAGCTTGAGAAATTGACCAGACTTAAACTTCTTTGTCCTTAAAGCTAGCTATCTGGGTCTTTGAAATCAGAAACGCTCTCCTTATAAAGCAATGCCTTCACGCAGAAATTGCTGAATAAATTTTAGCTCTTTTTATTTTTAAAACGTCCAAAGGTATCATACCAAGTATCTACTCAGACTACAATAGTCCAAGGTTCAGTTTGTACTCCCAAGAGAAGGCGCATGTTTGCTTTAGCAGGTGACCTTGCTTAACACTCAACGAGCGATGTACAAAATTAAAGTAATTTGGCAGGTTTCCTAAGTTTTGGCTCAGATCCTTCCCTTTCATATCAGTCCAGTCGTAGTCATCGGGTATTTAAAACAAGCGCTTGTTTTCAGTAGGCTTGTATGTAAGTCTTGTCGCCGTATTAGTGGCATTAATCTATGCCTCAAAAATACTTCAGCAGTCTGGAAGTCTCTAAGCTTCCTCCAAGTGACAAAGTTCTATTCTGATGTTGATTTCGAGGACGCCTGCGCTGATTGAAGTCTTTCGAAAAAAAAATTTTAGATCCCTACACTTCACTTCATCACTTACTTAGAACACCCTAATGCAAATAAATACCTACACAAGTACATACTGGTGAGAGTTGCATTACCAGATAAGTGCTCGCATTTGCTGACTACCATTTGTGCATGGCAATAAGCCGCGTACATTATGCCATTTCAGGTGATAAAATATCAAATTTATGCTTACACCGTATATAAATATATGCCACTCCCTTTAAGTAGCTACTTAGATGGTAGTCAAATATCCTTTTTCATGAACTGATACATACATACGTACTTAGTTAGGTACTTATGTATACATGTATTTCAATATACATATATGTATATTAATAAGTGTGTATGCTTTTAGGTCACATGTAAGTACATGAAATTTAAATGCGCATAGAAAATCCAGATGTCATAATAATATTACTTACATAAATTTGAATTTATTGGGTTTTAAATTTGTATGAATGATTGTTGAAGAGCTAATAATTTTGAATAGATAATTCGTTAACTGGAAGAATCTTTGTTGCTCTTAACGGTTCGAAACACTAAAGCTAAGTTAATGGCTTTTTAGCTTTCAATGAGGTGAAAGTGATAAAGGTTTTACTCAGCTGTTAGCTAATTGAATGTTTATTCGGAAATTTCGCAAAAATATATAGCAATTTAGAATAGAATAGAAAAATTTGAAAACTGAAGCATATTTGATATCCGCTTTACCAACCGCATGGCTAAAATATATATCAGCGATGTTTTTGCAAAATCGCCTATCTTAGGAGAGCGAAAAACGGTTTTTTTAAGGCACTGCCTTGATAGGCGGTATGTTTTTTTTAAGCTATTATTTTACAAAGCTGTTATTTTAATAACAATTTTACGATTTGTATGCATAAATCTCGATGCCTGGAGTTCAGGCTTACCAAATATAATTTTTTCCACAACGGCGATTTAGGCGGTTTTAAAACTGGTCGATGGGCGGTTTTGCAAAAACATCGCCGACATGCTTAAAGATGTGTAAAAGCGTGTGGTAGTTGCATTGTTTACAATTAAATTAGTCCTATTTAATACGGTGTACGTCGCAATTTGTTTATGATAGAGGCCCCTAATAGATATCAAAACAAGACTCGTACGGTATAAGAGCCAAGCTTTATATTCGAAGCTACCCATCCACCAATGTAGGCCTAAATTGGTAGGCCTGCTGTGACACCATGACTGAAAACTTTACTTCCCTTTGACGAATCGTTTAGAGTCTTTACGGAATCCTGTCAGAGATGGAAACAAACCGATAAAGGTTTTCATCCTCACATTACAGCCGTTGCCATCTAAATATAGCAATTTCTATGCGGAACCAAATCTTTAGCGTACCGCACTGTGCTGCCTAGAAGATAGTGAGATTTGCTCAGAATATCAAAATGCGATAGATATTTTGCGCTCACACCTTTGCTAAGCTTCTCTTCCAATTTAGCCGAAGTCCTTTATCAAATAATTCCATACAGATGAACTGGTCTAACTCTATTACAAAAGTAGAGAGCTACACCATATGTAGAAGCATTCGAGTAGCACTGAGCTATGTTCTCCTTACAGCTTCCTATCCACAGCATTGCCTAAAATTTAGCTTCTTTCGTGAGATCTTAGTTCCCGTATTTGCCGATGGAGTTTTGAAGCTTCTTGTAAAGAGCACAACGATGATATATACGATACACGCAGAAACCAAAGGAGTGTACAATCTCCATACACTACGATTTGTCCACTGTATCAAGTCGCACAATGCTTATGGGAACTTGCCTCCATAAATAATGGCTACATCATCAGTCAACGCGACAACTTGGTTCCCTTCATTCTGCAAGAGTTAGTGCGCCGTTAAATTCTACAAGGGATGAAGAACCACCACTTTGGGGTTTATCGTTGGCAAATATCTTGAAACGTGATTGTCACCAATGCTCGCCATCATCGCTTTCTGTTTAAGCATTTACCTTATAAACTCCACTATAGAATCGAGCACTCCAGGACCTCTCAATACATTCGTTGTAGCATAAATTAGAAATTCAATCCATTTTCACATACATTATCCGGTCTTTATTCTTGCTTTGCCTGCTCTGATTAATCTCCAATACCTTCTTTGCACTATACATATACATACTGATACATTTAATTTGATCTTTAGAAAATCTAGCAGCTAGTAGCATACAAGCTCCAACTACTTCAAACTCAGTGTCCACCCTCATATATATTTGTATGTATGTAGTACCTGCAGATAGAAGTAAAATGATGCTTCAAAGGACATCATTGATATCTACGCAAAAGGAGAGTTTTTCTTACTACATACATACATAGGAAATCTGCATATGCATAATTTTGTTTACCGCTTGAGTAACAAGGAAACAAGCAGAAAATATTCGAAGTACTGAGAAAGAAGGAGGTGCAGCAAAACAAAAAACCAAGATATAAAAGTAAACATTTTCAGGCGATTCTCTAAAATAAAGCCAATATGAGGAAACCTTTGAACTTCACACGTGTCCAGCTTTATATGCACAGTAACAGGTACATATGTACAGTGACGGGCAAAACTGTAACATGGTGCAACACTTTTTACTTCAGCCATCGCTATCTTTCCAAGTTCTAACGACTTTCATACTTTTGTTGTATGTTCTTGTTGGTACATCCCTACTTCCTCTCTCATAATGATTTGAAGTCAATGCAACAACAATAAAAAAACCAGCAGACAAAAATGTAAATTAAGGCAGATGTTACAGTTTTACACTCACTCCCAGTTTTGCATTTGACAGTTATCTCTTACTTAGTTGGAAGTCATATGACTTTTTCTTCTATACTAATTTATTGAAGAAGTGATCACCAGTAAATAACATAGTTAATCAGGAACCATAAATGTTAATAATAGATTTACTGCGGCAAGGCGGGACCGCACGAAAAGTGGCAAACAATTTTGGAATTTGCTACTTGAAAATGTTAATACTGAGAAAAAATATAGCCTAAAGTGTTCCCAAGGACAAAGGAAGTCTGTCAAAAAATATTACGATACGATATCTTGTGAACTTAGCAGCAAGTAGCGATGCAGCCACTTTTCAAGAAGCGCTTAAGGTATTAAACTTTAATGCAAATCAATAGACAGCGAGGCGAAGAATTGCCAAATTGAGCGCAAAGGCATCATAAAGAAGAAAAAAACAAATTTGATCATAATACATGTGCGAGTGTGGCAGCGTTTCGCTGCATCGCACGAAACCCGAACCGTTGCCTATTGGGATATGTTAGGCCGTTCAGAGTGCAATAAAAAACATATTTTTAAGTTTCAATTGAAGGTTATTTGGTCTGACAAGACTAAATTAATCGCTTTCAATCAGATCGCCGGGCATGGCTTTGGATCAAAAACCCAAATTAACCCATGCGCATCATGTAAGGCAAACTGTGAATCACAGTGGTAGGATCTTAATTGTTTGGGGTTGTATTTTAAAAATTTTGTTGGTCCGTTAGTACGCATAATGCGTAAGGAACAGTATCTGTTCAAATTTTTTTTTTAACAAAATTTGCAAGATTTAGTCGAAAAAATGAGAGTTTCTGCTGAAAAATCACTCAAAACACACTGCATATGTTCGCAAAGCCTGGATACAAAAGCAAAAATTTGCTAATTTGAAATGACCTCCACAATCCGCGGACATGAATCTCATCGAGAATTTGCGAAATCAACTAAAAGCACAGCTTAATAAGTATCAAAGTCCGTAAAATCGAGTACATGACCTGTGAAAGCAAACTAAGGATATACCTCCAGAATTTTTACAAAGATACAAATAAGGTATGCCAAATCGCATCCAGGAACTGAAACAAGTAAAATAGTACTGAACATTGTGTTAGTAATTCTTTTTTTTCCTGAAAATTGTTAAACAGTTCTTAAAAATATATGAGTGCAAAACTGTAACATCTGCCTTAATTTACATTTTTGTCTGCTGGTTTTGTTATTGTTGTTGCATTGACTTCAAATCATTATGAGAGAGGGAGTAGGGATGTACCAACAAGAATATACAACAAAAGTATGAAAGTCGTTAGAACTTGGAAAGATAGCGATGGCTGAAGTAAAAAGTGTTACACCATGTTACAGTTTTGCCCGTTACTGTACATACATATATACAGATGTAGATACATAGATATTTTGTTACATAAGAAAAGTGGTTTTATGCACTGGGGTGATCGTTGGACGCATGGCATTGACGACAATTCTGTTGAAAATATTAGAGGAGTATTCTTTTTTTTAATTTACAGCTTAGGTAAGCAGACGAGTTTTAATGGATACAAAAAAAAAGAAAATATATTAATTCCAAGAATGCAAGATTATAATTTATTTCCAAGCCGTTTTGGCTGAGTGGTTAGAAGTGCGTACTACTACTGAATAGGAGCTGGGTTCGAATCCTTCACCGGGCAACATCTAAAATCAGAAAAAAAAAAATATAACAGCGGCCACCCGCCGGCTGGCAGTGGCAAACCTTCGAATGTATTTCTCCCATTAAAATGCATCTCATAAACTACATTTGCCACTCTGAGGTAACATCAAGCAGCGCACCACAAATTGAAAAGAACTTAAGCCAAATACTTAGCGAAAGTGTAAGCTCCAAAATATTACTATTATAAAAACAATGTAGTTGCTTATAATTCATTTAAGTTAATGTTTTGCTGCAAGAAAGCTAACAAAAAACTTAAGACGTTACATTTAATTTTGACATTTGTATTTCTTGAAATATTACTATTACTGCCTTGAATTAATTGAAATTAATTGTTCATTATTTTGTGAATGTTGTGAAAGTTAATTTATGTCGGAAGTAAATATTTTACTTGGGTTTCAGAAAAATGGGATTGTGGTTAGAGATTCAAGTACACACACATATACGTATCCTTTTTGTAGAAACACACATTTGTACGGAAAAATTTGAAAAAAAATTAATTCATCTATAACTTTGACAATTATGAATGATATAGTACATTCTTGTTAACGGTGCTTTGGTTTTTTCTTTCTTACTGGCGTATCCAGTAGATATCAGTTTTCCGAATGTACGATACCTTTCTAGAAGTAAA
>NW_023458566.1:11785142-11787877 GCF_013731165.1 Rhagoletis pomonella
ATTCTGTTGAAAATACTTTTACTTTGTTTGAATAGGAGTGTTTTTTTTAATTTAGAGCTTAGGTAAGCAGACGAGTTTTAATGGATAAAAAAAAGAAAATATATTAATTCCAAGAATGCAAGATTATAATTTATTTCCAAGCCGTTGTGGCTGAGTAGTTAGGAGTGCGTACTACTACTCAACAGGGACTGGGTTCGATCCCTTCACCGGGCAACATCTAAAATTAGAAAGGAAAAACATTCTAACAGCGGCCACCCGCCGGCAGGCAGTGGCAAACCTTCGAATGTATTTCTCCAATCTGCCACTCGGAGGCAACATCAAGAAGCGCACCACAAATTGAAAAGAACTTAGGCCAAATACTTGGAAAAAGTGTAAGCTCCAAAATATTATTATTATAAAAACAATATAACTGCTTGTAATTCATTTTAATTAATGTTTTGCTGCAAGAAAGCTAACAAAAAACTTAAGACGTTACATTTAATTTTGACATATATATTTCTTGAAATATTACTATTACTGCCTTGAATTAATTGAAATTAATTGTTCATTATTTTGTGAACGTTGTGAAAGTTAATTTATGTCGCAAATAAATATTTTACTTGGGTTGAAGAAAACTGGGATTGGCAAGGTGGTTTCAGATTCAAGTACACACACGCACATACGTATCCTTTTTGTGGAAACACACATTTGTACAGAAAAATTTGAAAAAAAAAAATTAATTCATCTATAACTTTGACAATTATGAATGATATAGTACATTCTTGTTAACGGTGCTTTTCTTTCTCCTTTCTTACTGCCGTATCCAGTAGATATTTAGCAGTTTTCCGAACGTACGATACCTTTACAGAATTAAAACGACCGTTCTAATTGAAATAGAGGGCAAAGCTGCTAGAGTCCGCTCCTTTAGCTATCTACTGGCTTCTCTTTGAATTCAGTGAGCACTCTGCAAGCATTGGAAACTTTTCCTTATCTTAAGAAATGGGTAAGGATTAAGTTGAAGAGCAAAATTCAAGGAGATGCATTCCATAAGAAAGTCTTCGTTGGTCTGCTAGTTTTTTGCAGCTTATTTTAAACAGAGCTGGCAACTTTTCACGTGATTTGCTAGGCAGCAGTGTAATTGCGACTAGGAAGGTTTATACCTTAACTGGCCGGGGAATACCTAATTTTCCTCCACGTTGCCTCGGATTAGTACCAAATCAGATTGATTTTGGTTCTAAGGCAGAATACCAGTGCAGTAAACTGCATCTTTGAGCTAATATTTTCGCACACATCGGGCAATCTGGGAAATGGGATTACGAAATCTCGTGCGATAGACTTAATAACGCTTTGGACCCCCATTCCTGTAGATGTTTGGAGAATGACGTGGATGAGTCATCTCATCAATTTCTCCTTAGCGGCACTGTTTTCGTCAGATAAAGGTTTAAACGGTAGTGGTCGTGCTTCTCCAAAAATTCCGAGCAGTGGACGTCAGCTGCCCAGCGATTTTCTTAACGATTCCACATAGTTTATCTACCGTTACCGTTGCAGGAATATCGGTTAAATGGTCACACATGGAACAAAATATTATCTAAATTTCTAAGTAGGACTCGCGATGCTGAAAACTTTTTTAAGTTATCGAGTAATTCATCGACACAGTAATCGATTTTTTCAACGGTATCGACAACAATATTTGTGTTAGTTTCATACGTGATTGTTTTTAATATTGTTTAATTTTCGTATCCTTATGCACATGTAGATATGCGTATTTACAATCGTATTCGTATTCAGATTTTTATTCGTATATATTTGCATTCGTGTTCTTAAGTGCCACTCAACAACGTATTTACATTCGTGTTCATACTCGTATTTTTATGAGTGTTCGTATTCGTATATGTGTTTGTATTCGTATTCGTATTTTTAGATACCCTTATTCGCGTCCATTTTTTTATTCGTATTCGCATTCACATTCGAATTCGTATTCGCATTCGCATTCGCATTCGTATAATTTGTGGCTAACAAGCAATAAAGGGTTTGCTTTAATTAAATAGAAGAGAGATTGTGACTTCAGTGCTGTCTAGGCTTAAAGTGTACTGGTACCCGGGCAAAACTCCTATCGAAAGTAATCTTGCTTAAAATCAAAACTAACTTTTCTATTTAATTAACCGACTTCCAAAAAAGGAGGAGGTTATCAGTTCGTCGGAATATTTTTTTTATTATTTTTTTTTATGTATGTTACCGCATAACTTTGGACCACGTCAACCGCTTTCGATAATTCTTCTTGCAAAGGTAGTGTCTCAGAGGTTGTCCCATACTAATCTGGTTAAGATTCGATCAGTGGATCATGAGATATATGTATATATATATATATATATATATATATTTTTTTTTATATGAGAGTTGAAGTTGTTTTAAAGTTAATTTTCTAAATAATTTCGTTCAAACATTTAGAAATTAAGTGGCAAAGGTGATTCTTGGTTTATCTTACCAAAGATTTTTTTGTTTTTAATTTTTTTGGAAAATATTAACACTTCTAAACCACTCTAATGAACCGAAAAAGAAAGTTTTATTATTTCAAGTTGTGCATATTTTATCACTTTCAAAATTTTCGCATCACTTTTCCATTAGTCTGATAAACTTAGTCATTTAGTGACATATGCAGGCAATGCAGATGTGTGTTTGTTTAGATATGCACATACATATGTACATACATATGTATGTACGTATGGGTGAGCTCCGAAAATTTTCTAATGCATTTT
>NW_023458566.1:11787977-11817283 GCF_013731165.1 Rhagoletis pomonella
TGAACATAGCCCCCATACCTTAAGGTAAGACGTATTCTACGTCAAAATAAACATTGGGTAATAACTGTTATCAAGCAATGGAAAAAATAAACGTTGGGTAATAACTCTTATTGGCGATAGATAACATATTTCACCAGCATAACAGTTATCAGCAAACGTAAAAGTAAGCATTGGGTTATAACTCTTATCGGCGAAAGAAAAAATATTTCTCATATAACAACTCGTATGGAGCAACATTTTTCCGATAAAACTTATAACTGTTATGGCCCTGGAAATAGGCAATTTCTTTGTAGCTGTAGTTATGTAATTGGTCTGGTTGCAATAGAAATTTCAAGTCGCAGTAACATTTCTGTTTATTATATTTTTTTTTTAATTAGTTAAAAATTATTATTTAATAATCTTAGGAGCTAAACTAGGTCTACAAAGATGTGCAATATATTCAACTATCTTTACAACGTTATCAAAGTTTGAAATTGAGTCAGAAATAAAAAAGTGATCAGAGAAATTTAGATTTTTTCTGTTTTAGAGACTCTTCAAGGACGAAAATTCCTCTCGAACTAAGCTTTCAACCTAAGGGTTGATTGCAAATTTTTTTTTATAGGCATCAACCCAGCCTGAAACTCACTTAAGCAAAATTAACTCTAAAAAAAAGTTTAACTTTAATAAACTATTGCATCGCATTCAAAATCACATCGTGTTCCATTTAAATTCTCAGCTAATTCCAGTAGTTTCTTTTACCACAAAATTTTACAAATTTCAAATATGTGCTGAAAGTTTTACACTCACATTTCTTTTATTTATGTATATACATTCCCCTACACTCACTGCATAACTAACTAAGTATATATACCCTTACTATGTGTGTAAATATTTTTTTTTCTGCTATTTCTATTTGGATTTCTTTGACGGGCTTAAAATGCACAAGGGTGCTTGCTGCCAACATTCGGTGGTTTAACCTCGCGAAAAAGTTTTTAGTTGACACCCTAACTGTTATGTGCCAGCTGCTGATGTCACTTTATGTGTTTTTGTATTTTATGAAACTTACAAGTTTACATAGGTACATATATAGACAAATATGTACATACATACATATATATGTATATGGCAGTATGTGTGCACAACTCGCAGTCAAGTGACAAGTGTCGACGGTTAAGCTCTTAAAAGCGAAAAACTTTTTACATACACCTGAACAAATCGATGTGTTTCTCTACGCACTTGCGTTTAAGTTTCGAGTAAAGAGCGATTAAGTGCTCATATGAAGTGAGCACATACACATGTATACATGTATGGGTAGCTGTATGATTTCCCGCAGTGAGTGGGGTAACTTAATACGCATTAAAATGTGTTGCTCAAAATTTATGGGGTTTTGGTAACTTGATCTTTATTAGATTTTAATTATGGTCTGGCGGTTTATTCGTTATCTATGGTGAGTTAAAATTGAGGAAGAATTTCATATATATGCATATATATATATTTATATCTTCGTATACGGCACCAGTGAAAATCTTGGTCTCTATTTAAATTTATGTCGCCTTTCATATGACTCAACAGCAAAAATATGTTCACCTTCAATTTTGCCGCTGTCCCAGAATATCTAACCGTGACCCTGTTACTTGACAGCAAAAACTAAATTTGCAAGTTTTTATGCATTTTTAAGTGTACATACAACATTAATTACAAACAAAATTTATTCATGAAATAAATAATTTAAGCATACGCTTTAGTGACTTTCCGGCAAACATACCCAACGCAAAGTGCCACACACACACACACACACACTCAGCCTGAAGCCTGACCCTCAATTTTAAACCGCCACACTACAAACGCCATTAGCGGCCGCTTGCTGGAAAATTATTATTTTCCATAATTTTCTACTTCGCTGATCAAACATGCCAGTTTTCCCCCCCGGGGGGACGCCAGCACATTCGTCTAAGTTTGAGTGAATTAGTTGCTATATGATTGTTTGTTTAATCCACATAAAGCAGCACTTTACTACCAAGTTATACCCTTTCAGGTTTGCCCTTCCGCTTCGGTGGGTGCACAAGTGAGTGGGTTGTGACGTACTTGCATACATGCATACATACATACATGAGTACAACAAAATTTAATGCTGCTCACATAGCGACACCTTCAAGCGTTATGAAAGTATATATATATGTATATGTTTAGGTTGTTATTTACGTAGATATGCAGATACATATTTACGTAGCCGTTTTCCAAGCTAGTAGGTATGAGTGATAAATTTGCATACATACATACACTTTTACACCTTCGAGTGCTTTCGGCGGCTAAGTCAGTTATGAAAAAGCTTTGGGCGTGACTATATACTTAGTAAGTAAATGAAATATCCTAATAAATATCCTTTATGGTTCCTTATCGGCTACTATTAAATACCAAAATATTCTGAGAGAGCCTCATCATTAAATATTCATAATTTTCATCTCAGGTTTATATTGCCTTTAAAACTATTATTCAACAGTTAGCTTGATATTTTGTAAATTTTATTAGTCAAAGTTACTTTACATAAGACGTTGCTTTAAAGAAATGTGGAAAATAATATGGCTTATTTACTAGAGGGGTGCAAGCGCTATGCTTCTTCCATTACTACTTTTAATATAATGTAGCATATTGATTTTTTTATGTTTAAATATTCGTAAGAAAATTATATAAAAATGCCATTTGTGCTTGGATTTATCGACCTCCTTTAATAAAATTATGCATAAACATCAGTTCCAAATCATACATTACATTTACATTTTCGTTGCACTTAAACTGCAAGCATTTTCCTTTGAGCTATCTTCTTTAGATTTTATACTTTTAAAGCACTTTAACCCTTTCAGCGCAAAAAAAAACAAACCGTTGAAGCTAAATATGTGAATATTTGTATACCGGCTAATTTTTTGTTGTTTTCAAAAGTTTTATAAAACTGTTGGTTTGAGCGTTATTCGGCGTCCATTATATTGTACAGTGGTACCTACCCTAGGTTCTGTAAAATGGGAAGTGATCTCAATTATTTTAATTTTTTTTTTTGTTTCGCTAAAAATAGATACTTATTTCAAAACTGTGAATAATGCTTCAAATTTTTTCGAATCTCAATTCCACAGAAAAATTTCCCCTTTTTTCCAATACATTATACTGTATACTAACGGCTTCTGTAACACTTTTCACTTTAATGAAAACACACAGTCATTAAAATTTTCTCGAAACAATTGTTTTTTTACAATGAAAACTCTTATTTACGAAAAGAAGAGCTTTAAGCGCAAAAAAAGTCTGTCCTATATATCGGCCGCTTGTACCGAAAGGGTTAACGCATTCCATTTTCATAGCAAGCCAAAGTAATTTATAAAATTAGCCACTTCCTTTCATGTGTACATAGTTGCAGCCACAACATACTGTATGGCTGCACATAGAAGTCCTCAGTTTAATGTTTTGCTCAAAGACTTAAAATGTTGTCAGAGTGCGCAAAGAACTTCTGTTGCCAGCAAGTTTTTAAAATTACCAAAACGGAAATCTTATTTAGTTTACGGCGTATTTAATAAGTAAGCATGCAAAGTAAATAGTATTTGATATTTTTTTTTTCATTATGTTATGCTTTTCTTTTTTCCTAATTTTCAAAACCTATTTTCACAACATCAGGCATAGTCCTCAGTTTATTTTAGTCGAGTAGATGTAATAAATGCCACAATAAATATAAAATATATATAGCTCACGAATTATCTCGGTTTTAGCTATGAAGCAGTTAGAAACTAAGACTTCAAATCTGAATAATCATTTACATGGGGGCTATATATTATAGTGACCTGATCGGTTTTTCATTTCCGATGAATTATTGATAAATATATTTTTAAAGGCACCGGCTTACCAAGTTTCAGTCGGCTATTTGGAAAACTGGGGGACTACTTATTTTACGGCCACACAGATAGACGGACATGGCTAAATTGACTTAGCTCGGCGTTCTGATCATTCTGGTATAGTTTCCGATGGGTTTATCTCTACTTCTTTTGACAAAAGCAACCAAAATGAATCGAGTACAATTATTTTCACGTCTGAACGCACCTTAATGTAGAACGAATAGAGTGAGCAATTGGTGTTCACAACGGAGCTGTAAAAAACTTTTCAACCGCAGCTAAGTTACATGCAGACGTTTTCGATGTGTAAAACATTTACGTGATGCCATTAACAATGTCACTGCGTTGTCACCACACATACATATGTATTTATATACAGACACAAAAACATGGGGGTACGTGTGTAAATGAGCAACATCACGGAAAGAAGTACGCGGGTGTATTACGCTTCAGTGTATGTAGAGTTCGAATGTGTAGTAAGTAGTAGCACGTGCGAGTCAAACGAATACCCTCCTTATCATGCCAAAATACATATATACAAACGTATGCATCTGTATTAATTCTATACCTTTTGCAATTCATCAGCTTTTATAGTCATTCTATATTTGGTACTGAATTTGCGAAAAAATATTCATAAAACTAACTGCCGATCTGAATAATCGAAACTCTGGGCCCATCATATATTATTAAAACATTAATTCAAATATGAAATATATTATAAATGTATTGCTCAATGAGGCTACACTTCATTCGCCTTAAAATCGTGTACAGAATTTTCGCGCAGGAATGCTGTTCTCTCTTCACATCAGACAATCAAAAATCTGCATCGCATGCCCAAGTTTTTTTTCTGCTGGGTAGTCGGTATCCATTGTCGCCTGGTGCTCGTATCTTTGTGGTTGCAGCGGGTTTGCGGCTTTATGTAGCTTCCGATGTATTTTGTATAATTGAGAAAATTACACTATTGGGACTTCAACTGGAGGACAGTTAGTTTAAGCTGACTTGCTGGAATTTAGCAATGAACTTAAAGCAATAAAGTAGAAAATAGTTGAAAATTTGTGTTTATTGTCGATATACATATGTACATATGTATACAACCAAACTCATAGAATCTTGAACTATTGAAGAGATATTATTTTACTGTTCACATCTCTAAACCTACATGAATTCATCCAGGATGTTCGGTACCCAAAAACCATTAAAATTTTTTATGTAAGAAAGGCTAAATTCTTCAAAACAATTAAATTAATTTTTTTTTATTAAATTACAAAAAAGGATTGTTTTCGTGAAATTCTTGAGAAACCAAATTTCCTTATAGAAATGGGGTTAACGTCTTTTAAAATTATGCGGTAACATACACTGCCGGCAAAAAGTATTGGTACAGCAAATATTTTTACAAAAATCAAAAATTTTTTTCGCCAATTATTTATAAAAATATTCTTCATTCTACGACAAACAACATGAAAATATAATTCCTAAACTTTGTGCCAAACTTACGAAAATTCAGCTAATTTTCATGCAAATTTTCAACTTTTCAATCATATTTTTCATAATTTTTTGAGTATGCAGATTTGTAGCCCAATCAATTTTATTTAAAAAAAATATTTCGACGAATTGATAACCTCCTCCTTTTTTGAAGTCGGTTAAAAACAACGGAGCTGTACAATTAAATTTTACACATTTTTTATGATAGTTAAAAAATCCCAATTTTGAAAAATAACAGGCAAAAGAAATATGGACAGCGAAATATGAAAATGGGTTGATTTAACCGTCCGTCCGTCTTTCTAGTGTTAAAATCTACTACCTTTGTACTTTGGTCTTTTTAACCACAAATTCTTAAGCTCTTCTGTTCTTTCCAGTAGAAAGTGCGCTCAATAACTGTAAAATAAATAGTTTAAAAAAATAATTATATTTTTGAAATTGATAACCCATTTTTTATTTTTTTCAAAAGGTTAAGTACAATAGTTTTTAAGTATGCCCGTCGATGTATTAGGAACCTTAACCGAGGTAAGATGAAAACTTTTCGGGCTACTAGACATGTTAAGATAACTACTATTGTAGCAAGATACGACTTTCTGCAGAGATGCACAGCAGGCTAATGTGGCTCCAGAGCGTATACGTAACTATTATTGGATTACCCACGTATAACGAATATACCATACGTAAGGTCATAGACTCATAAAGTTTGGAGAACGATTATCGTATGCGTTATTTCGAACAGGAACTATAGATATTCATATCTTTTACTTATTTACTTCGCTCATAAATTGTAGTGACTAGTTTTTATGATTACCGCAAAATCGAAATATTCGAATTTATTATATTTACTGCTTTCAATAAATGTGGAAAAATAAAAATGAAAAAATTATTAACCTTACTAAAGTTTACTTTAACCTCTTTTCTATCCAAATAAAATTCCGCCGCAATAAAAAAAAACAACTATCAAAAGAGGCTCTGCAAAGATTACAAAATTTTCATGCTCATTTTTACTTTTTGCGCGAACACTTATTTATGTACTTTATAAGTCAAAGGTGTGCAAAGAGTGTATAACTTTTGGCAGGATGACAGTAGAAGTAATTGAAAAATAAGTATCTGCTAATGCAGCGTCCCATTCAAAGACACCAAAACATATGAAAGCCAACTAAAGCGAAATGGTTGTACGTACATACATACAGACATATGTAGTAAATTATAACCGAAACTGTCACAACCGCCATTTCGAGAATGCACTTAGTGTTAAAAGTAACGAAATTGCAGCCGTATGGTATGCGTTGTACAAAAAATACCAAAGAGATTTAAAAAAAAATAAGATTCTTGCAGTTAAAGGAAGAAAGAAAGGAAGGACGAAAATTTTAAATAAATAAAAGCGACAGTGACAGTAGCACTCTGCTTTATACCAGCGAAGAAGCAAAAATAAAAATGTAAAAAAATAAAAAGCGAATTAAAAAAAAAAACCTTAACCCTTGAGTTATACAAATGAATATAATTTTGGCTGTATTTATATAAAAAATACTTTATGTAGGTATGTACCAGTATATAAAATAGTTATATATTTATGTGGTGGTGTCTAAATTTATTTTCACTGTCCTCCATCGCAGCGACTTAATATTTCATTCGCAAAACTTTTCTTTCGTCCCTCAGTGGCATAATTTTAAATGACTTCCGTTGATTTTTGTTCGCAGGCCTTTTCACAGTCGCCATGCTGACATTTGTCAGCATCCCTTTGCCTCTTGTTGCAGCAGCATTGATGCCAGCCAGCTACTGACTGCCACATTTCGTTGCTGCTATGAAAACTTTGAAAAATTCTTAATGTCACCACAGACAGACAGACTGTGGTTAGCCGAGCAAAGAACATAAGCACACAAATACTTATCTACGGTACATACAAATTTATGCCTTCACACAATTTCCGTTTCAACTAAAGGCAGTTTGTATGTATGTATGTAAGTATACGTTTAAGTAGTTTACTATACAATTGAGTCCATCTTAGCCATCCAATTAGCTGTGTGCATTGCAGTGGTTCGTATTTAATTTCTTCTTTTTGCTATTACACAAATAAGGCAATCGCTATGTCGTACATATATATATATGTATGTATGTATATATGTGCGAATGCTTTCTTGCATTACTTAGCTGGAATGTCATTTTGATGGAAACTTTCTTGTGGTTTCTATTTACTTTTCGGTGTGCACTGCTTCATTGCTCATCGGGTTCATTTGTCTTGATTTATATTTATTACTCATTGCACTGCACGGAACGTCTTCCCTTGCTGAGACTTGTGTGCGGTAATGGCAAATTGACAATTCTTAGCTTTCGTATTTAATAAAATAGATTTTGGCATTGGTATGGTATGATGAAGTCGCAATTTCTTGGGAAAAGTTTTCAATAAGTAGGTACGCCATTATAAGGCAGGCAGGAGTTCCACTTCACTTCACTAACAATTGGCATACAAATATGTGGAAAGGCCTTATGATTGTAGAAACGTCAAAAAATTTGCAGAATTTCTTAAGTTTATGTACTTCAACTATGTCCATACAAACTTGTTTACCTGGCAATTATTTCCATTTTGTGAAACTTTTTAAGTACATAAAAATAAAAGAAATTCTTCTAAACAAGCCCACCTGCCAAATTAATTTCATAAGTTTGTTATGTGACCTCACTTGAAATTTGTACAAAATATAACGCTGCGGCAAAGTATCTGCAGTATCTATGTCAATAAATTTTTAAACTTGTAGGCCATACAAAACAAATGTCTTCATTACTTCAGAGAATATATGAATAATTTCTATAGTGCGAATAGCGGGTCGTAAGTACATACATACTTATGTCAAATAAATTTTAAAAGAAAAAGCTGAGACTGTTCTTTTGTGGCCTGTACTGTATGTTAGTAGTACCTATAACTTTAAACGTTGGTATTTTTTATTAAAATGTATATAGTTCTTATAGTTTCTGATTTTAAAAAACCAGCAAAGATGTTTATTGCTGTAAGTTTCGTGTACTTGCTCAAACAAGGTAGAAATAAAAATAATTAGTTTTTCCATTTATACTTCTTATATATATACGTATATAAATTTATATGTACATATATTTTCAGATTTTCACATTTATACAATTTTTTAATCGATTTAAGAAAATACCGGAAGTTACATCTACAGAAAATTACCTCAAAGCCTCATGAGTACATAGTTACATGCAGGTTCCTTTCAACAAAGTATGATTTTTTGCTTTGACCCGAGCCATAGAGCATTTTCATAAAAGAGAAAAGTTTCTAACCAAAAGCATCTAATAAAATACGAGTACCATGTATACAAATGTAGTTAGTGGAAAACGGTTTGTACGAGTATTGGTTTCCATGAATCTACATATGACCTATGATCAGTGTTGCCAGATCATTTTTTTTAAATAACTGTAAATTTCCGAATAAAGCTGAATTTGTCGTCCAAAAAACTATAAACTTCAAAAACGAGTAGAGGTTAAGAAACTTAAGGTTTTTTAATGTTATTAAACGTAAATAACAAACAAGATTCATTTAAAATAAAACAACATAAACCAAATGGAGCATTTAAATCAGCTAAGGTTTTAATGAAATTCAGTATTCGGTTCTTAAAATACCAGATACTGCACAATTTGAATTTTATTTCCTGTTTTATTCAAATTGATTTGGAAAAATATTCTGTGGCGACTGGACAGCTGAAGTGAGGAAAAAATTTACCTACCACACATTTGCCATTTTCGCTATGCCAAGCAAAATTACAGTACCAACCAAGCCTTGCTTTTCCATATTCATTTGCCAACTACCTAGTGAATCTCGTCTTTTGTGTTGTTGTTCAAACATTGACTCAATTTTGGTAACATTCATTTACAAAATAACTGCGTGTTTTACTGATCGGCACCCAGAGAGTATATATATATATAAATGGTATATAGGACTTGGCACATGTAAATATGAATATATACGTTCGAAGCCGCATGTGAAACCAACTACATGTCCAAGATAACCAGATACACTGTAGAGAAAATCGGTAAATAGAGGATTAAAAATTTTGGGGCCGATTTTTGTATTTCATTAGTTTTTAAGCTTTTCATATATTTCACCAAAAAAATGTTCTTATTTCCAATTTTTTGTGTAAAAAAAATATAATCACAAACTTCTAATTTGGAAAATTTGTGAAATCTCAAAATTCAACAAATTTTTCTGTGGGGTATACCTATGTTCTCGAATGTGCATCGAGACACCTGAAAAAAAAAACACTATACATATGTGGCAACCGTTACATCCGCACTCACAGTTTTAATGCCCCAAATATACATACCTACATATGAACTCAGGTGAGTTGCAATTAAGCGTGAATGGGAAAAGCAAGCCAGCACAGGAAAGCGAAAAAGTCGTCGTATTTGTATTCAGTTGTGCTAATAAACTTTTAATTCAATTTCAAGCGTAAATTGAGTTTAGTTTTTCTAACATACAGTTCGTTTTTTGTATTTTACATACATACATATTTATTCTGTTTTTTTGTCTTTTTTTATGCATTCTTTTGCTGCGAATATTTTTGTGTTTTTTTGTGTGATTTTTGAAATCATAAGCTCGCACAGTTATTTCGACTATATGGAGGCAGGTGGAAATAATAGTACACCTGCACCGATTTCACTAAAACTTGACGTGTGCTCTAGTTTTGCTTAGAAATAGAGGTTTATGAAATTTTGTAAATATGGAATAATTGCCACGCCCTCTACTCTTGTGGGCGGAAATATTAAATTTCATCCGATTTCAATGAAATTTAGTTTTTAGTCTTTATTTTATTAGAAGAAACCAAATATAAAATATAGGAAAGATTGGAGCACTATAACGTCCAAAGCTTACAAAAAATATGGGCCCAGTCATTAAATGTGATGGAATTTTGGTTAATTTTTGTTTACTGCTTTCCACTATCAGAAAACAAACGTTATACTATAAAATTACTTAGGTGTAAATACGCGCTTTTTTCACAATATTTGGTGAGATCTTTTCATTGTTCGAAAAATTCTTTTCGCGAAATTATGCAAAAAGAAGCTGAAAATCAAAAATTAAGAAAATCAAAAATTACATATATTTGCAAAGTCGCGCACAAAGATCAAATTATATATTCGAAAACTACATAAAAGTCTCTAAAATATTAGTCTAATTTCAAGATATGAGAGAAAAAAAAAGTATGAGTACCGGACTTCTTTTTTTGCTAATAATCTTTAGGATCTAATAGACGAAAAATATATATGGGTATTCACCAAATTTAGCAAGTGGCCCGGCACGCTGGCAAAAGAGCAGATGAGCTCAAGCATTGCTCATTTTGGTGAATACCACTTATCTGAACTTGTAGGGCTGTTGTTAAAGCAGAAAAAAACTTACATATTTCCCCATGCAAGGCAACATAATCTGACTGATGACTACTAATAGCTTCCTAACAATTTTTAATATCTATGCAAATGAGCTTAAATTGCTGTCATTGTATTTTACGCTGTATTGTTTATTTTTTTTATTTTTTTACATTTAATAAGTTGGCGGCTGGCGGCTTGCGGCTGCCGGCCGTTGCCATAAACGTGTTGCTGTTGTTTTTTTGTTAAGCTCCTCGAAGTGTCCTTTGTTCGGTCTAAATGTAGGCATACCCATGTTTATAGTACAGCAGCGAGTAACACGTACAGAATCCCAAGTGTTTAATTAAGCGCAATTATTCGATTTGAAAAGGTAGACGACATGCTGGCGGTGGCAAGTCGCACCAGCGAGAGTGGCTGACGGAAGCTGGTGATAAGCGAAAGTCATTGAGTAGATTATTTCTCCAAATTATTTTTGTGTTGGTTGGTTTTGCTTACCAAATTGAACGATTAAATTACAAGCAAAAGCTGGCTTTAAATTTTTAAAGAAAATAAATATTTCTTCACAAGTGTGTGTGTAAGCGTCTACGATACTGCCACTCTCGAAGTTGATGATAACTTCAAATCGGGTATTTTATAAACATTAAAACTCAAAATTAACTCCATAATAAGAAGAGGCTTAACTGAGCTATATATATTCAAATACATACTCTCTCATATTTGGCTTTAAATAGGTGTGAACGTAAAATTACTTAATTTCAATTTAGTGTGTTAGTAGTTACAAAAGATATCCTTAGATATTTCAGAAGCAATTATGCAAGTCGAATGCATACGCATTTGGTTTATTTGAATGGAGATTTATAAGTGAGTTTGCTTCATCAATATATCATGTTTAATATTCCTAAGTTTTAGTATTGCTAAGCATACATTAATGCATGGTTTCAATATTATACGAGCATATTTGTGGAAGCTTAGGGTGTGCATGAATATATGCTCTTGAAGACAACTGATATGTACATATGTCTGCTTGACAAAATATAATTTCAGGTATTTAATTAAAATGTTTCTAAATCAATAGCTAGTTTGTATGAAATTTGTTGATGATATACGCTGATGTTTATTTAATTGATCGGTTTGCGAAAATATATATCTGTTGCATGCATAATCAATTTAATTTAGAATGGATGAGATGAAAAATTATAAAGAAATTGTGTGGAATGTAAAGATTTTGAATGACATTAATTAGTTCACATTCATACATACCTAAATATGTATATACATACGTATGTACATTAGAGTGGTCCAAAAACAATAAATTCGGAATTTTAATGCCGCCACTCCTAAGGATTATTCTGAACCAAAAAAAATATACCCCTATTTTTTACTTTGAAAACTTTGAGCGCTTGGAGCACTCCCTAAATATTTTTTGATTTCAAAATAAATAGAACAGTCCTAGGGGCTGGCGGCATTAAAAATCCGACCTTATTTTTTCACACACATTTTTGGACCACTTTAATATTACATGGACGTTAAAAAGCTGTTCTTTGCATTAAAACTAAATACATATATATAAGTAATGTGCAAACAAATATTAATTTCAAAAACCAAGCAATTTTAAATTTCTAACTTAGAACTAAATTTGTGGCTATTGAAAAATCTGAAATAGTTATATTTGGTTATATAAAGACCACATATGAGCTTTAGTAATTTCAAAATCGGACATAAATATCTGGCTACAAAAGGACTGGACATAAATTTTTGGCTATTAAAAAATTTTAAATAATTATTGACTTTTTTAAAGCATTGCATGTATTCTAAGCCATTTAAAATAAGACATAAATTTTTACGAATTCAAAATCAGGGCATTTAATTTTTTGATATTTTTTTAACTCGTTGTACATTTATGGTTATTTCAAAAAAATTTGTTGGCATCTTATTAACAGTATAATAAATTTTGGACATTTAAAACCAGAATATAAATTATAGGCTTCTTAAAAGCCTAGTGTTGGTCAATTAAAAACTGGTCATAAATTTAAAAGAATTTAAAAACTCTACTTCATATCGTCACCCTTATGCCAGAAGCATGAATGTCCAAATTTATCTGTTTTTAGTTGGACATACATTTCTGATCATTAAAAAAGTGGACATAAATTTTTAGCCATTACAATATTGAAGTTAAATTATTGGCTTTTCAAAAGTTTGGCATGAATTTTTGACCTTTTAAAAACTGGACATAAACTTTTAGTTATTTAAAATCTGGACAAACGTTTTTTTTTTGCATTTTCGAACCCAATGTAAGTTTTATGTTATTTCAAAAGAGGAGATAAAATTTTAATATTAAAAAAAATTAAATTGTTGGATGTGAATAGGTATTTGGTAACTTCACAGCGGTACATTAAATAATGACACTTTAAAACTGAAAAATTAAATATTTGGACCTAAATATTTGCTAACTTTAAAACTTATTTTAAATGAATGGTCATTTTAAACTTTGCATACATTTTAGTAGCTGCAAAGCTTGTATTTTATAGACAGGTCGACAGGTTTTCGATCATTTGTAAGTTGAAAATAAACTACCAGCGTTTTAAAAGCGTGGCATAAATTTTTACTCAATTTTAAACTGGACACAAATTCTTGACCATTTATTTACTGAACACAAATGTCAGGTTATAGTAAAAGTGAACATGAATGTTTGGTTATGTAAAAGCATAACAGAATTAAAAATTGTGCATAAATCACAACTAACGTAATACTGCACACATATATTTTGTTATTTCATAAACTGGATACATCTAAATTAAGGTTTACGTAGTTTTTAAACATACATTAGACATATCTTAAATTATTAAAAGTAAAAAAAAAATTTACAATTTCAAAAATTTAAATTTTTTCTAATTTGGTGGCACACTCTTGTAACTTTACAGATATGTTGTATTTGATGCCAGCATTCATTGCCTCTAATATGAGCATTCTAGCCGAAAACTTCCCGAAGTTATAAAACAAACAAATATTATAATTTTTTCTAGTGGCAATGAAAAAATTAGTAATTTCGGTAATAAACGTTTTAAGTCTAAAATTGTTCAAATATTTGATTTATTTTTTCTTTTGCTTGTTTCTGGAGCTCTTTAGAGGAATTCTTAAGCGTGATACTAAAAAAAAAACTCATGAGTTTTTGCTTCTAAACGATAACGTTTTGTAGGTACTATGCCTTTTTTGTATACTTTTACTGTCAATAGTTTTAGTATACACTTCCAAAGACAAAATGTTGCCCCCATTTACTTGTCACCTTCAATTTTATATTTTTAGTTTTTTGTAACCAAAATTGTGTATCGTTTATTATTATTTATTGATTCAATGACCAAAAATTCATGTCGAGTTTTTTGCTGGAAAAAAATTGGCATACAGTTTTTTAGTAATGTTCTTAAATCTCTGTTCAGTTTTGAAATTGCCAAAAATGAATTAGTTTCGGTGTATAGTTTATAAAATATGAAATTTATCAAAATTATCTTTTCTTCAATAATCTAAATTTTTAAAAACACCAAAATTTATGTTGACGTTAGAAAATCACTAAAAAGCATTTCCAGTTTTAAGGTTCTGAAAATATCAGAAAATGCATGTCTAATTTTTAAAGTATGTTACGTTTGTAAGTCCTACTCATTTAAATAGTTACTCATTCAACTAAACTCTGCAACTAAAATGCCGCTTATGTGAATGTAAATATTTGATTTCGCTCCGCATGGAAAATCATGCCGCACTTATGTATTTACATATTTGTATTTCTATCCGATAAAATATTAAATTACAAATAATTTGATAGCCAAATTTTCGCACAATTTACTTATATTAGCAAATACCCGTATTTGTTTGTACATAAACGCAGCAATAATCGCAGAGTCCACATTTCTATTTGCATCCGGCGGCAGCATATTTTCATAGAAATTCAATATGTTGCATAATTTTAAAACAAATTAAAATGCATGAACAGGCAAACGGGCGTGCAAAATAGGCATTCGGAATTGTATTAACGAACTACGCATTTTGCTATTATCTTTAAATATTTATAGATTTCCCCTTATTTGCAAATAATCAATTACATAAATGTGTATAGTCTAATAAATGTTTAGCAACAACACAGCAACAGCAACAACGACGCTAAATGCCGGAAATTTCAAAAATTATTTATGAACGAAAAATCAATATGTATGTGCAAAATCGGGGCTTAGTCCAAATAGAAATGCTTACTGAACTGAGTGTACATATATTACTCATATACATATTTGTTAACAGAGGTACCTATTTTTAGTTACATTGATTTTGTTTATTTGCGTATTTAACAACTTCAATGTGGGTAATGGATTGGGATTTCAAAAATAATATTCAATTTGAAATGAAAAAAAAAGTTATGCCACTTTCAAAATAAACAGCTCTTGTTTACATAAGTTCATTGAAGTCTTTTTGCATAGAAAATATATATGTAACAACCATTATGGCCTACGTTCGAAGAATTTTAAACAAAACTGAAATTTGATGAACAAAATTGTTTTTGAAGCCAAAAATCTGCCTTTAGGCTTTACCACAAATTGCATACACCATTTATTCACTTAAAAGTATACTATGTATTTTGTTCACGCCACGCCAAACAAAATGTGATAATGCTGATGCTCAATACTTACATACACTGAGGGAAAAAATTTTTAAATCAAATAGAAACGTAATTGATCTTACTATAAACGTCAACGAAAGTACTGTATATTGGTAAATATTCAATTCAATTACGCGCATATTAAAATGACCGCGTTCGTACTGAAAATGCATCCATGAAGTGAATAATCAAGACAAAAACTAAAAAAAAAAATTAATTTGCATCTTGCCTGCAGTGGAATTCGAACCCGACCATCTCCGGATATCAACAACTTGCGGCAAGTATCTTTGCGCACTCAGCTACACCCAGCCATATAAATTTGCTTTCAAATGATGAATATCCATCAACACCACAGCACGCTATTTGTACGGATAAATATGTATGTACTATGTATGTATGTGTGTGTTGTCACGGCTCTCAGAGCGGCGCTCTGCATGCTTGGGGTGCGTATGTACACTTACATATACATACTCAGATGTGAACACTCAAATACGTGCGTAATAAATTTTGTATGAAAATATTATTTTTAAATACGAACATTTTTAAACGATAATCAAATATAAAGTATTAATTTTTACTATGCATTATTTCCCTCAGTGTACATAACAAAACAAAGAGTTAGGCTCAATTTTTGGCAGGCAATTACCACATTCATTACATTCACTTCGTGAACTTCGTTATAAGCACACCGCTTGTGTGATTTTGTGTGGAAAACACACACAATATTTCATAGCTAATTTCATACTTAAGAGCACTGCTGTACTATTTTTCCTTTAGGCCATGGGCTTTGTGTGCTCGAATTACCAATTTTTATGAGTTTATATTCATTTGAATTGAAGATTTTTTGTGAATGCGACAATGGGAAACTATTACTCTATTTACTCGCATTTTTTCGATGAGTTAGAAATTATCTTAATTTTTTTTTCTTTTGCCAGCAGCACTAACTGCTAACATGCATAGCTATTTTCTCTAAACGTACGTATGCAACCCCTAGTTGATATGCAAAATTGAAGCTCCAGCAGACGGAATTATAAATCGGAAATTATTTTGGCAATTTCTGGACACGACCTCCTATTTTAAGTATGGAAACTCTTGAGCATCGGTGTGGGTGAGCAGCAGGAATGAAAAAGTAGGTGCAATTGTACCTTTTTCCGACGTTTAATGACTTAGAGGTACATTAGGTACAGTCACTAGATTTTAGATAAAACCATCTTTTGATCAGTTGCACTTTTAGTTTTTTTTTTTCTTTTTTCTTTACCGTGCAGGCACGGGAGAAGCTTCGCTTTCATTTTGAAGAATAAACAATTCTAACGAAAAGTGGTCAAGAGTAAGAAATTAACAAATAATTTTTAAACAAAAAAAAACAAAACCGACTTCAATTCTCCGATCCAATTATCGGATCTAAACAAAATTAGTACCCTTGAGGTTCCACCTTTCCGATGAAAAAAGAATTATCGAAATCGGTGAATGTGCTCCAAGGTACACACAAAAAAAAATATTCCAACGAACTGATAACCTCCTCCTTTTTTTTAAGTCGGTCATATTATATATTATATCTTAAACATTTTACATTGCATTTAGAGCAGGTACTACAAAAAAATTAACACTTTACTTAGCTATCCTCAAATTCGTAGTTTTTTCTATAAATTTTAACGGTTATTTTCACTAAGTCAAATTCAATGGCATTTGCGATCAAATGAGTGAAAACAAATTGTCAAATGGGTCTAAAAAATTGTATTTTGGTTGATTTAGATCAGAATAGGCATTCAGGCGTGTACATGCGCTGCTAATGCGGATATATGTAAGTTTTTGACCGATAATATCATCGATAAATGTAGGGATAGAGCAAAGAAAGTTGTGTCAAAATATGTCGACAAATTTTGTTGTCAAAATATGACATAATGAAAACCAGCCTTTATTCGCCCAAATAGTTCAGTGTCAGTGTCTAGGATGTCTTCAAATTTCATATTTTCTTTAGATGAGAATCATAGCTATCTGACCCATATTCGCTTTTTGATTTCTGGAAATATATTTAGAATATTTCGAAGTTACCTACGGCAATTTGATTATTTTCGCTGGACTTGCTGCACCTATAAAAGGGAATCGGACAAATAAGCAGACTCTTCCTGTTGTTTTATGAAAAGCTGGATAAAGAAGTTTACTTCGCAAAGTGTGTTTTAGTCTTTTTCGCCAATATTTTTCAGTACTAGAAATTAGAAAAAAACAACGCTTCTCCGATTCCCATTAGACTTTAGTCTATAGATATAGGCTCAGTTAAAACAAAAACAAAAAAAAAAGACAATCGATTCCAAATGAGGCTATTTTTCCCAAACGGGGTACCGTTCATTACATTTTCTGTACTGCATCTATGCCAACCGTTTATTTTTCTTTAACATTCAATTTGGATTGAATCACCTTCCCTGTAGACGGTTCGGCCGCTCCAATTACACCCTTCAGAGAGAGAGAGAGAGAGAGAGTTACAAAAAAATTAAGCATGTCTTGTCTAGTGAAGATTATTTTTTCTGACATTATTACCTCTCCACTCCATCAATGACGCAGACATAGATAAAAAAAAAGTCCAGCTAACCAAGCGCACTTGAGGTGTGTCAGTATCAACAAGCGCATTATTGCTCACAATAGTGTACAAAAAGCATACACACATAAGTACATAAATATTTGTAAGGATTTCGTTTGCCATGGCTAACAAACGCAATCGTAGATCATAAGTTAACTGCATAACTGAAATAACACATGATCATGTAATTATTATTTATGCAATGCAGATACATTGGAGAAATATTACGAATATAGCTACATACATATGTATCAACATATTTATGTTTGTACCTCTGTAAGCCATAAAACAGTTTGCAACTCCTAAGACGCAATGCAGATATTCCACTTATTGTGCTTTAGGCGTTTCGCTACTCTGAAAATACAAATGTACATACATACATATGTACAAGTATTTATGAAAGTAAGTAAGCCATGCCACTGCTGCGGCTGCTACTGCAATTGTCGGTGATAATAGTGTTGCCCGATTGCAACTATGTAGTCTCTAATCCGAAGTTGCAGATATTACAATTGTAGCCGCAATTGACTGGACATTGGATATGTGCAGAGATGGGCAGAGACTTAGCAGGTGCTAAAAGAGCGTAAGCAATCGTATACGTATACACACCGATTGTCACTACCACATATAAGCGAAGAGCGTAAAACGAGCGCTTACGATGGGACAAATCCACAATACAATCAGTCTGCTTTCAGAAGTCAAGTGAGAAGGTTGGTGCCGCTCGAAGCAATATATTTATGCTGCGTATGTATGCACACGTACCTGTGAAAGTAAGTAGATTAATTGATAATGTTTCAGGCTGAGTGGGAAATGGATTTTTTTTTTGTCTTAAATAGTTATGGGAAGCCGCAATGCTTGCTATGCGCAAAATCGTTAAATTTTGTTTTCAAGCAAAATTTAAAAAGACATTTCATGGTATTTCACCACGAAATAGATAATTTGATAAGTTCAGCCTAAAAATAAGATTTAATTAATATTTACTCATTTTTATTGGGGATGAACCCTGAATTTCATTTTAGGTTCAGCTTAAAAACAAAATTTAAATTATATTAATTCATTTTTATTGGGGATGAACCCTGCATTTTATTTTAATTTTATCTTAAAAACAAAATTTAATCAATATTCATTCATTTTTATAAGAGATGAACCCTGCATCAGCAATCTTTTTCAAAAAAAGCAAAACGCAAAAAACTGTGCGGCGTGAACCTCTTCGCCCGACTTCTGAAAGCAGACTGACTGATCGCTGCTTCGCTTTGTCCCACAGTAAGCGCACTAACACATACTCATTTTGTATGAACGTTTGATTGTGGTCGTGCCCATGCCTGGATATGTGTATTCAAAATTCAACTCTGTGTCCAGTTGCACACACAATACACACATTCATATGGTTGAATTTATACAAACACACAGAACATGGAGCGCAGCAAGCATCGTGAGTACTATGTGTGTACATAGTGCACATCTGTTGAGAATCGGAGAAATTCCTATAATGCTAACGGCATTGCCAATGTATGTGGGGCCTCCTGCACTGCCAAGTCTGAGGCGGGTTGTAGAGAACCTCACTAAAGAGTACATATTTACATATTTATTTATGGCATTGGCTGGCACTGTAGTCTGCCGAAAGGTGCACTCACACAAATATATACACTTATGTACGTACATATATACGTATGTATGTGTTCATTAGACTGGGTCACTAACCACGAGGTTGCCTAGGAAGTATGCAATATATTTTTAAATATATTTAGTTGTAATTTTTTTTTAACGAGATTTATTTTTGTTCTCAGGCCAAGCGCTTTAATTTGACATCCCATTTTTGAAAACCGAACGAACGGTGCAAATCTTTTATGCTGCCCAAAAAATGCCTTCGCGTATTATATATATAGATTCGCAGACACTTGAGCACTTTTCTGTCGATATCTCGGACTTTGACATCAAAATATAAATTGTCCCTTTTTTTGTTTGCTTTGGTTTAAAGTCATTGAACTAAAAGCGAAATTAAATTTAATTTGTACTCTTAGCGTTTCGAGGCATTTCGCATCTTCCTCAGCGCATCTTTTTTTTATTAAACTGACAAATAATAAACATGAAATAAAGTTATCCCGTTAGAACGCCTTCAAAATAGGATTTCCATCTGGAGGCGGGATTTTATAAACCTTTTTTTTTTTTTGAGTAGAGTAAGACCCGATATAATGTATCTACGTCGAAACTGTTGTATAAATGCATATAGTAGGTATGTATTAATGTAAATATATTTATATGCAGCAGCAAGCAGCAGTTGTTATAACCGCAAATTCCAGTCCATGGAAACATTCTTTGCTGCCCCCTTTCCCATTCATACACACACACACACACACTTGTACCTCTGAACGGAAGCATGCGCTCAAGTCCTTCATTCAACTATGTAGCAACTATGCAGTATTCGAAATTAAATTGAGTTTCAAAAAAGTTCATAAATTGCACATTATTAAAGTAGTTATTGTGTGAGCAAGTGTGTGCACATACCATACGCCATTCACATTCATACATGCTAATGTACATACGTATGTAGTTGGGCAAACATTTGTTGTTGCAGCGCAATGCCGTCGGCAATAATGAGACCTGAATTATGAGTTGCAAAAGATATTACGAAGAATTGCTTGCAGCAACCAAAGTTTTGCATTTTTTTCTTTTTTTTTATACTATGCAATTACATAAGTCTATAAAAATCTGTATAAGTGAATAAAACTCATACACTTACGTACAAAAATGTGCATTTGTGTTAAGGTTCGCATTAGTATAAAATATATGAATTTATGCATAAAAAATGTTCATAAATATTTCATTTTAAGTTAAGATGTATACATATTTGGCTATGTAGGTAAAAATATAAATATTATTACAAGTTCCTTGTGCTACAATAAATAAATTTCGCGTCACATAACATCTTTCCTAGACAATACTTTCCTCATCATGAAATTCATGAAAGGCTTCCCACAGGGAGATCTCGACCCAAAACGTTGTTTCTCTCCCATTTCCACACAAGTGCTATTAGAAAAAAAAAAACAAAAAAAAAATGGAAATATTTTCATAACATCACTTTTAGGTGAAAAAGGATTTTTTATTTAAATAGCTTATTTCTCCAAAAGTGTTCAAATTGAACAAACAGCCTCCCAGGAAAAACCAAGACATTAAACCATGAAGAATGTTGAAAATACTTCAACATTGGCTTATGTGATAAATGAGATTCAAAGTGATATGCAAATGTTTAAAAAGTTAGTATACTTTTTTCTACCAGCTTCTAAACTTACCTAATCCTTTAACTTACTTTTAAAAAAGTGACATTCAGGAAAATAGTTTACAAAAATGCAAAAATAAAGAAAAATTTAATTTTTAAAGAGCTTGAAAGCAGTTTCGGTTTCTGGACAAGTTTTCACGTCGGTAAGCAATTTCAGAGGATAAATTTACCAATCTTAAAAAAAATACATACAAAAAATTCTTGCCATTTACACTTTCAGGCGAAATTTGTAAATTTAATACGGCCATAACAAATAAATTTTACCTGCGAATACAAAGGTATATTTTTTAGATTTTACTATATGGGTCTTTCACCAGAAATTGGAATCATTTTTCTTTCTAATAGTTGGGAAATGCCCGGCCACTATTTCAGTAGCGCGAGAGTATCTCCTAATCAGACTTATAGGGATTTAAAGCTACAAAGCAATCACCTTTGGCTCACGAAGCCGCAACTCTCAACTCAGGAGGATGAACTGGCAGAACACAGACCGGATGTTCTAGTTGGTGGACGACGGGGGTGGAACTATTTAAACCCTTCTTCATAAACTGCAAAGCTCTTGCAAGACTTTAGTCTTTAAATTTAAGACGGAGTAAGACTTATTACAAAAAAAAAATGTATAATTGTTATCACCATCGTAATAAGCACTAAATTTAGTAATTTATTTTCTCAAAACTCTCATCTTAAAAGTCAAACGGCCTTTGAACTTAGCTTTTCAACACCTTAGTTTAGCTTTTAGCACATACTTAAAGCTTTTTTGCACATTTATGCTATTACATACATACATTCGCCCAAGTAATATTTAAGCAAGTGAATTTTCCAAAACAAGCCAAATTCGTTTGTGTCAAAAGGGAAGCTCTATAAAAAGATGCTTACACTAATAAAGCCTAAAGCATAGAAGAGAAGTGTGAAAATGTGGGTTTAGATTATTCAGCACACACGTTCAAGGGGCTTTGTAGCTTCATGAGTTCATAAAAGCAAATGAGTATAACGCACATGTATGTATGTAAGAACATACATATGTATGTATACTCCCATATTTTTATTGACATATCTACATATATATATGAACATACATTTGTTTTTAATGTTTTTATGCTGCCGAAAATTAATTCAATTAATTCTATTCAACCATATCCCTTTCTTTTCAGACACAGCTTCCTTACACTTCTTTGATGACGAAAACTCTTTACAGCTTTCTTTAAACACTTCACTCAAACTGCCAACGAGTATACATACATATGTAAATGCTAATGAGTTTTAATGGCTTCACTCATTGCTCATTTCGACGCGTGTCTACAAAGGCTGAAAAGAAATTATTCACGCTGCCAACAACGGCCCGTACAGTTAGTTATTCATATGGCTGTTTAAGCTAAAACGTAAGCATACAGTTAGGCGCTGGGGCTTAGTATGAGCATATATTTTACTTATGTGCCTTGGAGTTTGAAAGCGTGTGTGTGTGTGTGTGGGTGTTTTAAGTAAAAACCCAAAGACATCACTTGAAAAGGAGATGTTTATCATTTGTAAACGTACGTCGCTTTAGCAACCTAAACTGCCAAAACGACGGTTGAAGTGCGAGTGAATCCATGGTGTATGTATTTATAAAGTTCATTTGTACAAGTAAATATATTTACGTTTATTTATGTGTTTATATATGAGCGTATGTACTGGTAAAAGCAGTGGTAATTTTTCGAATCTAGTACATACTACTGCAGCTGTTGTAAAATTAGCAACTCATACATGCTGCATATGTATCACTACATATATAGTACCTACATATTACATATTTTTTATATCACTCCTCTCTCTTAAATTGTTACAATGTCAAAACTTTACTAAAAGTTACCCACTAAGTGACAAAATGAGCTTAGGAGAAACGCTTAAGCCATAAATTTTGCAAAAATATATTCCCCACAAGGGACATCTTGGCTTGGGTTGCCTTTGTCTAATCGGATGTTTATGTCGGTTGCTGGGTAATTTAAGCTTTTAAGGTTAGCTCATTAACGAACTTATGCAGAGGAGATTTGTCAGGACAAATTTTTTAATTAATTTACGTGCATATCAGTGATTTAAAAGGCATAATAAACAGGCACACACACACACATGTACATTTCTTTGTATGCTTACATAAATACGTGTGTATGAACGGCTTTTGAAAATAAGTCACAAATAACACCATGCGGTATAAATCAAAAAATTTCAAAACACAAAAAAAATATCAATTTACTCGCGAGACTATCGGTAAAATATAGTACAACTGCGTTTCTAGTTTTTCTCGCTGACGTCAGAACTTTTTAAAGGACTTTGATAGATATTTAAAAAAAAATATTTAAATATAAAGTGCTAGAGGCACCAAATAAGAGAAAAAAAAATTTTATAAAAAAAACTACTTTGTTCCCAAGGACGAATAGGGTTTGAAAATGGCCTTTTAATTATTTTTGTGTCTTTAACCTAATAAAGTAATTCGAGGATGTGGTATTGTGTATATAAGTCTGGAAAATATGATTTTTTTCAGAAATAGATATTCAATAATAATCATTTATTCAAAATTTTTATTTTAGAAGGGCAGTTTTGTCTTATCCAAAAAAAATTTTGTCTTTTCAATTATTATAATTATAATAATTGATCTAGTAAATTTCAGTATGAGGCATTTTTCATATGGCCTACAGCTATCAAACCTTATATATGAACACTCTAGGTTTTTTTTTGTATTTCACAGTGTTTTTAGCCCCAACGGTTGCATAGAAACGGACTTAAAATTGGGGCTGTCAGTAATTTAACCATAAAAATTGTATCAAGCATTTCCCTGCGACTGACAATGTAGGAAAATTAATAAATTTTAAGCGTCTCGTATAAGGTGGAAAATGTAATTGAGAATCCCATCGGAAATTTCTTAAAGCAAAAATTAGGAATTGCTTTTGAATTGATTCTACCTTATCTGAGCAAATATGATACCTTGGATTCGAAATCACCGCACCGTATTCCAGAATCACTCTTATTTTGATATATGGGTCACTAAATTTTTTTGATCATACTTTCATTGACTACATAAATTTCTCTTTTATTTGACACCCATATTGTTTTCTATATTGTACTGAATTTTTGAAATAATTTTTTGAAATATCAAAGTCCTTCAAAAAAATTGTGATTTCAGAGAGAAAAGTTAGAAACGCAGTTATGCTATATTTGTGCCGTAGTTTCGCGATTTTTTTCTTGTATGTCACACTGTGTAATAATTGCTTTTATTATTTTTAGTGTCTTTTTTTATAAAAGTTGTATTTTATTTTAAAAACTGGCTCAACAATCTTTTAGTTTTTTGAAACCATTGCCATGTTGTTTATTTAAACTATTTTAATATCCTGAAGGACCCACCAAAGTGGATCATTTAATAATGTGTTTGAAGTTTGCATTTTTTTAAAAGAGAGTCCACTAGAAAACTCCTAAAAGCAGGCAAGAATACGCCGCACTGTAGAAGAGCCACATATAAAATACAGCAAAGTGTACCGATTGTGCTCCGATTTTACTGTAATTTTCTCTCCGTGGTGTTTTTGCTTAGCGAGTGTTTTTCCGCTAACAATATACTTCTCATAAAACTTTTTGCCATTCCGGCGCAACGGAAAATTGTAGATCCCTCCACCAAGACCAAGACTCATACCAAAAATCGAAGTGGAAGCTAGTCTACAGACTTAGCGCAAGTGTAAGCACCAATTATTTATTTAATTTTTTTTGGTACGTGGCTCATTTCTTTTACTTTAAACCATCATTACTTTAAATAATTCGCTGTTTAGTACAAATATGAAAATAAGATCGAACAAAAAAAAAATAGCAACCCAATCTTGTCTGCTGGATCTCATTTTGCATCAGCGCAACAGCGGCACGTATTGCTACACATTTAGATTTTTATTTATTTGTAGCATAGGAATAATTTTTTGCCGCACAGAGAATATTACAATTCATTTCGCTGACATGAAATGTTGCATTGCCAGATCAGCACGCATTTATCTACATACTAAATATATGTACTCGTAGATGGGAATATTCTCTATGTCAGTATGGATGGATGGCAAGCATACTGCCTGACATTTTTCTGATGAAACCACGTAGAATATGCGAAGCATTCTCGCTCGGTTGCTTGCACTTGGATGGCATCTACATATCAGCGACGAAGTGCACATCATATTTGGAGGGAACGCGGCAGGCATAACCTACGAACCACCAGCCAACGGAGCAAAAACAAACCTTCAAGCAATCAGCTATTTCGTGACTGGTGACTGGTGACTGGCGGTATGTGTGTATAAACATACACTCACCACAATATGTTGCCGTACAGTGTTTTTTTTAATATTTGCAATGTTAATTTTTAATAGAAACATAGTTTATTCTACATCAAATGGCATATAAAGTATTGATTCAAAGTTTTTACAAAATTCAGGAAAATTCGACAAATTTTCACAAATTTTCAAATTTTTCAACTTTTAAACAAAATTTTTTTGAGTATGCAGTTTTGTAGTCCATTCAATTCCATAATCTACCGTTTATTTTTGAGAATTTTTTTTACTGACGCTCTTCGGTATTTTTACCCATACAGAAAATCAACTATCACGCATCCCTTATATGGAGAAATAGAGCAACATCATCAGCAAAAAAAATTCTCAAAAATTAACGGTATTTAATAGCCACTTAAAACTTGTACCTTATTACAGGAACCAAAAATAACTGTTAACTCGAATTTACAAATTGAAAACGTTGCCTGAATTCTGAAATTTGACGAAAATGTTGTTTCATAACAGTTATCAGATGAAAAATATTTTTTATTTCGCCAATAAGAGTTATAACCAAAGGTTTATTTTTTAGGCTGCCTGATAACAGTTATTGTCCAAGGTTTATTTTTTACGTTGTCTGCTAAACGTAGTAAGATAAGAATAAGGACGAAAATGGAAATGGAGAAGAAGATAAAGAGATAACTGTTATTAGACAACGCAAAAATAAACGTTGGGAAATAACTGTTATCAAGCAACGTAAAAAATAAACGTTGGGTTATAACTCTTATCGGCGAAATAAAAAATATTTCTCATCTAATAACTGTTATGCAACAACGTTTTTCTGATAAATCTTATAACTGTTATGTCCCTGCCTTATTATAATTGAGTGAGCTACAAAACCGCATACTCAGAAAAAATCTAACAAGTAAGAAAGTCTAAGTTCGGGCGGAGCCGAACATTAAATACCCGGCGCAAGTATTAAATATATGTTTTTTCACCCTTCCGAAACCTTCCGCTAGATGGTAAGCCGGGGTGTATCAATTTTGAGTAAATTAACGTCCTTCAATTTCGAAATATTGAAGTTTCAAGCATTTCTTAAATTTACCGTTATATGAGAATCGGCCGTTATTTTAGTCCGATTTCAATAATTTTCAACGTTTTGCTTATATGTGGCAAGCACAACAAAAATACCGAGTTTGGTACAAATTGGTAGAACGATTACCGATATACTTATATGTGATCATAAGTGGGCGGTGCCACGCCCATTTTCCAAACTTTTACCATAAACGTATTTCTTGGTAAAGAATTGTTGCAAGCATCAATTTTGAATAAATTAGCTTCAATATTTACTGATTTATCGAAAATTTTGTATTTCTCTAAATTACCGTTATATGGGATGTGGGCGTGGTTATTGTCCGATTTTAAAAAGTAGCGATTTTTTATGCTGTACCAAGGCCAACAACTGTGCCAAGTTTGGAAGAAATTGGTGCAGCGGTTACCAAGATATACACATGAAACCATAAGTGGGCGTGGCTACGCCCATTTTCCAAAAATTTATAATATTCTTATTTTTCGTCTAAAAATTATTGTAAATATCAATTTTGAGTGAATTATATTCAGTAGTTACTAAAATATCGCAGTTTTCGTATTTCTGGAAATTACCGTTATATGGGAAGTGGGCGTGGTTAAAGTCCGATTTCGCCCATTTTCAATACCAATCTACCTTGGATTAAGGGAAACCTACATACCAAATTTCGTTGAGATATCTCAATTTTTGCTCGAGTTATCGTGTACACGGACGGACGGACAGACAGACATAGCTTAATCGATTTCTTTTTTCATCCTGATCATTTATGTATTCATTTGTCTATATCTATCTCGATTCGTTTTGGCTGTTACAAACAACCGTTATGTGAACAAAATTAATATACCCTTGTGCACAAGTGCGCTCGGGTATAAAAAAATTTGTTTAAAAGTTGAAAATTTTGGTGAAAATTTTTCGAAATTTCCTAACTTTTCTAAAAGCTTTAAGTCATTAATCATTATTAAAAATTAACGAAAGAAATTTATTACGAGAAGCATTGCAAATGTTTATTATTTAAATAAAAAAAAACACTGTACGGAAACATATTCTGGTTAGTGTATATAGTTGAAGGCATACAGTGGCTACTTGTAGTGTATCACCAACATCGTCGCCATCATCCTTCGCATGTTGTGCTGCCAAATGTTTACAGAAATCAAATTCAATTTGTGCATAGCGAATAGTGTGCGGGCACATATGTAACTATGTATGTAGTGGTGGGGGGAAACGTTATTAAAAAATAACAAGCGTTATAAATACAAAATATTAAACGAATCAGCTATGTACGTAAAAGCGTTAAAGTTTAAAATACTCATACTTAGAGCCATTTAAAAGCGGTCCATTTACTAACAGAAAAATTTCAAATATTCAGCATCTTTCAAAGAGCACATACAATTTGCACTAGCTCCTACAGCGTAATGGATTTCATTTGATCTAAAAGTTCTGACACGCGCTTCTCCTTTGAATCTGCCAATACGACTTGTCCGTTTTAAAGTGTTATTTGAAGCGCTGGTAAGTATGTAGTAGCACAAAGCAATCAGTCGTTTGTAAGTGTCTCTTATGCAGCAAACACACACAGGCAGCATTGCTCGAGTCCGATATAGTACATATCTGTTTGAAAAATATATTTTAGTAATGATATCCTTTTAACTGACTTTTCTTCTTTGCTATTTTGTTGTAGCAGCGCTTCCTTTGAATGACCGACAACATTCGACTGCATCGCTTATGTTTTTCTTCTCAATTTTTTCTCGTTTGACTTTGGACACTACCATCATTGTAAAAGACTCTTTCATGTTCAGTGGCCAGTATCTGCTGACACACATGCAAGATAGTCTTACCCGTATGTCGGCGGTGTTTCTGTGTTTTTATGTATGTGTATTAGGTTATGTGAACTTTTGCTCACACACATTGCTGATGGAAGACAGCGAAAACCAATCGAACACTTCCTGCAATTTATCGAATGTAAGTAGAGTGCATTTCATTCTTTTTCGAATATTTTTCGTTACACCCCACTTTCGCTGCAATGATGAGACAGTTAGTTATCATTTTTTTATTTTCTTTTTTTTTAGAGTTGCTGTTGCTCGTTTGCTATTATCTTGCCTAGATAGTGTTATATAATGTTATTTTATTTCCAAAATTATTTATATAGTTAACGAAATTTATCGAGTTGTCGTAATGCATCTTCTTCGTCTAAATTTGTTTCACGAAGGCATTGGTTTTCTAAAGCCCCATACTCCAAAGTACCAGGAAAATTTAATTAACCAATTCAGCTAGCAACCGTTTTTAGAGTCACGAAAGGCAGATTTTCTATCGCTCACCGCAATTCTTAGTTAATGTTAATTTACTTATATATGTGAAGTAAACGTTTAGGTAGTAGGAAATTATTATTTTTACGATTAGAAGGCACTTCTTATTTTGTATAAGGTAAGACCCATTCGGAGTTTTTATGCGTTTTATTAAAACCTTTCCTTCTGTATTAGTTTATTCTTTTCTGTAAACCATGACGCCTATTCCCCCTGAGCGCGGTATTCTTTGCACCACAGCCTTAAGCCAATCGCAGTTAGCCTGGGTTCCATCCTTCCCTCTCCTCATACCCACAAACATTGACTGCAGTGCCGGAGCAATGACGGCCCGAATCAGATTGCTTGTGCAGTGTTTAATATCGGCTGTAGTCATCTGCCGAGTCGAAATCGCCCTCCCAATTACGGTAATGAGCAGAGGGTCTTTTACGCCCTTAACAAAGGTTTTGATGTTCCGAAGGCACTTCTGCCTCGACTGGCCCTT
>NW_023458566.1:11817383-11830769 GCF_013731165.1 Rhagoletis pomonella
CATTAAAAAAGTGGACATAAATTTTTAGCCATTACAATATTGAAGTTAAATTATTGGCTTTTCAAAAGTTTGGCATGAATTTTTGACCTTTTAAAAACTGGACATAAACTTTTAGTTATTTAAAATCTGGACAAACGTTTTTTTTTTGCATTTTTGAACCCAATGTAAATTTTATGTTATTTCAAAAGAGGAGATAAAATTTTAATATTAAAAAAAAATTAAATTGTTGGATGTGAATAGGTATTTGGTAACTTCAAAGCGGTACATTAAATAATGACACTTTAAAACTGAAAAATTAAATATTTGGACATAAATATTTACAAATTTCAAAGCGGGACATAAAATCTGACACTTTAAAACTGATTTTAAAATAATGGTCGTTTTAAACTTGGCATACATTTTAGTAGCTGCAAAGCTTGTATTTTATAGACAGGTCTTATATTTTCGATTATTTGTAAGTTGAAAATAAACTACCAGCATTTTAAAAGCATGGCATAAATTTTTACTCAATTTTAAACTGGACACAAATTCTTGACCATTAAGTATATGAACACAAATGTTAAGTTATATGAAAAGTGAACATAAATGTTTGGTTATGTAAAAAAAATAACATAATTAGCTCTTTGAAAGCTGGCTATAAATTTAAGAACTGGACATAAATCACAATTAACTTAATACTGCACACATATATTTTGGTACTGGATATATCTAAATTTAGGTTTACGTAGTTTTTAAACATACATTAGACATATCTTAAATTATTAAAATTAAAAAAAATTTACGAATTACAAAAATTTAAATTTTTTCTAATTCGGTGGCACACTTTTGTAACTTTACAGATATGTTGTATTTGATGCCAGCATTCATTGCCTCTAATATGAGCATTCTAGTTGAAAACTTCCCGAAGTTATAAAACAAACAAATATTATGATTTTTTCTAGTGGCAATGAAAAAATTAGTAATTTCGGTAATAAACGTTTTAAGTCTAAAATTGTTCAAATACTTGATTTATTTTTTCTTTTACTTGTTTCTGGAGTTCTTTAGAAGCGTGACACTAAAAAAAAAAAACTCATGAGATTTTGCTTCTAAACGTTAACGTCTTGTAGGTACTATGCCTTTTTTGTATACTTTTACTGTCAATAGTTTTAGTATACACTTCCAAAGACAAAATGTTGCCCCCATTTACTTGTCACCTTCAATTTTATATTTTTAGTTTTTTGTAACCAAAATTGTGTATCGTTTATTATTATTTATTGTTTCAATGACCAAAAATTCATGTCGAGTTTTTTGCTGGAAAAAAATTGACATACAGTTTTTTAGTAATGATCTTAAATCTCTGTTCAGTTTTGGAATTGCCAAAAATGAATTAGTTTCGGTGTATAGTTTATAAAATATGAAAATTATCAAAATTATCTTTTTTTTAATATTTTTATTCGCTAAAAAATGCATTTCCAATTTTAAGGTTCCCAAAAGTTTATACCCGTTTAAATAGGTACTCATTTAAATAGTTACTCATTCAACTAAACTCTGCAACTAAAATGCCGCTTATGTGAATGCAAATATTTGATTTTACTCCGCATGGAAAAGCATGCCGAACTTATGTATTTACATATTTGTGTTTCTATCCGATAAAATATTAAATTACAAATAATTCGATAGCCAAATTTTCGCACAATTTACTTATATTACCAAATACCCGTATTGTTTGTTCATAAGTGCAGCAATAATCGCAGAGTCCACATTTCTATTTGCATCCGGCGGCAGCATATTTTCATAGAAATTCAATATGTTGCATGTTTTTAAAACAAATTAAAATGCATGAACAGGCAAACTGGCAAATGTGCAAAATAGGCATTCGGAATTGTATTAACGAACTACGCATTTTGCTATTATCGTTAAATATTTATAGATTTCCCCTTATTTGCAAATAATCAATTACATAAATGTGTATAGTCGAATAAATGTTTAGCAACAACACAGCAACAGCAACAACGACGCTAAATGCCGGAAATTTCAAAAATTATTTATGAACGAAAAATCAATATGTATGTGCAAAATCGGGGCTTAGTCCAAATAGAAATGCTTACTGAACTGGGTGTATAGTACATAGATTATTCATATTTATATTTGTTAACAGAGGTACCTATTTTCAGTTACATTGATTTTGTTTATTTGCGCGTTTAACAACTTCAATGTGGGTAATGTAATGGGATTTCAAAAATAATATTCAATTTGAAATAAAAAAAAAGTTATGTCACTTTCAAAATAAGCAGCTCATGTTTACATAGGTTCATTGAAGTCTTTTTGCTTAGAAAATATATGTAACAACCATTAAGGCCTACATTCGAAGAATTTTAAACAAAACTGAAATTTGATGAACAAAATTGGTTTTGAAGCCAAAAATCTGCCTTTAGGCTTTACCAGAAATTGCATACACCATTTATTCACTTAAAAGTGTACTATGTATTTTGCTCACGCCAAACAAAATATGATAATGCTGATACTCAATACTTATATAACAAAACAAAAAGTTGGGCTCAATTTTTGGCAGGCAATTACCACATTCATTACATTCACTTCGTGTGCTTCGTTATAAGCACTCCGCTTGTGTGATTTTGTGTAGAAAACACACAATATTTCATAGCTAATTTCATACTTAAGAGCACTGCTGTACTCTTTTTCCTTCAGGCCATGAGCTTTGTATGCTCGAATTACCAATTTTTATGAGTTTATATTCATTTGAATTGAAGATTTTTTGTGAATGCGGCAATGGTGAACTATTACTCTATTTACTCGCATTTTTTCGATGGATTAGAAATTATCTTAATTTTGCAGTCTCTGCTCTAAACGCACAAATGCAACCAGCAGGACCCCTAGTTGATATTCAAAATTTAAGTTAGGTGGTAAGAGCTCAAGCAGACGGAATTATAAATCGGAAATTATTTTGGCAATTTCTGGACACGACCTCCTATTTTAAGTATGGAAACTCTTGAGCATCGGTGTGGGTGAGCACTGAGTGTATAGATTCCAAAGGAGGCCATTTTTCCCAAACGGGGTGCCGTTCATTACATTTTCTGTACTGCATCTATGCAAAGTATTTATTTTTCATTAACATTCAGCAGCTTGGATTGAATCACCTTCCCTGTAGACGGTTCGGCCGCTCCAATTACACCCTTGAGAGAGAGAGAGAGAGTTACAAAAAAATTAAGCATGTCTTGTCTAGTGAAGACTATTTTTTCCGACATGCATTATAATAAATATGACATTATTACCTTTCCACTCCATCAATGCCGCAAACCTAGATACAAAAAAAAGTCCAGCTAACCAAGCGCACCTGAGGTGTGTCAGTATCAACAAGCGCATTATTACTCACAATAGTTTACAAAAAGCATACAAACATAAGTACATAAATATTTGTAAGGATTTCGTTTGCCATGGCTAACAAACGCAATCGTAGATCATAAGTTAACTGCATAACTGAAATAACACATGATCATGTAATTATTATTTATGCAATGCAGATACATTGGAGAAATATTACGAATATATGTAGCTACATACATATGTATCAACATATTTATGTGTGTACCTCTGTAAGCCAACTCCTAACTCCTAAGACGCAATGCAGATATTCCACTTATTGTGCTTTAGGCGTTGCGCTACTCTGAAAATACAAATATACATACATACATATGTACAAGTATTTATGAAAGTAAGTAAGCCATACCACTGCTGCCGCTGCTACTGCAATTGTCGGTGATAATAGTGTTGCCCGGTTGCTACTATGTAGTCTCTAATCCGAAGTTGCAGATATTACAATTGTAGCCGCAATTGACTGGACATTGGATATGTGTATTCAAAATTCAACGTTGTGTCCAGTTGCACACACAATACACACATTCATTCTTGGTTGAATTTATACAAACACACAGAACATGGAGCGCAGCAAGTATCGTGAGTACTATGTGTGTACATAGCGCACATCTGTTGAGAAACGGAGAAATTCCTATAATGCTAACGGCATTGCCAATGTATGTGGGGCCCCCTGCAGTGCCAAGTCTGAGGCGGGTTGTAGAGAACCTCACTAAAGAGTACATATTTACATATTTATTTATGGCATTGGCTGGCATCGTAGTCTGCCGAAAGATGCACTCACACAAATATATACACTTATGTACGTACAAACATATGTACGTATGTATGTGTTCATAAGACTGGGTCACTAACAACGAGGTTGCCTAGGAAGTATGCTATATATATTCAAATATATTTAGTTGTAATTTTTTTTGAACGAGATTTGTTTTTGTTCTCAGGTCAAGCGCTTTAATTTGACACCCTATTTTTGAAAACCGAACGAACGGTGCCGATCTTAAAATGACTTTGCGTATTTTCTGTCGATATCTCGGACTTTGAAATCAAAATATAAATTGTCCCTTTTTCCTTGTTTGTTTTGGTTTATAGCCATTGAACTAAAAGCGAAATTAAATTTCCTTTGTACTCTTTGAGTTTCGAGGCATTTCGCATCTTTCTCAGCCAATAATAAACATGAAATAAAATTATCCTGTTAAAACGCCTTCAAAATAGGATTTTCATCTGGAGGCGGGATTTTATAAACCTTTTTTTTTGAGATCAGTAAGACCCGATATAATGTATCTACGTCTAAACTGTTGTATAAATGCATATAGTAGGTATGTGTGTAAGTAAATATATTTGTATGCAGCAGCAAGCAGCAGTTGTTGCAACCGCAAATTTCAGTACATGGAAACATTCTTTGCTGCCCCCTTTCCCATTCATACACACACACACACTTGTATCTCTGAACGGAAGCATGCGCTCAAGACCTTCGTTCAACTATGTAGCAACTATGCAGTATTCGAAATTAAATTGAATTTCAAAAAAGTTCATAAATTGCACATTATTAAAGTAGTTATTGTGTGAGCAAGTGTGTGCACATACCATACGCCATACTTATACATACATACATGCTAATGTACATACGTATGTAGTTGTGCAAATATTTGTTGTTGCAGCGCAATGCCGTCGGCAATAATGAGACCTGCATTATGAGCTGCAAAAGATATAACGAAGAATCGCTAGTAGCAACAAAAGTTTAGCATTTTTTTATACTTTGCAATTACATAAGTATATAAAAATCGATATAAGTGAATAAAACTCATACACTTAATTACACAAATGTGCATTTGAAGGAATGTTTGCACTAGTAGCAATAATTCGTCTATAAAATATAAAATATATGAATTTATGCATATAAAATGTTCATAAATATTTAATTTTAATTTCAGATCTATACATATTTGGCTATGTAGGTAAAAATATAAATATTATTACAAGTTCCTTGTGCTACAATAAATAAATTTCGCGTACATAACATGCGTTTATATCACAGATATGAACTGATTTCTATGCGTCACATAACATCTTCCCTAGACAATACTTTCCTCATCATGAAATTCATGAAAGGCTGCCCACAGGGAGGTCTCAACCCAAAAAGTTTTTTCTCTCCCATTTCCACAAAAGTGCTATTTGAAAACAACTCCAAAAAATGTGAAATATTTCCAGAATGTCACTTTATGTGATTTTATTTAAATAGCTTATTTCTCCAAAAGTGTTCAAATTGAACAAACAGCCTCCCAGGAAAAAACATGACATGAAGCCACGAAAAATTTCATGAAGAAGGTGGAAAAAACTTCAACATAAGCTTATGTGATAAATGAGATTCAAAGTGATATGCAAATGTTTAAAAATTTAGTACACTTTTTTCTCACAGCTTCTAAACTTATTGAGTGACATTCAGGAAAATATTTTACAAAAATGCAAAAATAAAAAGAAAATTAGTCTTTAAAGAGCTTGAAAGCAATTTCGTTTTATGCACAAATTTTCATATCGGTAAGCAATTTCAGAAGAACCAATCTTAAAAAAATATATATATAAAAAATACTTGCCATGAACACTTTCAGATGAAAATTACAAACTTAATACCGTTATAAAAAAATAATTTTGACCTGCGAATGCAAATGTTTTTTTGTTTTGTTTTTTTTTTTAATTTTACTATATGGGTCTTTCATCCGAAATTCGAATCATTTTTCTTTCTAATAGTTGGGAAATGCCTGACTACTAATGCGGTAGCGCGAGAGTATCTCCTAATCAGACTTATAGGGATTTTAAAAAAATGTATAATGGTTATCACCATCGTAATAAGCACTAAATTAAGTTGTTAATCTCCACCGATTTTTATCTACTTAAAGACGTACAAAAGGCTTCGTTCCTCAAAACTCTCATCTTAAAAGTCAAACGGCCTTTGATCTTAGCTTTTCAACACCTTAGTTTAGCTTTTAGCACATACTTAAAGCTCCTTTTGCACATTTATGCTATTACATACACACATTCGCCCAATTAATATGTAAGCAAGTGAATTTTCCAAAACAAGCCAAATTCGTTTGTGTCAAAAGGGAAGCTCTATAAAAATACGCTTTCATTAATAAAGCCTAAAGCATAGAAGAGAAGTGTGAAAATGTGGGTTGAGATTATTCAGTACAAACAAAGCCCCTTGTAGCTCCATGAGTTCATAAAAAAGCAAATTAGTATAACGCACATGTATGTATGTATAATATGTATATGTATACTCCTATATTTTTATTGACATATCTACATACATATATCAACATACATTTGTGTTTAATATTTTTATGCTGCCGAAAATTAATTCAATTAATTCTATTCAACCATATCCCTTTCTTTTCAGACACAGCTTCCTTACACTTCTTTGATGAAGAAAACTCTTTACAGCTTTCTTTAAACACTTCACTCACACTGCCAACGAGTATACATACATATGTAAATGCTAATGAGTTTTAATGGCTTCACTCATTGCTCATTTCGAGGCGTGTTTACAAAGGCTGAAAAGAAATTATTCCGGCTGCCAACAACGGCCCGTACAGTTATTCATACGGCTGTTTAAGCTAAAATGTAAGCATACAGTTAGGCGCTGGGGCTTAGTATGAGCATATTTTTTACCTATGTGTACTCATGAGTGTATGCTTATTTGTTTACAGCCTGCCTTGGAGTTTGAAGGCGTGTGTGTGTGTGTGTGTGTGTGTGTGTGTGTGTGTGTGTGTGTGTGTTTTAAGTAAAAAACCAAAGACATCACTTGAAAAGGAGATGTTTATCATTTGTAAACGTACGTCGCTTTAGCAACCTAAACTGCCAAACCGACGGTTGAAGTGCGAGTGAATCCAAGTAAATGAAATTAAATATATTTATGCTTATTTATGTGTGTACATATGAGCGTGTGTGCTGATAAAAGTGGTAATTTTTAGAATCTACTACATGCTATTGCAGCTGTTGTAAAATTAGCAACTCATACCTTGGCGGGCAAAAGTCCAAACAAACATACTGCATATATGTATATCACTGCACATATAGTACCTACATAATACATATTTTTTATATCACTCCTCTCTCTTAAATTGTTACAATGTCAAAACTTTACTAAAAGTTACCCACTAAGTGACAAAATGAGCTTAGGAAAAACGCTTAAGCCATAAATTTTGCAAAAATATATTCTCCACAAGTGACATCTTGGCTTGGGTTGCCTTTGTCTAATCGCATGTTTATATCGGTTGCTGGGTAATTTAAGCTTTTAAGGTTAGGTCATTAACGAACTTATGCAGTGGAGATTTGTCAGGACAAATTTTTAATTAATTTACGTGCATATCAGTGATTTAAAAGGCATAATAAACGCACACACACACACATATGTACATTCCCTGCAAAAAATTGTGCGACTAATCTCTAAAAAGAGTATTCCGAGATTACTCTGAATCGGGTACAATTGGGCATTAATTAGTCGCAACTAGTCTCATACGGGTACTAATGGGGATCAATTAGTCTCGACTCATCCCTTACGGGTATAATTGGAGATCAATTAGTCCCCGACTCATCTCTAACGGGTACTATTAACGATTTAATGATATGCATGCACTTAGTCAATGAAATTTCATGTGCGTCGTTGGCACATAGAGAGAGTATTCGCTTAACAAACCTGAGCACCTCGGTTCGAATCGCGGCTGGCGCAAATTTTTATTTTAATTTTTTTAAAGTGACTAGTCGCTATTTGTACCCGTTCGGGTATAAAGGGGAACAATTAGTCTCTTCATAGGACATGCTCGAACAAAAGCGAACAGTTCATTCCATATAAAGAGATCAAAAGTGGTATTAGTCGCATGTTCCTTTGCGATTTCTCCCGGAGTCATCCCGGATTAGTCGCATTTTTTGCAGGGTTTCTTTGTATGCTTACATAAATACGTGTGGACGAACGGCTTTTGAAAATAAGTCACATACATATAACATCGTGCGGAATAAATCAAAAAAATTTCAAAACACAAACAAAATATAAATTTACTTGCGAGACTAGCGGTAAAATATAGTACCATTGCGTTTCTAGTTTTTCTCGCTGACGTCAGGATTTTTTAAAGGACTTTGATGGATATTTCAAAAAAATTTTTAAATTTTCAGTGCTATGTAGGATAACAACATATAAAGGCACAAAATAAGAGAGAGAAAAATTGTTAAAAAAATTACTTTGTTCCCAAGGACGAATAGGGATTGTAAATGGCCTTGTAATTATTTTTGTGTTTTTAGACTAATAAAGAAATTCGAGGATGTGATATTGTGTATATTAGTCTGGAAAATATGATTTTTTTTCTAAAAGAGATATTCACGGATATTAATTTATTCAAAATTTTTAATTTAAAAGGGCAGTTTTGTCCTTGTTAAAAAAAAAAATTGTCTTTTCAGTTATTATAATTATAATAATTGGTCTAGTAAATTTCAGTATGAGGCATTTTTCATATGGCCAACAGCTACCAAACCTTATATATGCACACTATAGGTTTTTTTTATGTTTCACAGTGTTATTAGCCCCAACAGTTGCATAGAAACGGACTTGAAATTGGGCCTGTCAGTAATTTAACCATAAAAATTGTATCAAGCATTTCCCTGCGACTGACAATGTAGGAAAATTAATAAATTTTAAGCGACTCGTATAAGGTGGAAAATGTAATTGAGAATCCCATCGGAAATTTCTTAAAGCAAAAATTAGGAATTGCTTTTGAATTGATTCTACCTTATCTGAGCAAATATGATACCTTGGATTCCAAATCGCAGCACCGTATTCCAGAGTCATTCTAATTAATGTTTAATATAGATAAGGGTCACTCAATTTTTTTGATCATAGTTTCATAAACGCAAGCATACCTTTAACCTTGTTGACTGTACATAAAATTCTCTTTTATTTGACACCTATATTGTATTCTACATTGTACTGAATTTTCCTAAATAATTTTTTTTTAAGATCAAAGTCCTTTAGAAAAATCCTTACGTCTGAGAGAAAAATTAAAAACGCAGTTATGCTATATTTGTGCCGTAGTTTCGCGATTATTTTCTTGTGTGTGGCACTGCGTAATTAATTGTTTTAATATTTTTAGGGTTTTTTTTAGTAAAATTTTATTTTATTTTAAAAATTGGCTCAACAATCTTTTAATTTTTTGAAAGCATTGCCATGTTGTTTATTTATATATATTTTTTTTGTTTATTTATATTTTTTTAATAATGTGATTGAAAGTTTGCATTTTTTTAAAAGAGAGTCCACTAGAAAACTCCACAAAGCAGGCAAGAATACGCCGCACAGTCGAAGAGCCACATATAAAATACAGCAAAGTGTACCGATTGTGCTCCGATTTTACTGTAATTTTCTCTCTATGTTGTGTTTGCTTAGCTAGTGTTTTTCCGCCAACAAAACACTTCTCATAAAACTGTTTGCCATTCCGGCGCAACGTAAAATCGTAGATCCCTCCATTTGAGTAGCCACACCAAGACTCATACCAAAAATCGAAGTGGAAGCTAGTCTACAGACTTAGCGCAAGTGTAAGCACCAATTATTTATTTAATTTTTTTAGGTACGTGGCTCATTTCTTTTACTTTAAACTATCATTACTTTAAATAATTCGCTGTTTAGTACAAACATGAAAATAAGATCGAACAAAAAAAACTAGCAACCCAATCTTGTCTGCTGGATCTCATTTTGCATCAGTGCAACAGCGGCACGTATTGCTACACATTTAGATTTTTATTTATTTGTAGCATAGGAATCATTTTTTGCCGCACAGAGAATAAATATTACAATTCATTTCGCCGACATGAAATGTTGCATTGCCAGATCAGCACGCATTTACCTACATACTAAATACATGTACTCGTAGCTCGGAATATTCTCTTTGTCAGTATGGATGGATGGCAAGCATACTGCCTGACATTTTTCTGATGAAACCACGTAGAATATGCGAAGCATTCTCGCTCGGTTGCTTGCACTTGGATGGCATCTATCAGCGACGAAGTGCACATCATATTTGGAGGGCACGCGGCAGGCATAACCTACGAACCATCAGCCAACGGAGCAATAACAAGCCTTCAAGCAATCAGCTATTTCGTGACTGGTGACTGGTGACTGGCGGTATGTGTGTATAAACATACACTCACCACAATATGTTGCCGTACAGTGTTTTTTTTTAATATTTGCAATGTTTTTCATAGTAAATTTTTCCCGTTAATTTTTAATAGAAATATAGCTCATTCTATATCAAATTGCATATAAACTAATGATAAAAAATTTTATAAAATTCAGGAAAATTCGACAAATTTTCACCAAAATTTTCAAATTTTAAACAAAATTTTTTTGAGTAGGTAATTTTGTAGTCCACTCAATTTCAGTATAAGTGGCTATAACCTACCATTTATTTTTGACAATTTTTTTATTACACTCTTCGGTATTTTTTCTCATACAAAAAAAAACTATCACGCATCCTTTATATGGAGAAAATGAGCAAAATCATCAGCAAAAAAAATTCTCAAGAATCAACGGTAGTTTATAGCCACTTAAAACTTGTACTTTATTATAGGCACCAAAAATAATTGTTATTTTGAATTTACAAATTGAAAACGTTGCCCGAATTCTGAAATTTAACGAAAATGTTGTTTCATAACAGTTATTAGATGAAAAATATTTTTTATTTCGCCAATAAGAGTTATAACCAAAGGTTTATTTTTTATGTTGCTTGATAACAGTTATTGTCCAACGTTTATTTTTTACGTTGTCTGCTAAACGTTGTAAGATAAGAATAATGACGAAAATGGAGATGGAGAAGAAGATAAAGAGATAACTGTTATTAGACAACGCAAAAATAAACGTTGGGAAATAACTGTTATCAAGCAACGTAAAAATAAACGTTGGGTTATAACTCTTATCGGCAAAATAAAAAATATTTCTCATCTAATAACTGTTATGCAACAACGTTTTTCCGATAAAACTTATAACTGTTATGTCCCTGCCTTATTATAATTGAGTGAGCTACAAAACCGCACACTCAGAAAAAATCTAAAAAAATTTGTTTAAAAGTTTAAAATTTTGGTGAAAATTTTTCGAATTTTCCTAACTTTTCTAAAAGCTTTAAATCATTAATCATTATTAAAAATTAACGAGAGAAATTTATCACGAGAAACATTGCAAATGGTTATTATTTAAATTAAAAAAACCACTGTACGGAAACATGTTCTGGTTAGTGTAACTATATATTTGAAGGCATACAGTGGCTTCTTTTAGTGTATTTATTACCAACATCGTCGCCATCATCCTTCGCATGTTGTGCTGTCAAATGTTTACAGAAATCAAATTCAATTTGTGCATAGCGAATAGTGCGCGGTGCACATATGTAACTATGTATGTAGTGGTGGGGGGAAACGTTATTAAAAAATAACAAGCGTTATAAATACAAAATATTAAACGAATCAGCTACGTACGTAAAAGCGTTAAAGTTTAAAATACTCGTACCCAGAGCCTTTTAAACAAAGTCCATTTACTAACAGAAAATTTCAAATATTCAGCATCTTTCAAAGGTCACATACAATTTGCACTAGCTCCTACAGCGTAATGGTTTTCATTTGATCTAAAAGTTCTGACACGCGCTTCTCCTTTGAATCTGCCAATACGACTTGTCCGCTTCTAAGTGTTATTTGAAGCGCTGGTAAGTAGTAGCACAAAGCAATCAGTCGTTTGTAAGTGTCTCTTATGCAGCAAACACACACAGGCAGCATTGCTCGAGTCTGTTTGAAAAATATATTTTAGTAATGGTATCCTTTTAACTGACTTTTCTTCTTTGCTATTTTGTTGTAGCAGCGCTTCCTTTGAATGACCGACAACATTCGATTGCATCGCTCTGTTTTTCTTCTCAATTTCTTCTCGTTTGACTTTGGACACTAGTTACCATCATTGTATAAGACTCTTTCATGTTCAGTGGCCAGTATCTGCTGACACACATGCAATATAGTCTTACTACCCGTATGTCGGCGGTGTTTCTGTGTTTTTATGAATGTGTATTAGGTTATGTGAACTTTTGCTCACACACATTGCTGATGGAAGACAGCGAAAACCAATCGAACACTTCCTGCAATTTATCTTATGTAAGTAGAGTGCATTTCATTCTTTTTCGAATATTTTTCGTTACGCCTCACTTTCGCTGCAATGATGAGACAGTTAGTTATCATTTTTTTATTTTCTTTTTTTTTTAGAGTTGCTGTTGCTCGTTTGCTATTATCTTGCCTAGATAGTGTTATATAATCTTATTTTATTTCCAAAATTATTTATATAGTTAACGGAATTTATCGAGTTGTCGTAATGCATCTTCTTCGTCTAAATTTGTTTCACGAAGGCATTGGTTTTCTAAAACCCCATACTCCGAAGTACCAGGAAACTTTAATTAACCAATTCAGCTAGCAACCATTTTTAGAGTCATGAAATGTAGATTTTCTATCGCTCACCGCAATTCTTAGTTAATGTTAATTTACTTATATATGTGCAGTAAACGTTTAGGTAGTAGGAAATTATTATTTTTACGATTAGAAGGCACTTCTTATTTTGTAAACGGTAAGACCCATTCGGAGTTTTTATGCGTTTTATTAAATCCTTTATTTCTGTATTAGTTAATTCTTTTCTGACGCCTGTTCCCCCTGTGCGCGGTAATATTTGTACCACAGCCTTAAGCCAATCCCAGTTAGCCTGGGTTACATCCATCCCTCTCCTCCTACCCACAAGCATTGACTGCAGTTCCAGGGCAATGACGGCCCGAATCAGATGGCTCTTGCAGTGTTTAATATCGGCTGTAGTCATCTGCCGAGTCGAAACTGCCCTCCCAATTAGGGTAATGCGCGGAGGGTCTTTTACGCCCTCAAAATAAGTTGGCTGGCCCACCAGACCTCCTGACATTGTACAAAGGTTTTGATGTTCCGAAGGCACTTCTGCCTCGACTGGCCCTT
>NW_023458566.1:11830869-11831923 GCF_013731165.1 Rhagoletis pomonella
TTTTTTTTTTTTGATACTGTGCAATTACATAAGTATATAAAAATCTATATAAGTGAATAAAACTCATACACTTACGTACACAAATGTGCATTTGAAGGAATGTTTGCTCTAGTACCAATAATTCGCGTATAAAATATAAAATATATGAATTTATGCATATAAAATGTTCATAAATATTTAATTTTAATTAAGGATCTATACATATTTGGCTATGTAAGTAAATAAATAAATATTATTACAAGTTCCTTGTGCTACAATAAAAAAACTTCGCATACATAACATGCGTTTATATCACAGATATAAACTGATTTCTATGCGTCACATAACATCTTCCCTAGACAATACTTTCCTCATCATGAAATCCATGAAAGGCTGCCCACAGGGAGGTCTCGACCCAAACAGTTTTTTCTCTCCCATTTCCACACAAGTGCTATTTGAAAACAACTCCAAAAAATGTGAAATATTTCCAGATGTCACATTTAGGTGAAAAAGAATTTTTTATTTGCACAGCTTATTTCTCCAAAAGTGTTCAAATTGAACAAACAGCCTCCCAGGAAAAACCAAGACATTAAACCATGAAGAATGTTGAAAATACTTCAACATTGGCTTATGTGATAAATGAGATTCAAAGTGATATGCAAATGTTTAAAAAGTTAGTATACTTTTACAACGCTTTTATCAACTTGCAATGTTGTGTTCCAGAAACTTTCAATGTTGTGTTCCAGAAACTTTCAATGTTGTGTGTCCGACACCATAAAGCAAAGCTTTGAAAAGCTCCTATAAAAAAGCATAGTGAATAGGGCGAGGTAGATGACATCTAGATGTCGCCCTATGTACTACGTTTGCTACACCGGAAATAGACGACACGCCATTTTTTAAAATAAAATTAATTGGTGCTCGTTTGTATGTACATACATATGTAAATGCATGTGAGTGCACCTTTCTATTAATATCGTTGAATTATTTTAATATCTATTGCAAAATTTTATTCAGACAGGACTAAAAAGTAGAAAATAAATAATATAAAAAAAACTTTTTAATATACAACGCTTTT
>NW_023458566.1:11832023-11856440 GCF_013731165.1 Rhagoletis pomonella
ACTAATGCATGAAAATCCTAACCTCAAAAAAATCACCCGTTATAAGTCTATTAAAAAAAATTTATTGCCGAATGTACTTTATATATGTATGTACACTAGACTGCATCAGTCGCCAACATTCGATCATCAACGAAATAGAGTTTTCCCCATTAGGAGCACCGGATCTTAGTCCAAAAAAAATTTCGTGTGAAAAAGTGTGGTTTTCGAATTTCTGTCCAAAATGGCCACTCAAATATACCACGAAAATTCATTTATTTTCATTGATCCAGAAATTTGCATGAACAGTTATTGCCTTTTGTCATGATATTCTTGAACATCTCCATGTATTTTAAAGTAGAATAAATTCTACACATGGAACATACATTTTATGTACTTACATGTTAACATATGTATGCACATTAGGGCGGAGTAATTTAATTTCGAAAAAAGTGTATGACATATTCGAACTCTACGTTTGATTACAAGTAAAAATTGTGAACAAACTATATACCAAACAAGTAAGAATGTCTAAGTTCGGGCGGAGCCGAACATTAACCGCTACACGATAATCCGGGGTGTATAAATTTTAAGTAAATTAGCGTCCTTAAATTTCGAAATATTGCAGTTTCAAGCATTTCTGAAATTTACCGTTATATGAGAAGCGGCCGTTACTTTAGTCCGATTTCAATAATTTTCAACGTTTTGCTTATATGTGGCAAGCACAATAACCACACCGAGTTTGGTTCAAATTGCTAGAACGGTTAGCGAGATACATATATGTGATCATAAGTGGGCGGTGCCACGCCCATTTTCCAAAATTGTTTCATAAGCGTATTTCTTGGTAAAAAATTGTTGCAACCATCAATTTTAAATAAATTAGCTTTAATATTTACTGATTTATCGAGGATTTCGTATTTTTCTAAATTACCGTTATATGGGATGTGGGCGTGGTTATTGTCCGATTTTAAAAATTTTTGGCCATTTGGTATGTTGTAGCAGGACCAACAACAGTGCCAAGTTTGGAAGAAATTAGTGCAGCGGTTACCAAGATATACACATGTAACCATAAGTTGGCGTGGCTACGCCCATTTGCCAAAATTTTTTAATATTATTATTTCTCGTCTAAAACTCATTGTAAATATCAATTTTGAGTGAATTATCTTCAGTAGTTACTAAAATATCTCACTTTTCGTATTTCTGAAAATTACCGTTATATGGGAGGTAGGCGTGGTTATTGTCCGATTTCGCCCATTTTCAATACCATCCGTCCTGTGCCCAAAAGAAGTCCACGTACCAAGTTTCGTTAAGATATCTCAATTTTTACTCGAGTTATCGTGTGCACAGACGGACGGACGGACAGACAGTCACCGCTTAATCGATTTCTCTTTTCATTCTGATCATTTATGTATACATTTGTCTATATCTATCTCGATTCGTTTTGCCTGTTACAAACAACCGTTATGTGAACAAAGTTATAATACCCTTGTGCACAAGTGCGCTCGGGTATAAAAATGCGTTTGACTCTCCCAATTAAAAAGAAAATATAAAATAAAATCATTTAAAAATTTTTATGTTTTCTTCATATTTAAGAAGCTACTTTACAAGTTCGTTATGCTCGTTTATTTCGTAAAAAATTTTGTGGTACAAGGAAAAATAAATTTAGACCAACAAATTTACAATATACTACTTTTTCTTTTGAAAATTGAGAGGGTTAAACGTCATTTTTGGTATATTGTTTGTTCGCCATTTTTACTTGGAATCGAATGTAGAAGATCTTAGACTAATACACTTTCTTCGAAAATTTTGTTCCAAACAAATTACTTCCCCCTAATTTACATATGTACATGAATTGGAAGACCAACGTCTACTCGAATTCATGATAAAAAACACCAAAATACACACGAAACATAAAAATTAAGCAAAGGACTTTTCGGCAACATATATACATAAGTACGTAAAATACTTATAAAATGTTTTCAATGTGCACTACAAGGCAATACAAAAAAAGGAACAGTCCAGCGCCTTCGTCTTGGTCTGCAGGCTGTATCGGAGATACAGCCGCTATATTTAAACGTAGAATACGTGGTATGGTTAAGAGCATATCCAAGTCAAAAACGAAATCACACACTAAGAAAAACCAACAAAATATCGATTATGTCGATAAGTCCCGAGAATCCCTAAAATCCCGAAATAGTTCCGAGATTGAGTCTCTGTGCCTTTATCTATATCCTTTTCTCTACAACTACCTTTATTTTAATCTTTCTTCCTCTATCTTCATCTATACTTTTATCGGTATCCTCATCCGCATCTTTTTCTTTATATTTATCTTTGTTTTTATTTTTATGTTTATCATATTCTTCATATACATATTCCCCTTCACCTTTGCACTTATACATATAAGTAAAGTGTTTAAATTTACCTTGGTCTTCATGTTTGCCTTTATCTTTACTCAACTTTGTTTTTGGGTTTATTTTTACCTTGGCCTTTATCCTTTTCTTTATCTATGTACGTCCTCACCTTTACTTTTATTCTTGGATTGGACTTTTTCTAAATTTTGTTTCACTTCGAAAAGTCTTCGCGTATTATGCATAAAAATAGAAACAGATCCACATTAACTGCAATCAACATATGTACGTATGTATGTATTTACATATGTACACACGCTGCGATTAGGTTATAAATAGCGCGCCTCTGTTTATCAAAAGCCGCATTACATACGCATACATACTTTTTGTCTCCTTCCCACACTTCCAACATATGCACGTGTTTGCAAAATGATGACGAGGTGATTTTGTATGGAAAATCATTTATGCCCATATATTTGAATAAAATAAACATTAATAGAAGATATCAACCAATACTTCCCATATACCAAACGAAAGGAAAACTCTTGAATTTTTGATTAAAGAAAACAAAAACAAAATCATTCGAGCGGTTTTCGAGCATTTTGGTAATGAAAAAAATTTTCAAATTTTTTCAACAATTTTTTGCCTTAAAATGCTCAATATTTGTTAAATTTATATAAAATTTGTACCCGATAATATTTCTACTGCTCCAAAGAACCTATATCCCGAAAATGAACGTTATATATCCCAACAATAAGTTGCTAGAGCACTTTAAAGGCTCAAAATTGACCCCAAAATAAGGCAATGTTTACCGTTGTTTTTACGACAGAAACCGAATGGAATGGAATTTTATCTTTGAAACGCCACACTTTTCTTTGAAATCGCTTTATTAGTTCTCGTGCAATAAGCGTTTTTGTGAAGCTCTAAAAATTACAACTACAACATTTGAACATAGCCCCCATACCTTAAGGTAAGACGTATTCTACGTCAAAAATGTTCAACCGTTGAGTTATGCTCTGTTAATGAATGTTGCATTAGAACAATGTATTTTGCAAATAGGGTAGTTGTAATATAGAATTGTTTTATTTATAAGAAGTAAAATTCAGAAATTCAAAATCAGAATAAATGTGTAGAGAGAAACAATATTGTCCAACTGTTTGCATAATTCATTTGCACAAATAAAAATAATGCGGTACAAATTTTTACAAGAAGCATACACATATGCAATAACGGATATACATACATACATATGAAGCAAAAAATTTGCAAAACAAAATCGCTTAAGGGTCATATATATTTATTGTTGCCATTGTTCAGGTCATGGCTTACGGTGTGCATAAAAGATGCAATATTTATGACTTATGTATGCATAAAATCACCACGTTGGATTTGCATCTCGACAAAAATTTTCGGCAATTGTTTGGAATGATATTTAAGCGAATTTAAAAGGAAGTTTTTTTTTTTTTAATTTGTTATACTCGTATCCCAATTCAGAAAAAAAATAATAGAAAATAATCCATGGATTACTAATGACACAGGGGCATACACTCATTCATATACATACAAACATACAAATGTAAATATTTATATGTAAGTATGTAACGCAAAATGCTGCCATCACAGCAATGGTATGTTCGGATGGTAAGACCCTTCTTCCTGGTTAGAAACCTTCTCACACCCTAGGAAACGCCTGAATAAAAGATTGTCATATGTTTCTTTCCGCTAGTTTTGGAAATCGCGATTGAAGTTTGGATACAACTAATCAAAAGTGCCAAGATAGATTCTATTCAAAGTCTCCGAGAATGTTACCAGTTCACGAAACTCAAAAATATTTTATTTTTTCGTTTATTTCTAATCATTTTGGCGTTTACAAAGAATTTTCTTTAGTAAAATTGTATGATATACGAAAAAATTTGATACAAATTTTTACTAAATTACCGATACCTTTTACTCAATATCTCAGAAACTGAAGGGAATATCCAAAAATGGATAGCGCAATTTCAAATATTTTGATTAGTTTAGTATAACCGAATTATTAACTCAATTCTTAATAAATAAAGGACAAAATTGTAGTCAATATCTCGAAAACTATAGGAGATATCCAAAAACTGATAACACCAATTGAAAGTCCTTGCTTAAAATATATATCTGCATATTTTACTAAAAATCGTCAAAATGACGCTTACGACAATTTTTACCCAGGCGTCATATAAGTAAAATTTCATTTTTATAAAAGCTTTAACTTTTGAAGTTTTTGTACGCTTAAGGTCAGTAGTCTGCTTTCTGAAGAACAGAAGAAAGTTCATAATCCAGCATGATTTACTAACCCCGAAGCCATGCTTCCTCAGCGACAGTTCTTCGGCATTGTCTCGACTCATTTTATGAGATTGAGTTTCGGTAGCCCCTCTAGGAGCTTATCTGATATATCTAATATACTATACGTAGAGGGCAGTAAGCGGACAGTTTGCTTGCTTTCACTTAACTTGTTAATGCGAATTGCTGCCTTTTCATGTGCCGGGAAATAGCTCTGCGGCCAGGCAAGCTTGAGCACGCCATATGGACCATTCCGCGCCTTGAGACAGTAGGTCGTGTACAGGAAAAGGTTTCTTTACAATGTAGCCGTTTTTTGTGTAGTTAAGTCTGGCCTTGGAGTCAATCCTTCCGAGTTCGTTATTTACTAAAACGGCCAACTTAAGTTTCATCGCTCGCCTTCAGTTCAACTTAAATGATACGCACAGGTGTCCGCTGTCACTAAAATATCCTAAAACCTTTAACTTTTTTGGCAGAATCCAATGTGTTTAATTTCTTAAATAGCCTCAAATTTGAGAGATTACAATTGGGATTTAGCACAATACAGCTTCTTAGGTCGCAGCTCGACTAGCATACCTGACGTAATAATAATAATAAGCATTCCACACTTTCCACATTTGTTTTGATTACAGGTTTTGAGATAACCCATTAACAGCACAATTCGCACAGTACGCCATACGCCACCGGTCATCACGCTAATATTTTGAGTCATTGACAAGCTGAAATGAAATACTTCTAATCAATAGCAGCCAAGGAAGACAGCAGCAGCAAGCAACAAAGCAACTAACATGGAACTCATTAGCGCCTAAGGGCCTCCATACGACAACACAATCAATCAAATTAGTCTCAAAAGCGTATATGTACGCACACTTGTTACATATTAGCTACCATTTACACACATACATACATAAGTATTTATGTACGCACGAACAAAACAACGGTTTACTTGTTATTGTTTTGTCGTTGCAAATGTAAATTGAATCAAATCAAATATGCAAATGGACAGCCAAAATAACTGACAGGTGAGCGTTGAATGAATGGCAACGGAAAATAGCTCAAATTTAGTTGATGTTACTCGATTGCCGTACATGCATGTGTGCGTACGGTGTGTACGTTGTGCGTTGTGCGACATGGAAGTGCGCCACTTTGTGTATTGAACATGTGATGGAAAACATTTAATATGCCAATAGCGTAAAGCGATCGTATGCAGTCCATTTAATAGGATCCAAATCAGAGTGAACAATGCAACAAACGTCATGTCATGTCATGCTGTGAGTGCGCACATACATTGGGCCTAGCCTTTGCATGCGAAATGGCAACTTCAAATAGTCATACACATTTTGTACTATATGTATGTATATGTACATTCATATGTATACACGTCCAACCGAATAAACAACAAATTAACACATCCGGCGATACACCTGATCGACGACCACACTCAACTCATCAAACCGAATTGGTGGTTTATATCTGTCGATGAGTTGGATATGCAGCATGCGATTGAATGGAAAGGTACTTAAATTAACACGGAAATGCATCTACATGATGACTTTAAATTCTTTCTGCTTGATTACGCATCAATGGCATATATAGTATAGACTTGAAATAAAAATATATCACACCGTGACATCCAGACACGAAGCCGCTGTTTGGTTCAAAGAATTAAAAAAAAGCGAAAGGCTTTTACACGTAGGCACGTTCAAATGAAAGAGGAAGAGAATACATACTAATCTTAGGCAATCTCATTTTTCTGTTTTAATATACATATCATAAAAAAGCACATGGTTTTAGGTTCAACTTAAAACAAAATTTCAAGGTCTTGCTACCAAGCAGATCCCGTATGAAATAAAAACTATAGATGACTATATCTAAACAAATACGACTTCAAGATACTTAAATATGGGAATTCTATAGCGGAAGACAATCCAATCTTTCCCGCTGAGATCTGACTATATCTGAGATAGTATGCAGAGCATAAAAAAACACAAAAACATATCCATCACCACAGTACTCCTCGCCTTCAAAGCATCTCCAGCTGTGTTGAAGCTGTTAGTGGATTGCCTTCAACTTATTTTAGCGTTCATGGAATATGTGTATATTAGACAATATCAAGAGAAAATTCTGAAATGCGACCGAAATGCGACTCAAATCCGACTCAAATCCGACTCAAATCCTAGTATTTGGTATTTTTCCAATTTCACGTAATAAATTGAATTCTTCTCTTTTGAGGTCAATATATTTTTGTAGGCTCAATCACAATTAAATGGCATTTAAGTATAAAGTATGCAGGCTGAGATCCTTTTATGGTCAAAGCATAGGTCCTTTGAAATTTCCTTGAAGCGATTTCGGCTATTTGTCGCGCAATAAATTGGACAGCCATATCGCGAAAACCGAAACTCAGCAACTTTTCATTTGCTTCTTGCTTTGTAACAGCCACAATAGGTCAACCTATATAAGCTCGCATTTCCATTTTTGCAGTTGACCGGGAACTGTGTTCAATTGTGATTTATGTGTGTAGATTAAGTAAATTTTACAAGTGCCAAAAAAGTATATCCATTTCGATATACATAAATGATACGAGTCCAAGGGATCCTCAATTTGTTTTGCTGTAGGCAAGAAAACTTTGTTCAAAACAGCACCGAATTACATTTCAGACAGATACACGCCTTTGAGAGCCTGGTGCCGATAACCACTGGGTTCCATATTTAATAACAAATATTTAAGAAAATCCTTGAACTATTTCTTCTCCAATTTCTGAAATAGTGTGCTCACACCAATTATCTGCACGAGAGTCTAAATCACTGTCATCGTATCGCCATTAATTTCCTCTGCAGCTAGGCGTATTTGTTAATCTGTTTGTGCCTTTGGCATGGCATGATTTCACTTAGCCGACAATTGCATTACCGTCCTCACGTGATACGTGATACAACTTATGAGGGAATACCACACTCAATAACTAAACACCTTTTAGTGACCGCACAATGATAATAACACTTTAGGGACGCTAAAATCACACCAAAAAAAAAACGCAGAGACACGTAAATTGGCATAATTTTGAGTTGCTTATTTTCGCAAGATATTTTCATTTGAAGTTTGCATTGCGAATGAAAATAATTCAAACTTTTACATGAAAAATGTTACTCATACGCCATGTAAGAGTATGTACGTGTACGCCTATGTACGTCATGGCGTATGAGTAACATTATTTCCTGCTTCTATTTCATACAAAAAATTTTAAATTTTCATTTGGGCATTCAAACCATGTCTATTTATGCACCGATTTTCATCTTTAGTAACCTCACTTTTTGCCAAAAGAACAGGCTTTAATACAAATGGAAAAAATTTAAAAAGATTTTAATTTGTTAAATTTATTTTTTGATAAAATTTTAATTTTTTTTATAAAAATGAAAATATTTTGGGAAAATTACCTGATCTGGAAAAACGATATACAGATCCATAATCTACGACCCAATACTGAATTACTTGTTTCAGTTTTTTTGTGTCATTTCAAAACTTGAGATTTACGGAAAATTTTAACATAAGAGTATGTGCCACCAACTTATAAAAAATATAGGATAATAATTTTCTTTGCTTATTAATTTACTGAACTATTCAGAATAGAGGCAAGGAAAGTCATAAAGCCTGCTCATAAGTTGCTTCGCAACAGAAAGTCGAATGTTGCTGAAACAACAAAATGTGTATCACAGACAGACGTTGATAAGATAAGGGTTAAATATTAATGAAAATACAAATTAAAATCCAAACAATAGATTTCTTAATCTTATAGTGAATATCCATTTAGTAACAATTTATTATCTGATACCAGTTGCTTATCGTCAACCTATGAATTTTATGCTTTTTTGGTTACGTATCACTACTACCATTTCACATTGGTTGCTTGGAAACTCACACCACTTTGAATGATTTCATATTTGTATGTAACTTGAAGTGTGTGCGGTCGGCATCTGTCACAATGCAAAACCGTGCAACAAATTCGAATCACCAAAATGCATCTAACAGTTACAGGCATAGGCAGCAAAACCAAAAGCGGACAGGCGTATGCTCCGTGCAGCGTAATGCCAGTTAATTCGGCGAAAAATGTCGTACTGTAACTAACAGCAGCACCCACTCTGAATTATGTGTCATGTGCAGTGTTGCATGGCAGCAGCCAGCATTTACATTGACGCAGCACCAGTAAAATGTTTGCATTTTCAGCTAAATTTGTCATAAAATATGTCATCTGCAAGCGATTATGCAACTGCAGGAATGCAAATTTTCAGATGGGTTGACATAATAAATATAATATATTATAAGCTCTTCTGTGTAAGTACAAAGTAAAAAAAAAAATGCTTGATTTAGAGGCGGTGCATATGCCGTTTTTTTGGGTTTGAAACTGAAAAATTTTCGCATACCTTTACTTGCGAAATATGGACGGTTTCGTTAAATTAAGTCAGAAAATTTATTTCAATTAAATCAAAAATTTAAAAAAATTGCTCAAACTACATCAAACTAAACTCGCAATGACATTTTAGCTTAGGCAAGTGTGAACAATAATTTGGAACATTGCGAAAAAAAATCAGAGTAGCATATTCGTTATAACCAGAAGTCAGCAAAAACAGTCAACAGATGTCAAGCATAAAGTTGTTGATGAATTTATGAAAGCTCCGAAAAATGCCACATTTACCAGCAGTTTGACAGCTGCGGTAAATTTATTGGTTGAGTTGCCAGAAGCTTGACATATTTTTGAGTTTAGATAGAATTAAAAATGTTTACAAAATTTTACACATCTACATATTTACATAGATATGTATGTGAATAAGTACATTGGACCGTTCCACCTTCCAAGGAAACAAAAAAGAAAATATTCGCTCACACCCCTGAGTACCAAATATTTTTCTAAGGCAAATTCGAAAAAAAAATTCCTTTTTTGACCAAACCTAGAGTTCGCCGTTTTACATTTTTTTGTGTATCCTACATTCTACAGTAAAAAAATTTTAAAATGGTGCTACTGGAATAAGCAAAATAAATCCTCACGAAAGTTTAATGTTTTTAGATAGCTTTAATTAAATAAAAATTCTCCTCAAGACAAGAAAATCGGCAAAAGGGACCTTTTCGTTTGGCAAAAAGGAAGAACAAATACTTTTTTTTCCAAATTTCCTCGCCAAAATACTTTAAACTCGGGGTTGTACGGCTTTTTTTCTGGTAAATATTTACAATGCAATTTTTAGCTGCTTGAAATTGGCACCTGCATACCTAAAAATTTTCATATTGAAAAGTTCGAAGTGTTGATGAAAATTTTGTTTGAAACTTTGATGATATGGGTTTGTTAAAGGCTGGATAATATTTTTATAGAAAAATAACAAAAAACAAGTAATTTTAAGCAACAAACAAAACCGATTTCAATTCTTATATAAAAATTTAAGAGTACCCTTAATTTCTTCTAAATTACTATGTGACCACTTATGAGGTACCATCTTTCCTTAAAAAAAAAATTATAGCAATCGATTGATGTGGTCCAAAGTTATGCGGTAACATACAAAAAAAAAATATAAAAAAATATTCTGACGAATTGATATGTTTCTCCTCTTTTTGAAGTCGGTTAAAAGATACCACACATTAGTGGGCAACAACATCATTTTCAATTTTGCTGCTGCTATATTATATTTTTTTTTTTCAAAATGAATAGAAAATAGCAATTCCGAAGAAATTCGATTTTCCTGTTTCTTTCAGGGACCGTTAATAGTAGTTATTTTTTTCAACAGTTAAACTTGGCCAGATATTTTTTATGTCCGAAATAAAAGTCTTTCCGGATAGTAAACAAACCGCTTATCCAAATTAAAAAAATTTGGTGCCAAATGAATAACGACTTAAATAGCTTTTAAACAGAAATAACGAGCAAAGATTACCACTTCTATTTATATTTTTTTTTATAAATTAAAACAAAAGAAATGCATATACCCGACCCAAGAGTTGTTCTATGGTAATTAAAAACATTTTTATTGAAATATTTTTCAATAGCTGGCTTTCCTCATTTAAAGATTTTAGTTTTAAAGCTACTTTACTCCACTTTCAGTTTATACCAAACTTGCTTAACCCTTCGATTTGTGAGAAGGTCCCTAGGGACCTTTTCGTATTTCATGTGCCTATATCTTTTTGTTCAATGCATTTTTGAAAAGAATTTATACATGTATTCCAAGAATAAATTAAGCTGAATCGTTTAAAATAAGTTTCGAAGGGACACGGGATCACATTCGAGTGTTATTGAGATTTCAACATATATAGTACGGGGATTAGTGACAAGGTCCCTAGGGGCCTTGTGCAATTTTAGAAGAAATAACAAGTTACTTGTCTTCATGTTTTGATTTTTTTTTCACTTGTTCTTCAAATTATTTCATTTCTAATATATATGCAGGACGTTAATTTAATCAAAAGACAACATAAATACCAAAGAAGTTGCACATGTACAGTCGAAACATCGAGCAACTCTTTGTAGGTCCCTAAGGACCTTCTCACGAATCTAACGTCATCGGCACTGTCACTCATCGGAGGGTTAATTTGGATAAGCGGTATGTTTATTATTAGGAAATTACTTTTATTTTCCCCCTTAAAAGTATCTGGCCAAGTTTAACTATTGAAAAAAGGTAACTGTAATTTACGGTCCCTGGTTTCTTTTAATGAATGTAACATATTAAACTTTATGAAAAAATGTTCCCCAAAAAAAAGTGTGCGGTATGCAATTTTTAACATATTAACTTTAGTAATTTTTAAAGTGCAAGTTTTAAGTGGTTAAGAAATCGTGTTAATTTTTTCTTCCCTAAGATTTCGAGCACACTTCACATATGGCGAAGAAAATGCATCACCAGTAAAAAAGAGATACGGATATTTTATCAAATGATGGTTTGAGATTTGCAACCACGTTGTATATATGTAGTTGATATAACTAAACTCTTTTCTCAGTGCATATCATATTATTGTTGATTTACATGTAAATTTTCTTTCTCAGTGTAGCCATTAAGTAGTATGCACTCCTATCTATAACCTTATATCATATTAACATCGATATTTAAAGTAATTTATTTTATGCAAATACGTCAACTATGAAATACGCTGTAATATTTCATACCTATATATAAATCATAGACGCTACATAAACATTCATCAAAATGTTTGTTTTCATAAAATTAGTTACCTATGCATGTATGTATATATGTATGTAGGCTACTGTATGTGAAAGTCACTAATAGCTATGCAAATATCTAAAGGATTTCTGCTGTCAATATAACTTACAGACTCTAGCATACTCCGTAAATTATGCAAATATATGAAAGGCAGTTGTAATGTATATAATCACTTATTACAGCACTCGAATACAATCGCCATGGTTTCACGGAAGCTATATGTTAATATGCATAGGTACAGTATCCTGTAGTTATAAGGAAGAGACGATTTTTTTTTCTCTCGTGAAATTCAGTTTCCTTTTGACACAGCCGAAAATCTCGCATCAGTCATTGCATTTGCTTATGGTTGGTATAGAGCAGTAATAGGCACTGCCTTGCCCGCGGCCAAAGCTCTTTTAAGCTTTCTATACATTTTGAATAGGCGCGTGCATAGTATAAGCTCTCTCTGCACATCGCTGACATAGATTGAAATGCAATGACTGAGGCGAGATTTTCGGCTATGTTGTTGCTAATAAAATTTCGCATTAACACCTGAATACCGCTAGTAAGTGTCGAAAGTGGCAATTAGAGTCGGAAGTGCTTAATAGCCTGTGCAAAAACTTTGAAGGCAAATTTATGAATAATTAAAATTCAGATTGATGGTAAACTGTATTATTTTCCTTGTTTGCTGTTAAAATGCTGGTTGGCAGTCAAAATTGCTACAAAAACTATGACTGTTTGGAAATTTCAAGGAATCGGGCAAAGCAGATTGAGTAGAAGTGTAAACAGAGCAACTCAAGTAATTTTTTTTTTGTCAAAGCTAAATAAATAGTAAAGTCTACAAATGATTGACTATTTTGGGGTTTCCTGCTTTTTTTTGGGTTTTCGGAACCATACGGTCTTGTTCGTGATTTTTCAGAACCCATGGAATTTCGTGATATTTTTGATATCTTTCCAGGCGATTTGAGTTGTAGCCGATAATTCTACGTGAGCTTTTTGAAGTTTTTATTGATTTTTTTTTAAGATTTTAAGTATTTCACTACGCCTTTTTCGGGACGTTTTCTAAACATTTACAAGTTTTTCATGAATTTGTTATATATGGGATACTTTAAGTGACTTTAAGAACCTATCCGATCATTTGGAATTTTTCATTAGGTGGTTTACTCCGAAGTTTTGAAAATTTAACTTTTTCTTAAAGTTTCCAAATTTTGCAAGAATTTCGAGATTTCCAGTCATTTTTGTGGTTAATTCGTACTCTTAAATATATTTTCTGAATTTTTCAAGTTTTCCGTCTTTACTTTGCTTCTTACTGAAGGCCCAAAAAAAATCTTGGTATCAAACTAATTAAAAGTAATTCACTTTGTGTCTTTTTTTTTATTAAAATACTGATTGCAATCAACGTGAAATACGAGTGTTGTACGTGTGTAGTTGCACAAAGAAATAATACTCAAAAATAAAAATTAGAAAGCTAGCCGGAGCTATTAAACTATTCATTGAATTAATGCCCCACCGCAAACTGTTAGCAAATAGAAATTTTGATTAAAACCGCAATCGCTGCAAATTTCATTATGGCATTCACTAACAAAATACAATTTAATTTATAAATTAGCAAACAAGCGCATTCTCACTCGTAAATGCTATTTTATGAGTTGAAGAGAAAAAAATTTATACATACATATGTACATACATTATACATATACACGTAGAAATATTACAGCGCATCAGCAACAACTGAGCACAAAACGCACGGGGTAGTGATGTCCGAAAATTAGGCGGAAACTGCGGCGTTGACCATTTGGATGTTGAATGAACACCGCAACCATAATCCACAAACTGCAATCCGCAACATTAAATATCATTAAAATATTAAAATTTACCAAAACGAAAAGCGGGAGTTTTGTTTTTAACTGTCTAATTTCAATAGGGGAACAGAAGCTGTAATAGAAAAAGATGCTACGAAGATGGGCTAGAGCTCAGGGCAGCACCCGTCAAATTCTCACAGGCAGGTAGGTGGTTCTAAAATAGCAGAGAGTGCCAGTCTCGTATATACTATATTCGAAACTGGACCTTCAATAGTAATATATAAATTATAAGCTACCGGGTCAAATTGATAGACAATCTATAATAAAGCCAGTATGGGTGAAAGCCACAAGCTTGGCTTAATTTGACGAATTTTTTTGCTCAGATCCGGGCTACTATACTTTGGTTAACGGCACGGAGGGAGTCTAAGGGCCGGTTACTCAATGTCTGGTTAACACTAATATGCGGTTAAACATCGTTATCGACGTCACCGACTCCCTGTTATATGCATGGCAGTAAAAGTTGATGCTGTGGTTAAGGTCAGGCAGGGTTTATGATTTTAGTGAGAGACTATCTTACCCGGTCACAATCGACCAAAATCGGATTAGTTCAGAGTGCCGAGTGGTGAGCTTGGCACAAAAGCAACTCTTAAATGTTCCTACAATGAAGTAATTATTTTCATAGCAAGATTAATTGAAAGAAATTCTTTGATATACTATTTTCTTTCAAAGCACTTGTTTTTTTTTTATTTTTATAAATTATTGCCGCAGCTGTGGTCGAGTGGTTAAAAGTGTCCAAACCCTGGTGCAAGAAACATCCAAAAAAGAAAGTTTTCTAACAGCGGTCGCCGCTCGGCGGGCCCCACAAATCTTCGACTATATATCCGCCATAAAAAATAGCTTCTACTTAAAAACCGATTGCCATTCGGAGGCGGCGTAAAACGTAGGTTCCTCCCTTTTATGTGATAACCTAAAGATGCACACCACAAATCGGAGCAGAAGCTTGGCCAAGCCCTATCAAATGTGTACGTGCCAAATATTATTATTATTTTTTTATTGCAAGGAGGGAAACTTTTATCCCATAAAGGAAAATTTAGCCTCCACCAAGAAATATCTGGTAACTGACTGAGGCTTTTTGAAGTCGCCTGGGCACGATGTATACGACAATTTCAGCAGAAGGTTCCAGTCGGGAACTTCCAGCATAAAACGATTCATTATACTACATATTTGTCTTCTAATTAAAATTCGGAGAATCAAATCGACGATATGGCGATAGACGAAAGACAAGACAAGGCAAATGCTGGTCGAAAGAAAAAAAAACGCCCGAAATTTTTATTGGAAGGTGAAGCGCTTTACGACCCGATGGTTACCTAGTTACTGATGCACAAAACATATGGAACACTTTTTCACACTGTTGAATAATAACAGCTTGGCTTTACTTGGCATTTACAGTTATCGCAAGTTCACATACAAAACAAACGACGAAAATCGCAAGAAAAAGGACTTGAGATATCGATAAATGTTCTACGAGAATTAAAAAAAATAATAATAATTAAGAGTACCATTGGAATCAATAACTTAAAATTAGTTCTTAATAAGCTATTGAATTCACTGGTTCATTAAAAAAAGTTAATGGTCGTCCCTATTTATGAAAAATTCTAAGGCATCCTTTAAGAAATACCAAGGAGTGCTTTTTTTCGTCTTTTTATTGCCGAATGCACCGTTTGCCACCAGACTACATCGATAATGAACTAAATGCTGGAATGCTCTGCTGTTTAAAGGCTTTCTCAGCTTGTAGCGATATGTACAGATGTATTGAAATGTTCTGTAGCCTTCTGTGTCAACGGTATTAGTGATTTTTCTAAATCATCAAGAAAAAAAATTATATAAACATTCCAAAAAATTTATACGGCAAAGATTCTTCATACTTCAATATAGATTTTGAAAATTTATGCAAGATATCTATCACTGTGTTTCGGCCATTTATTAAAACCAATTTATTAGAAAGTTTAATTGACAAATGTCCGTTATATAATCTTACTTACATGCATAATTATGTATATTCATACATCCACATATTAAGGTTCCAAAATTATATTCATTACTCATATGTATGTATTTTAAGCTAAATTCATGAGAATATCGAGCACCGAAATGTTCTTCGTAAATTAATTATGTAATAGACACTTGATAGATACGAAATGTCATGCCATATATCCAATGGAATTGTAAATCTATCTCATCCGAAGTGCACGCGTCTACTACATTCAATTCGCCAGTATTCAAGCTAACAGCTCAACTAATTGAATTAGTAGCTACGAGAATTTGTGGACACAAGCAATTGATTTCCCAGAGCATTTCATTGTTGCTTCAGTATCCACAATCAAGTGAAATTAAACAAGACTTTATAATTGAATTATGTTAGCTGTGTACAATTATTTAACACTATCTAGCTATTAGCTATTCAGTACACTGAAATAGTTTATTGTAGGAATAAGTGAAATATGTATGTACGAAAATCAAACTATTTATATAGGCACATATGTCTTGCATGATTATATTACGACACTCACTTTTTTCTATGTAATCTCAGCACCTTCTGTAGCGGTATCTCGTCAAGCCCTTCAGTTGCAACATTTCACAAACCAAACAAGCAATCAGGGTAGCTAATCTCACTTATTCAGGTAACGACGTGGCTAGAGTACTCGCTCTGCTTTGAGCCCCTTTAGGCACGAGACGGAATGCCGAAAGCTCAAATCTTCATTATCCTATTGGTCGGTTTCACACTGGTACATTTCTGCCACGAGAACAACTCTGTTTGTTGGCTAGAGAGGCAGTGCGGTGAGGTAAAGTTTCTAAAAAAGTTGTTCCAGCTTCTACCCCGCACTAAAGTAGCAGTTCCGCTTCGCAACCCTGCAGTGAAAAGCCAAACCAGTTAGAAAAAATACTAGTTCGCTAACTAGTTTCTGCCTACCAGTTCGACAATTTCGAAGAACTTAAGCGTTCAGCGACATCTGCCTTTGAACTGCCTTGCAGGCCAAAAATAAAACGCAATTAATTGCTTTTCTTACAAATGTCGGCTGTGGCGTCACGTGAAGACTACTGGTTCTGGTCCTGAAATCGCAGGTTCGAGGCCGCTTGGAGGTGGTTAAGATTTTTAAAGTTAAATGAATGTAAGTAAAAACAATTTATTCAATTTATAAATAAATAATAAATTTGAAAATCTAATTGCATTGCAAAAAAACATTTAGGAAGAAATATAAAAACAAAGAAATTAAACAAAAAAATAAATTTATGAAAAATAAAAATAAAATAAAAAACAGAAAATAAAAAAATTTTCCCTGCGCCAGGATTTGAACCAGGGACCTCAGGCTTACCACGCGAGTGCTCTGCTCTGTCGGCCATTGTGACTGCTGGAACGTCGTGAGCAAAAAGGCACACCTAAGCCTGAAAATTGACATCTCGTAGGACATCGCAATGTTAAAAATATCAGTCGCTAACATTGAATTTGGATAGAACGTGAACTAGTTCGGCTGAAACGCAAACCGGTAGAATTCTAGTTGACAACTAGTAGCTTTCCCTGCAGGGCATTTACTACGAGTAGTCTACGATATTTTACATTTCATTTCCAGAAGAAGCTAGGTTTTTGTATGCAATAGCACTTTAATAAACCATAATGAATTATTGCTTAATTATTATATACTTCGACAATCAATTCCACATAAACCTTTTTAATCTTAACCAAATGAATATTTAAAGCATCTTTATTAGATTTCTATATTGTCGATCAAGCAAGTATGTACATATATATATACCTACTTGGGTACATACATATGTATGTATGTTCATTATAAATGAACTCAATTTCATCGTTTTCTCGATGCACTTTGCTTTTGGATTTATTCGCATTTTTATGACATCGTTAAATGATTTTATTACATTTTTGCTATTTTCTATTCACAATATTTATTTTGTTAGCAACAACAGTTAAACAAATATTCATATCAATAAATAAGAAATATTAAATCGATAAAAGTAAATTATTTCGTAAATAGCCAGCAGAGAAGTGGTATTTTTTAGAAGTGACATAACAGTCGGATTTTAGGCTTTTCATTAAATATATTTTTCACACATAAAACGTTTTTTGAAATGACTTTACTGATTTGAAAAAGCCATGCCATAGTTCATTGCTGTTTGATAAGGGAAAATGATAAGTTTGACGAATAGCTATTTAAGGATTAGTGAGTGTTTTACCAAAACTGTGTGACTATTACACCAATAGTGTATATGTGCTTACCTTGTTTATAAAATTAGTTTTGTTGGAAAGTAATCAGAAGACCAATTTTCGGAAATCACCACATTTCCTCATCAGACTTCTTTCAGTGGAATTCGATCCAACGACTCCAGCTGACTCAGCCTAGTTGCCTACGCACTGTGCTAAACGGCCTCAAGCTCAATAAAAATGTTTGAATATAATTGTTATAAGGCCATAAATAACAAAAACAAATAAAATATTTCAATTAAAATCTACGAGTATTTAAGAGTCCTAAAATGGTCTATAGCTGTACATTTTGTTGACATATATATGTACATGCATATATTGTAAATGTGTTGTATATCTAAATGCACTCCATTCAATATTTTCAACGTATTTCTTCTCCCCTAATTTCCTACAAATTGGTTACGCCGTTTTGTGCCTTTTATCCAAATACATACAAGCAAATGAATAAGCCAAGAAAATTTTCCGCTTATCCACGCCTGTTTGCAACGGTTATAAATAGCGGCAATGTCACAGAAAATGTATTCGGCAAACCGTCACACACACACTCACACATTAATGCGCCTCTAACTATGCGGTAGCTAGCATAAATGAAAATGTGTACCAGTCGAATTGTTAGCCAAAAAGGTGTCAACGAAATTTGCATAATGATGCCGCCAGAGTCACTACTATTTCGAGAGATGGCAATGCAGATGGGAATAAACGAAATTGCAATTGCCACCAGGTAGACATACATACATACATACATACATAAACAAGCACGTTTGTACCGCAATGCTAAATTCTATTTTATGTTCGAGTGTTAAAGGAATGTGTGCGGTGATCTCTGACGCAACGTGATTTGGTGATGGTTGGCAGTGGAAACTGTAGAAAGAATGAAATAGTGTGGGAAAAATATGTATGTATGTATGTAGTTGAGCAACAATTTTAAACTTTGATAACTTTAAATTTTTTTTTGAAAAATTCATAAAATGCTTCATATTTAGACGAAAAAATCTAGTCCGACGATAATAATACAAAATAATAATACTTGTGTGTTCTGGAATGATACTTTACATAAAGCTACTCGAAATAAGCGTGTATTATGTAATGTATATATGTACGTTTAGCTGCACATACACATACATGTAGAAAAAATTGCTTTTTTGCCAAAGCGACAATAATCTTCTTTAAGTGCAATTTCGCAATAACCGAAATCAAATTGATTGAAGTATAATTGAGAATAATATTGAAGCGCATAAAATTGAGCCGCATTCAGCTAAATTTTGCGCTAAGTAATTACACATACAGTCACTCAAACAGGAGCTTGTTCACATGATGACTTTTTTAATACTCAAAAGGATTTTCAAAATTTTAATTTCTAAAATTTAAAATTTTTCTTTATAATCATAGCCGTATAAATCTAAGTTTGAAACTTTATACAAAACTCACAAAAATTTAAGAAATTTTCATCAAAATTCAGTTTAGTCTGAAAGCATTTCTGGTGTTTGGGGCTCTACTTGAAATGCGCAAGGAAAACACTCACTAAATCATCATGGCTTTCTGTATGGTGATCTGACTCTGCGTGAGCATGCCGAAAGGAACGGTAGAGCTCTTAATAGGTTTCGGAGAAGAACCACTTTTACATTATTGTTTGTACATCAACCGATTTAAGGGAGGTTTGTTACAAACTTTTTAGCTTTCAACTTGGATCTTCGAGTTTTAGAATAATTATGCGTCAAGTAAAGTTGTGAAAAGATTCGCCTGGATGTGTGAAAGAGCTCTTTATGTCAGGAATTGTAATCATTTGATTGTCTATACTGAAGTTTTATGTATATATTTCAATACAAAATCGCCCCCGTGGGTCCGCCACTGACTGACACGTAGTTTAACCCCCAAAACCCCCGCTGGATCCACCACTGGTACTAGTACATACTTACATACAAAATTTGACCTTCATATATGGTGCCAGCAAGCAGATACATAATATAATTTTACGCATATGTGCATACGTTTTATCATCAAATTTTCTTAAATAGTAACAACCCACAAATATGTATGTATGTATGTATGTATAGGTATGCCTACATACGCTTGTATGCACAAAAGTACAACAAAAGACTCTGAAAAGATAAATAAACTGAGGAAAATCCCTTGAAAGTTAAACTTTCAAAAGTCAAGAGATTTTCTCAATCTAGTAAACACATACATATGAATACGCACATATACGTACGTACGTACCCAGTGGGAAAATGTAATGTATGGTGTTCGAAAAAATAATCAGTAAAACAGCGCTTTTCACATTCGAAAATGTATTTCTTACCCACGGCGATGTCCTAGGAAAAGTGGGGAGTTCAATTTGGCATTCCCTAGTATCGAGAAATGAATGTGTTTTCATATGAAATTTTTGGAAATTTTTGGATACATTAAAATGCCGATTACATAGTAAAGAGTAATAGGATCTTGAACTCATAAGAAATAAATTATATTATTTATCACGCATGAATTGCATTACTTACCCCACTGGGTATATAAGGATATGCGTACAAGTATGCCTTTTTTAACATATTTCTTTGCACACCAGCAGTTTCCTGCGTATTAATTCGGGTGAATGATGTAGAAGATACACCACATAGGTACTTTACTGTTCAGATAAAAGCTTCCACTGCATATTTGCCGAATATAAGCTTTGAAAAATATAATCTTAATGGAAGCCATTTTATTGCCCAGAAGTATTATTTGTTAAATTATAGCGTTCAGTTTATTATAAAATTATGTCTTCGAGATGAAAAAGATTGAGTTATGCTCTGAAAGTTTCTGATATGAGGGTACTTCTCAAACTATGGGAGGTCATATCGTCACTGCCATGTCAAACTATCAAATGTGCGTAAATGCTTTTTTTCAGTTTCGGTACTTTGCGCATGCGTTTAGAATGATACGTAAGTTGGCTAAGTGTCGAATTTTTCTAGTAGTCTTCTTAAGGTGTCGAATTCCACACTTTTTCCTAATGACGAAAAATTTTTTTCCAACAGCTTTTTTGCTCTCCTAAAAAGTAACCATTTTCACATTCGAAAGTTTGATATGTTAGCAACGATATCTGCAACTTAACCCTAAACTACGAATTGTGTATCTAAACTATCCGGAGACGCCCTCAAATATCCAAAAAAAAATCGTTAAAATCGGTCTAGCTATTTAGGAGGAGTGGCCTTTCAAACGCACATACATAAGAAATATCCACCTATATACGTACAAATGTAGGTAAAAGCCTCAGTACGTTTGGAAGCATATTTTATAAAAAAAAACCATGTAAATCAGATTTTCAAAATCAAGACAAACTTTATAATAATTCAGCAAATTTTCTTAAAACTTCAAACATTTTATTTTATTTTTAGAATTTTTTTTGAGTACGCACTTCTATAGCCCCTTTAATTGTATAGTATTGAGGGGCAAAAAAGGAAATGCTTAGTACCTCCAACAGAAAAATTATCAAGAAAAAATCAACGCGAGTGGAAACATGCAACTATACATGCATTTTACAACAATCGAATGGGCTAGAAAACTGAGCACTCAAAAAGTTTGAAAGTTTTATGAAAATTTGTTGAATTTTTGTGCGTTTTGTATAAAGTTTGAAAATTGCATTTACATGGTTTTTGCTATAGAGTAGGCTGTATTTTTATAAATTGATAAGCATTAATTAAACAATAGGAAAACCATTAATACTGGGAATGAAAAGGGGGCGTTATTCAAGTGGCCGCCACTGTATGAACAGAAAATTAAGTTACTCATACGCCATGCACTAGTCACCGTTGGTTGATCAATCGTAATCGGAAAACAGTAACAAATGCTGATGAGTCGTAGCAAAGTACTTTCCTCTGGTATTATATATAAGCCGGTATTTATTTTTTTTTAATTATTAAATTTTGATTAATGCATTTGATTTAACGCAATCGGAGTTTTTGGAATTGAGTTCGACAAAATTTATCATAGATAGGACATTTAAATATTTTCTTCTGAACATATTTCTGAACCGATCGGCATATTTTCAGCAAGCACTATACCTCCTTTGCGAAGCTACACCAGTTCCTCAAACCAAGGCTAGACAGGTCCTTCTGCATTTTTCAACTAGAAATCACATTTTCATGATAAATAAAACCTAAAGTGTTAAAATAGCGCTTTGGCAATGAAATTTTTTCGTTGAATATGAATTTATGTGGTGATGTCACTCTAAATTTTATTGTTTTTCCCTTCCATAATATGTGTGGAATAAAACTAAAAACTGGCTGTTTACTTTTACACACCAAATTTGTCGTGTAGAACAAAATTACTCATAAAATGTTTAAAATTGAGTAAATATGAGCACTTAATGCTTCTTATTAGTAAAAAAAATGTATGTTTACTAAAAAATTTTGCAATTTTAAACATTTCATGTGTATATTTATGTGTATATTTGCAACATTTCTTGTTCGAAATCAAATCTTGAACATCTTGTGCGTATATTTACATGGATTCTGGTTGAAAAATAAACACTTTTCGGTAGTAGTTTCACATACACTTTTTAGAGTGTAACATTAGGGACCTAACGGTCTATGCGCAGCTCATAGCCAGCCAGATTAGCATAACCAATGCAGTGGTAACTTTTATTTGAACAATATTGTATACAAAATACTATGTACATACAAATTAGTAAACATAAATTTCTGAAAATAATTTTCTTGGTACACTTATTAAAAATATGGATTTTCAACAAATAAAATGAGATACAAAAACAAATATCAGAAAATTAATACAATTTGCCTTGGCTGAATGCGTACCAACAAAAAAGGAAAGGATATTGAAAATGAACACGCAATATTCTTTAAGCATATAAAAAGGTGTTGACTTCAAATGGCAAGTGGAAAATTGTACACAAAATCAGTGCTTGTTAAATATGTACATATGTACATAGAGAGATTCAAAAAAACAGAAATGTATTTTTGCACATTTGAAAAGAAGGATAATGCATTGAAACGGCAATAGTTGGAAAAAGAAGTAAGCTGTGCCTGCTTGGGTTGAAGCTAATAGGATTAGATGCAAGCTTTGCAAAAATTCAAAAGTTAAAAAAAAAATATGGGAAAGAAATTGCAAAATAAACAAACCGGAAAATGACATGGCAAATGTGAGTGTCAATGGGTTTTATATTTGAAATCTTTAATAACTACTTACTTACTCATACGTGAATATATATGTACGATTATTATAAGTGGTCATGCTGCTAATACTTTTAACAATACTTTTAGTGCACTTTTCATGGCCTATTCGCTTGACCATGCCATACTCGGCAAGTCATGAATTCGGACCGATGAAATATAAAAATAGCAGAAAAAATTTATTTTAAGTGAAGGGCCACAAACGATAGATACAATTTTGGCGTTGAAGTATTTCAATGTTTCTAATTGAGACTTTACTTACTTTTAAAAGATTCTATAGAAAATACGCCTAGTACATATTTATAAGTTTCCGTCGATCAATCTTTTATTTCTCGTTGCCTTATCTACAAAAAACATTTGCAAAGTCACAGCTGCTAAACCTGTCGTCCACAAGTGTGTGCTCACGTCGATTTGGATACAATGTTTCCTTTATTAGCTGCCTAAAAATAAAATTTGAAAACGAAATTCACCTACACACGCATATCCAACTGTAACAGGTGTTATATTGCAAAAAGCTGCTGTAAGTTGGCAGAAACATGAAAGATAAAATATGTTTAGTAGCAAATTTTTGCAAAGAAAGTATGGCAGACAAGTAAACTAAAAAATCTTTATACACACACCTATGGCCATATCGAAAGTCATGGATGTGTACCCAGCTAGCTAAATGCGGAGCGCTCCGAATATGGAGTGAAAATGGACTCCCACAGTAACACACCGAGAGTGAGCGCTTCTGGAGCGCTACGAATATGGAGTGATAAGGGAGTCAAAGTGTTTTTTCTTCTTATCTTGTTTTTCTTTTCCATTTGTATCTGTATTTGCAAAACAGTAAACCCTCATTTTCGAGCTATTATCGAAGCACTCCCAAATCACTCCGTCTACATTATATTCGGATCATTGAACGAGTCTTTTTCACAAAGTCACAGGCGATTATGGGAGTCCGCACGGAGCCTTTGCGAATTAACTGAGAGAGCTTTCTGGAAATCTGAGCTCACTTATTTAAGGAGTCCTAAAGGCACAATGTTTTCATATATATTGAGAAGGCACTTTTCTCCGGCGGATATGCTTCTTTGTGACTCTTTTCGGAGCCTCCCTAGGAGCATAAGCGTACCGCACAAGGAGTCCTAATTGTCCACCCTGCAGATTCCGCTGGTTGGCTGGGTATAAACTAGATATCTTAATACACAAACACATACGTATATACATGTGTACATCGAGCAAATATTAATATGAAAAAAGCCTATATTTTTAACTTCAGACAAAAGAGTAGAAAATTTTTGAAAATCTATGTAAATGCGTTGAGTTGATTCATATTTTGTATGCTTTTGTCGACACTGAAAATCACTTAAGAAAATTGTATTAAAAATAGATGTCAACTCGCCT
>NW_023458566.1:11881440-11898467 GCF_013731165.1 Rhagoletis pomonella
TTTTTTCATTGTTCGAAAAATTCTTTTCGCGAAATTATGCAAAAAGAAGCTGAAAATCAAAAACTAAGAAAATCAAAAATTACATATATTTGCAAATTCGCGCGCAAAGATCAAATTATATATTCGAAAACCACATAAAAGTCTCTAAAACATTAGTCTAATTTCAAGATATGACAGACCGGTACTCACACTTTTTTTTTGCTAATAATCTTTAGCATCTACATTTCCAAGTAAATTTTTGGTAAGAAAATAGAAAATAAATGATAAATACCTTCAACTGAATATACCACGACATTTCTTTAATAGGTTAATCGCCAAAGGCAACTAAACTGATTAGTCGGTATCGCGCCCATTCCCGTATTTTTTTTTGGAAATGTATCGTTCGTGAAGAAGGGGGGTGAGTAGATAATGTCAAAATATTGAACATTTTCCAAACCGTCCACCAATTGTGCGGTGTTGCCTTTTGCCACACATTTAATAGACGAAAAATATATATAGGTATTCACCAAATTGAGCAAATGGCCCGGCACGCTGGCAAAAGAGCAGATGAGCTCAGGCATTGCTCATTTTGGTGAATACCACTTATCTGAACTTGTAGGGCTGTTGTTAAAGCAGAAAAAAACCTACATATTTCCCCATGCAAGGCAACATAATTTGACTGATGACTACTAATAGCTTCCTAACAATTTTTAATATCTATGCAAATGAGCGTAAATTGCTGTCATTGTATTTTACGCTTTAATTTTTTTTGCATCTTTTTTTTTTCACATTTAATAAGTTGGCGGCTTGCGGCTGCCGGCCGTTGCCATAAACGTGTTGCTGTTGTTTTTTTGTTAAGCTCCTCGAAGTGTCCTTTGTTCGGTCTAAATGTAGGCATACCCATGTTTATAGTACAGCAGCGAGTAACACGTACAGAATCCCAAGTGTTTAATTAAGCGCAATTATTCGATTTGAAAAGGTAGACGACATTGTGGCGGTGGCAAGCCGCACCAGCGAGAGTGGTTGGCGGAAGCTGGTGATAAGCGAAAGTCATTGAGTAGATTATTTCCCCAAATTATTTTTGTGTTGGTTGGTTTTGCTTACCAAATTGAACGATTAAATTACTAGCAAAAGCTGGCTTTAAATTTTTAAAGAAAATAAACATTTCTCACAAGTGTGTGTGTGTAAGCGCCTACGAAACTGCCACTATCGAATTTGATGAGAACTTCAAATCGGTTTTTTTGTTAAACATTAAAACTCAATATTAACTTATTAATTATTTAATAAATAGAGGCTTAACTGAACTATATTAAAACACATACTGTCTCATATTTGGCTTTAAATAGGTGTGATGGTAAAATTACTTAATTTCGTGTTAGTACAAAAGATATCCTTAGATACTTCAGAAGCAAATATGCAAGTCGTGTGCATACGCATTTGGTTTATTTGAATGGAGATTTATAAGTAAGTTTGCTTCATCAATATATCATGTTTAATATTCCTAAGTTTTAGTATTGCTAAGCATACATTTATGCAAGGTTTCAATATTATACGAGCCTATATGTGGAAGCTTCCGGTGTGCATGAATATATGCTGCTGAAGAAAACTGATATGTATGTATGCTTGACAAAATACAATTTCAGGTATTTAATTAAAATGTTTCTAAATCAATAGCTAGTTTGTATGAAATTTGTTGATGATATACGCTAATGTTTATTTAATTGATCGTTTTGCGAAAATATATCTGTTGCATGCATAATCAAACTAATTTCGAATGGATGAGATGAAAAATTATAAGAAATTGTGTGGAACGTAAATATTTTGAATGACATTAATATGTTCACATTCATACATACCTAAATATATACATATGTATGTACATTAGAGTTGTCAAAAACAATAAATTCGGAATTTTATTGCCGCCACTCCTAAGGATTATTCTGAAGCAAAAAAAATATACCCCTTATTTTTTTACTTTGAAAACTTTGAGCGCTTGGAGCACTCCCTAAATATTTTTTGATTTCAAAATAAATAGAACAGTCCTAGGGACTGGCGGCATTAAAAATCCGACCTTATTTTTTCACACACATTTTTGGACCACTTTAATATTACATGGACGTTAAACAGCTGTTCTTTGCATTAAAAATTAATACATATATATAAGTAATGTGCAAACAAATATTAATTTCAAAAACCAAGCAATTTTAAATTTCTAACTTAGAACTAAATTTGTGGCTATTGAAAAATCTGAAATAGTTATATCTGGTTATATAAAGACCACATATGAGTTTTAGTAATTTCAAAATCGGACATAAATATCTGGCTACAAAAGGACTGGACATAAATTTTTGGCTATTAAAAAATTTTAAATAGTTATTGACTTTTTTAAAGCATTGCATGTATTCTAAGCCATTTAAAATTAGACATAAATTTTTACGAATTCAAAATCAGGGCATTTAATTTTTTGATATTTTTTTAACTTATTAACAGTATACTAAATTTTGGACATTTAAAACCAGAACATAAATTATAGGCTTTTTAAAAGCTTATTTTTGGTCAATTAAAAACTGGACATAAATTTAAAGGAATTTAAAAACTCTACTTACATATCGTCGACCAGAAGCACGAGTGTCCAAATTTATCAGTTTTTATTAGTTAGACATACATTTCTGAACATTAAAAAAGTGGACATAAATTTTTAGCCATTACAGTATTGAAGTTAAATTATTGGCTTTTCAAAAGTTTGGCACGAATTTTTGACCTTTTAAAAACTGGACATACATTTTTAGTTATTTAAAATCTGGACAAAAGGTTTTTTTTTGCATTTTTGAACCCGATGTAAATTTTAGTTTATTTCAAAAGAGGACATAAAATTTTAGTATTTAAAAAAGTTAAAAAGTTGGGCGTAAATAGGCATTTGGTAATTTCAAAGCGGTATATTAAATTATGACACTTTAAAACTGAAAAATTAAATATATGGACATAAATATTTGCAAATTTCAAAGCGGGACATAAAATCTGACACTTTAAAACTGATTTTAAATTAATGGTCGTTTTAAACTTGGCGTACATCTTAGTAGCAGTAAAGCTTGTATTTTATAAACAGGTCTTATATTTTCGATTATTTGTAAGTTGAAAACAAACTACCAGCGTTTTAAAAGCATGACATAAATTTTTACTCAATTTAAAATTGGACATAAATTCTTAACCATTTAGTTGATGAACACAAATGACAGGTTATAGTAAAAGTGTACATAAATGTTTTGTTATGTAAAAGCATAACAGAATTACCTCTTCGAAAGCTAGCTATAAATTTAAAAATTGTGCATAAATCACAATTAACTTAATACTGCACACATATATTTTGGTACTGGATATATCTAAATTACGGTTTACCTAGTATTTAAACATACATTAGACATATCTTAAATTATTAAAATTAAAAAAAAAAATTTCCAATTTCAAAAGTTTCAATTTTTTCTAATTTGGTGGCACACTCTTGAAACTTTACAGGTATGTTGTATTTGATGCCAGCATTCATTGCCTCTTATAAGAGCATTCTAGTTGAAAACTTCCCGAAGTTATACAACAAACAAATATTATGATTTTTTCTAGTGACAATGAAAAAATTAGTAATTTCGATACTTTTTCGCCTAATAAAGGTTTTGAGGCAAGAAATGTTCAAATACTTGGTTTATTTTTTATTTTACTTGTTTCTGAGCTCTTCAGAAGCATGCTTTAGCGTGAAATTAAAAAAAAAACTCATGAGATTTTGCTCATAACCGTTTTGTAGATAAATACTCTCACGTTTTTTGTATACTTTTATTGCTCATAGTTTTAATCTATATTTTCAAAGACAAAATGTTGCCAACATTTACTTGTCACCTTCAATTTTATATTTTAAGTTTTTGTTACCAAAATTGTGTATCGTTTATTTTTATTTATTGTTTCAATGACCAAAAATTCATGTCGAATTTTTTGCTGGACAAAAATTGATATACAGTTTTTTAGTAATGATCTTAAATCTCTCTTCAGTTTTGGAATTGCCAAAAATTAATTAGTTTCGGTGTATAGTTTATAAAATATGAAAATTATCAAAATTATTATTTTTTAAATATTTTTATTCGCTAAAAAATGCATTTCCAATTTTAAGGTTCCCAAAAGTTTATACCCGTTTAAATAGGTACTCATTTAAATAGGTACTCATTCAACTAAACTCTGCAACTAAAATGCCGCTTATGTGAATGCAAATATTTGATTTTACTCCACATGGAAAAGCATGCCGCACTTATGTATTTACATATTTGTATTTCTATCCGATAAAATATTAAATTACAAATAATTTGATAGCCAAATTTTCGCACAATTTACTTATATTACCAAATACCCGTATTGTTTGTACATAAACGCAGCAATAATCGCAGAGTCCACATTTCTATTTGCATCCGGCGGCGGCATATTTTCATAGAAATTCAATATGTTGCATGTTTTTAAAACAAATTAAAATGCATGAACAGGCGCAAACGGGCGTGCAAAATAGGCATTCGGAATTGTATTAACGAACTACGCATTTTGCTATTATCGTTAAATATTTATAGATTTCCCCTTATTTGCAAATAATCAATTACATAAATGTGTATAGTCTAATAAATGTTTAGCAACAACTCAGCAACATCGACGCTAAATGCCGGAAATTTCAAAAATTATTTATGAACGAAAAATCAATATGTATGTGCAAAATCGGGGCTTAGTCCAAATAGAAATGCTTACTGAACTGAGTGTCCATATATTATTCATATTTATATTTGTTAACAGAGGTACCTATTTTTAGTTACATTGATTTTGTTTATTTGCGTATTCAACAACTTCAATGTGGGTAATGTAATGGGATTTCAAAAATAATATTCAATTTGAAATGAAAAAAAAAGTTATGTCACTTTCAAAATAAGCAGCTCATGTTTACATAGGTTCACTGAAGTCTTTTTGCATAGTGAAAAATATATGTAACAACCATTAAGCCTACATTCGAAGAATTTTAAACAAAACTGAAATTTGGTGAACAAAATTGTTTTTGAAGCCAAAAATCTGCCTTTAGGCTTTACCACAAATTGCATACACCATTTATTCAATTAAAAGTGTACTATGTATTTTGTTCACGCCACGCCAAACAAAATGTGATAATGCTGATACTCATTACTTACATACATAACAAAACAAAAAGTTGGGCTCAATTTTTAGCAGGCAATTACCACATTCATTACATTCACTTCGTGAACTTCATTATAAGCACTCCGTTTGTGTGATTTTGTGTAGAAAACACACAATATTTCATAGCTAATTTCATACTTAAGAGCACTGCTGTACTATTTTTCCTTCAGGCCATGGGCTTTGTGTGCTCGAATTACCAATTTTTATGAGTTTATATTCATTTGAATTGAAGATTTTTTGTGAATGCGGCAATGGTGAACTATTACTCTATTAACTCGCATTTTTTCGATGGACTAGAAATTATCTTTTTTTTGCACTCTCTTCTCTAAACGCACACATGCAACCAGCAGAACCCCCCAGTTGATATCCAAAATTGAAGTTAGGTGGTAAGATCTCAAGCAGACGGAATTATAAATCGGAAATTATTTTGGCAATTTCTGGGTGAGCAGCATAGATGAAAAAGTAGGTGCAATTGTACCTTTTTCCGACGTTTAATGACTTAAAGTTACATTAGGTACAGTCACTAGATTTTAGGTACAACCATCTTTTGATCAGTTGCATTTTTAGTTTTTTTTTCTTTTTCTTTTTCTTTTACCGTGCTAATATATTTACTTATAGGCACGGGAGAAGCTTCGCTTTCATTTTGAAGAATAAACAATTCTAAAGAAAAGTGATCAAGAGTAAGAAATTAACAAATAATTTTTAAGCAAAAAACAAGACCGACTTCAATTCTCATATAAAAATTTAAGATTATCGTTAATTCCTTCACGATCCGAATATCGGATCTAAACAAAATTAGTACCCTTGAGGTTCCACCGTTCGGATGAAAAAATAATTATCCAAATCGGTTAACGTGCTCCATGGTACAAAAAAAAACAAAATAAAAATATTCCAACGAACTGATAACCTCCTCCTTTTTTTGAATTTAGTTGAAAAAGTCATATTATATATTATATATCTTAAATATTTTACATTGCATTTAGAGCAGCCTCTACAAAAAAATTAACACTTTACTTAGCTATCCTCAAATTCATAGTTTTTTCTATACATTTTAACGGTTATTTTCACTAAGTCAAATTCAATGGCATTTGCGGTCAAATGAGTGAAAACAAATTGTCAAATGGGACAAAAAAATGGTATTTTGATTAATTTAGATCAGAAAAGTCGTTCAGGCGTGTACATGCGCTGCTAATGCGGCTATATGTAAGTTTTTGACCGATAATATCATCGAAAGTTGTGTCAAAATATGTCGACAAATTTTGTTGTCAAAATATGACATAATGCAAACCAGCCTTTATTCGCCCAAATAGTCCAGTCTCAGTGTCTAGGATGTCTTCAAATTTCATATTTTCTTTAGATGAGAGTCATAGCTCTCTGACCCATATTCGCTTTTTGATTTCAGGAAATATATTTAAAATATTTCGAAGTTACCTACGGCAATTTGATTATTTTCGCTGGACTTGCTGTACCTATAAAAGGGAATCGGATAAATTAGCAGACTTTTCCTGTTGTTTTATAAAAAGCTGGATAAAGAAGTTTATTTCGCAAAGTGTATTTTTGTATTTTTCGCCAATACTTTTCAGTAGTCATAATTAGACAAAAACAACGCTTCTCCGATTCCCATTAGACTATGGTCTATAGATATAGGCTCAGTTAAAACAAAAAAAAAGACAATCGATACCAAAGGAGCCCATTTTTTCCAAACGGGTTACCGTTCATTACATTTTCTGTACTGCATCTATGCCAACCATTTATTTTTCTTTAACATTCAGCAGCTTGGGTTGAATCACCTTCCCTGTAGACGGTTCGGCCGCTCCAATTACACCCTTGAGAGAGAGAGAGAGTTACAAAAAAATTAAGCATGTCTTGTCTAGTCAGGATTATTTTTTCTGACATCCCTTATAATAAATGTAACATTATTACCTTTTTCCTATCCATCAATGCCGCAGACCTAGATACAAAAAAAGTCCAGCTAACCAAGCGCACCTGAGGTGTGTCAGTATCAACAAGCGCATTATTGCTCACAATAGTGTACAAAAAGCATACACACATAAGTACATAAATATTTATAAGGATTTCGTTTGCCACGGCTAACAAACGCAATCGTAGATCATAAGTTAACTGCATAACTGAAATAACACATGATCATGTAATTATTATTTATGCAATGCAGATACATTGGAGAAATATTACGAATATAGCTACATACATATGTATCAACATATGTATGTGTATACCTCTGTAAGCCATAAAACAGTTTGCAACTCCTAAGACGCAATGCAGATATTCCACTTATTGTGCTTTAGGCGTTTCGCTACTCTGAAAATACAAATATACATACATACATATGTATGAGTATTTATGAAAGTAAGTAAGCCATGCCACTGCTGCCGCTGCTACTGCAATTGTCGGTGATAATAGTGTTGGCCGGTTGCTACTCTGTAGTCTCTAATCCGAAGTTGCAGATATTACAATTGTAGCCGCAATTGACTGGACATTGGATATGTGTATTCAAAATTCAACGTTGTGTCCAGTTGCACACACAATACACACACATTCATTCTTGGTTGAATTTATACAAACACACAGAACATGGAGCGCAGCAAGCATCGTGAGTACTATGTGTGTACATAGCGCACATCTGCTGAGAATCGGAGAAATTCCTATAATGCTAACGGCATTGCCTATGTGGGGCCCCCTGCACTGCTAAGTCTGATGCGCGTTGTAGAGCACCTCACTAAATAGTACATACATATTTTTTATGGCATTGGCTGGCACTGTAGTCTGCCGAAAGATGCACTCAGACAAATATATACACTTATCTACGTACATATATACGTACGTATGTGTTCATTAGACTGGGTCACTAAAAACGAGGTTGAGTAGGAAGTATGCTATATATTTTCAAATATATTTAGTTGTAATTTTTTTTGAACGAGATTTCTTTTTGTTCTCAGGCCAAGCGCTTTAATTTGACACCCTATTTTTGAAAACCGAACGAACGGTGCAGATCTTTTATGCTGCACAAAAAAGCCTTCGCGCATTAGATATATAGATTCGCAGACACATGAGCACTTTTCTGACGATATCTCGGACTTTAAAATCAAAATATAAATTATTCCTTTTTTTGTTTGCTTTGGTTTAAAGTCATTGAACTAGAAACGAAATTAAGTTTCCTTTGTACTCTTTGCGTTTCGAGGCATTCCGCATCTTCCTCAGCGCATCTTTTTTTTATTAAACTGACAAATAATAAACATGAAATAAAGTTATCCCGCTAGAACGCCTTCAAAATAGAATTTCCATCTGGAGGCGGGATTTTATAAACCTTTTTTTTTTTTTTGAGTACAGTAAGACCCGATATAATGTACCTACGTCTAAACTGTTGTATAAATGCATATAGTAGGTATGTATGTAAGTAAATATATTTATATGCAGCAGCAAGCAGCAGTTGTTGCAACCGCAAATTCCAGTCTATGGAAACATTCTTTGCTGCCCCCTTCCCCATTCATACACACACACTTGTATCTCTGAACGGAAGCATGCGCTCAAGTCCTTCATTCAACTATGTAGCAACTATGCAGTATTCGAAATTAAATTGAATTTCAAAAAAAGTTCATAAATTGCACATTATTAAAGTAGTTATTGTGTGAGCAAGTGTGTGCACATACCATACGCCATATACATACATACTGATGTACATACCAGGGATTGGCATTGGTTGATGGTCAACTGTTCATACTCATTCAATACCGCTGCTTTGTATGACGTTGGCTTAGTAGTATCGATACCTAAACGAAATTAGAGGATGACTGAACACGAGCGCATTGCGTGCTGTCTTGCAAATACAGCCACCACAAGTGAACGATGCTTATAACAGCTCATACTGATATTGACTTCGGCAAATCTGTACTCTGAATGATCGTGCACGAAACCAGCAAACGTGGCAGTTGAACGGCTCCGAAAACATGAGAGTCATCATTTGTTGCAGAAGTCGTTTGACTTGTTGCCGAAAGTCATCTGACTTGTTGCTGAAAATCATCTGACTTGTTGCTGAAATGACGACGAATGTGGTAAAGGGTAATTTATCGTCTCGTATGCATATATGTATGTATTTATAGCGCGTCTACCATTCAATTGCATTGCTCACTGCTGGCTAGTTGTGAATATGCATACGTACGTAAGTATGTATGTATGTACATATCAATGCTTCATTTCAAACAAGCAAGTGTCTTTGAATGTTTTTGAACTACAGTATCATCACTTCGGCAACACGTCAAACGCGCCTTCAGCAACAAACCAAAGGCGGCGGTTTGACTTCTGCAACAAATCAAGTTAGCTAACTGCGGTATCTTTCACATAAGCTGTCATGCTTTCGGCAACCGTCCAAAGCAGTATCGTGCTTTTGGCAGTCGATCAAATACGGCGGTTGCTGGTTTGGTCAATATCAGTATGAGCTGTTATAAGCATCGTTCACTTGTGGTGGCTGTATTTGCAAGACAGCACGCTTTGCGGTGGTGTTCGTTCATCCTCCGTTTTTAACGTGAGTAGGCTTAAAGTCACAAAAACAGCACCCTTTGCCAATCCCTGGTACACACATATGTAGTTGTGCAAACATTTGTTGTTGCAGCGTAATGCCGTCGGCAATAATGAGACCTGAATTATGAGTTGCAAAATATACAACGAAGAACTGCTTGCAGCAACCAAAGTTTTGCATTTTTTTCTTTTTTTGATACTATGCAATTACATAAGTATATAAAAATCTATATAAGTGAATAAAACTCATACACTTACGTGCACAAATGTGCATTTGAAGTAATGTTTGCTCTAATACCAATAATAATATAAAATATATGAATTTATGCATATAAAATGTTCATAAATATTTAATTTTAATTTAGGATCTATACATATTTGGCTATGTACATAAGTAAATAAATAAATATTATTACAAGTTCCTTGTGCTACAATAAATAAATTTCGCGTCACATAACATCTTCCCTAGACAATACTTTCCTCATCGTGAAATCCATGAAAGGCTGCCCACAGGGAGGTCTCGACCCAAAACGTTGTTTCTCTCCCATTTCCACACAAGTGCTATTTGAAAACAACTCCAAAAAATGTGAAATATTTCCAGAATGTCACTTTTAGGTGAAAAAGGATTTTTTATTTAAATAGCTTATTTCTCCAAAAGTGTTCAAATTGAACAAACAGCCGCCCAGGAGAAACCATTACATTAAACCATGAAGAAGGTTGAAAATACTTCAACATTGGCTTATGTGATAAATGAGATTCAAAGTGATATGCAAATGTTTAAAAATGTAGTACACTTTTTTCTAACAGCTTCTAAACTTATTGAGTGACATTCAGGATAATATTTTACAAAAATGCAAAAATAAAAAGAAAATTATTTTTTAAAGAGCCTGAAAGCAATTTCGTTTTCTGCACAAATTTTCACGTCGGTAAGCGATTTCAGAGGATAAATTTACCAATCTTAAAAAAAAAAATATATATAAATAATACTTGCCATGTACACTTTCAGACGAAAATTACAAACTTAATACCTTCATAAAAAAATAAATTTGACCTGCGAATTCAAATGTTTTTTTGTTTTGTTTTTTTAGATTTTACTAGTATATGGGCTTAGGTCTTTCATCCGAAATTGGAATAATTTTTCTTACTAATAGTTGGGAAATGCCTGACCACTATTTCGGTAGCGCGAGAGTATCTCCTAATCAGACTTAGAGGGATTTAGAGCTACAAGGATATTGCAAGAAGCTGCGTGTTAGATGAGGTGCTAAGGCATCCTCGAGTAGGTCTCAACGAGAGCAAAGAGAGTGGGACTACTCTTGTAAAGATGTAGCTGGGAAAATATTAAAACATTTTAAACAAGAAAGCCTCTCTGAAAGAGGCGGTCAAGCAATCACCTTTGGCTCACGAAGCCGCAACTCTAAATTCAGGTGGACGAACTGACAGAACACTGGCCGGATATTCTAAATAGTTGGTGGACGACGGGGTGGAATAATTTAAACCCTTCTTCATAAACTGCAAAGCTCTTGCAAGACTTTAGTCTTTAAACGTACTTTACTTCTTTAGACTTATTACAACAAAAAAAATGTACAATGATTATCACCATCGTAATAAGCAATATTCATAGCATTACAGATGTCTAAAGCAAACCGATTTAAAATCGAGGTGGCATATCTACTTAAAGACGTACAAAAGGCTTCTTTTCTCAAAACTCTCATCCTAAAAGTCAAACGGCCTTTGAACTTAGCTTTTCACCACCTTAGTTTAACTTTTAGCACATACTTAAGGCTTCTTTTGCACATTTATGCTATTACATACACACAGTCGCCCAAGTAATATTTAAGCAAATGAATTTTCCAAAACAAGCCAAATTCGTTTGTGTCAAAAGGGAAGCTCTATAAAAACACACTTACTTACACTAATAAAGCCTAAAGCATAGAAGAGAAGTGTGAAAATGTGGGTTTAGATTATTCAGTACAAACAAAGCCCCTTGTAGTTCATAAAAGCAAATTAGTATAACGCACATGTATGTATGTAAGAACATACATATGTATGTATACCTCTATATTTTTATTGACATATCTACCTATATCAACATACATTTGTGTTTAATGTTTTTATGCTGCCGAAAATTAATTCAATTAATTCTATTCAACCATATCCCTTTCTTTTCAGACACAGCTTCCTTACACTTCTTTGATGAAGAAAACTCTTTACAGCTTTCTTTAAACACTTCACTCACACTGCCAACGAGTATACATACATACACAAATGCTAATGAGTTTTAATGGCTTCACTCATTGCTCATTTCGACGCGTGTTTACAAAGGCTCAAAAGAAATTATTCACGCTGCCAACAACGGCCCGTACAGTTATTCATACGGCTGTTTAAGCTAAAATGTAAGCATACAGTTAGGCGCTGGGGCTTAGTATGAGCATATTTTTTACTTATGTGCCTTGGAGTTTGAAAGCGTGTGTGTGTGCGTGTGTGTTTTAAGTAAAAAACCAAAGGCATCACTTGAAAAGGAGATGTTTATCATTTGTAAACGTACGTCGCTTTAGCAACCTAAACTGCCAAACCAACGGTTGAAGAGCGAGTGAATCCATAGAGTGTGTTTATAAAGTTCATTTGTACAAGTAAATATATTTATGCTTATTTATGTGTGTATATGCGAGCGTGTGTGCTGGTAAAAGTTACCCACTAAGTTACCCACTAAGTGACAAAATGAGTTTAGGAGAAACGCTTAAGCTATAAATTTTGTAAATATATTCCCCACAAGTGACATCTTGGCTTGGGTTGCCTTTGTCTAATCGCATGTTTATGTCGGTTGCTGGGTAATTTAAGCTTTTAAGGTTAGGTCATTAACGAACTTATGCAGAGGAGATTTGTCAGGACAAATTTTTAATTAATTTACGTGCATATCAGTGATTTAAAAGGTATAATAAACACACACACACACACACACATGTACATTTCTATGTATGCTTACATAAATACGTGTGTACGAACGGCTTTTGAAAATAAGTCACATATAACACCGTGCGGCATAAATCAAAAAATTTCAAAACACAAACAAAATTTAAATTTACTTGCGAGACTAGCGGTAAAATATAGTACCACTGCGTTTCTAGTTTTTCTTGCTGACGTCAGGAGTTTTTAGAGGACTTTGATAAATATTTCAAAAAATTATTTAAATATTCAGCGCTATGTAGGATAACAACATATAAAGGCACCAAATAGAGAAAAAAAATGTTAATAAAAAAAATTAGTTTGTTCCCAAGGACAAATAGGGATTGTAAATGGCCTTGTAATTATTTTTGTGTTTTTAGACTAATAAAGAAATTCGAGGATGTGATATTTTTTTTTTTTTTTTTAATAATAATATCCCAACGGTTTTTACCCTCCATTCCCGCCAATCCGCACGAGGGGCGCAGTCCGCATGACGTACGGAACCAATATTTTAATTTTTTGTGCCGAGTCACGATAGTCTGGAAAATATGATTTTTTTTTCAAAAAGAGATATTCACGGATATTAATTTATTCAAAATTTTCACTTTAAAAGGGCAGTTTTGTCCTTATTAAAAAAAATTGTCTTTTCAGTTATTATAATTATAATAATTGATATAGTATATAGTGTGAGGCATTTTTCATATGGCCAACAGCTATCAAATTTTATATATGAACACTCTAGTTTTTTTTATGTATTTAACAGTGTTATTAGCCCCAACAGTTGCATAGAAAGGGACTTGAAATTGGGCTTGTCAGTAATTTAACCATACAATTTTTTTAATTTTTTGAAACAATTGCCATGTTGTTTATTTATATTTTGTTTATTTGCATTTTTTTAAAAGAGAGTCCACTAGAAAACTCCTAAAAGCAGGCAAGAATACGCCGCACAGTCGAAGAGCCACATATAAAATTCAGCAAAGTGTACCGATTGTGCTCCGATTTTACTGTAATTTTCTCTCGGTGGTGTTTTTGCTTAGCGAGTGTTTTTCCGCCAACAATACACTTCTCATAAAACTTTTTGCCGTTCCGGCGCAGCGTAAAATTGTAGATCCCTCCATTTGAGTAGCTACACCAAGACTCATACCAAAACTCGCCAAACTCGGAGCTGAAGCTAGTCTACAGACTTAGCACAAGTGTAAGTATCAATTATTTATTTATCTTTACAGGTACGTGGCTCATTTCTTTTACTTTAAACTATCATTACTTTAAATAATTCGCTGTTTAGTACAAACATAAAAAAAGATCGAACAAAAAAAACACTAGCAACCCAATCTTGTCTGTTGGATCTCATTTTGCATCAGTGCAACAGCGGCACGTATTGCTACACATTTAGATTTTTATTTATTTGTAGCATAGGAATCATTTTTTGCCGCACAGAGAATATTACAATAAATTTCGCCGACATGAAATGTTGCATTGCCAGATCAGCACGCATTTATCTACATACCAAATACATGTACTCGTAGCTCGGAATATTCTCTTTGTCAGTATGGATGGATGGCAAGCATACTGCCTGACAATTTTCTGATGAAACCACGTAGAATATGCGAAGCCTTCTCGCTCGGTTGCTTGCACTTGGATGGCATCTACGTATCAGCGACGAAGTGCACATCATATTTGGAGGGAACGCGGCAGGCATAACCTACGAGCCACCAGCCAACGGAGCAAAAACAAGCCTTCAAGCAATCAGCTATTTCGTGACTGGTGATTGGTGACTGGCGGTATGTGTGTATGAACATACACTCACCACAATATGTCGCCGTACAGTGTTTTTTTTTTAATATTTGCAATGTTAATTTTTAATAGAAACATAGTTTATTCTACATCAAATGGCATATAAACTAATAATAAAAATTTTTTATAAAATTCAGGAAAATTCGACAAATTTTCACCAAAATTTCCAACTTTTAAACAAAATTTTTTTGAGTATGCAGTTTTGTAGTCCACTCAATTCCACAATCTACCGTTTATTTTTGGAAATTTTTTTAATAATGCTCTTCGGTATTTTTCCCATACAGAAAAAAATTATCACACATCCGTTTGTGGAGAAAATGAGCAACATCATCAGCAAAAAAAATTCTCAAGAATCAACGGTAGTTTATAGCCACTTAAAACTTGTACTTTATTACAGGAACCAAAAATAACTGTTATCTTGAATTTACAAATTGAAAACGTTGCCCGAATTCCGAAATTTAACGAAAACGTTGTTTCATAACAGTTATTAGATGAAAAATATTAAGAGTTATAACCAGAGGTTTTTTTTACGTTGCTTGATAACAGTTATTGTCCAACGTTTATTTTTTACGTTGTCTGCTAAACGTTGTAAGATGAGAATAATGACGAAAATGGAGATGGAGGAGAAGATAAAGATGATGAAAATAAAAGTGAAGGAGTGAAATAACTGTTATCAAGAAACGTAAAAAATAAACGTTGACAAATAACTGTTAACAAGCAACGTGAAAAATAAACGTTGGCAAATAACTCTTTATGGCGACGGAAAACAAATTTCTCCTGCAAAACAATTATCACGCAACGTTGAAAGTAAACGTTGGGTTATAACTCTTATCGGCGAAATAAAAAATATTTCTCATCTAATAACTGTTATGGAACATTATTTTTCCTATAAAACATATAAATGTTATGTCCCTGCCTTATTATACTGAAATTGACTGCATACTCAGAAAAAATCTAAATTTTTTTTAAGTTGAAAATTTTGATGAAAATTTGTCAAATTTTCCTAAATTTTCTAAAAGCTTTAAATCATTAATCGTTATTAAAAAAAACGAAAGAAATTTATTACGGGAAACATTGCAAATTTTTATTGTTTAATTAAAAAACCACTATACGGAAACATATTCTGGTTAGTGTAACTATATAGTTGAAGGCATACAGTGGCTGCTTTTGGTTTATCACCAACATGCGAAGAATTTTGTGCTGCCAAATGTTTACATAAATCAAATTCAATTTGTGCATAGCGAATAGTGCGCGGTGCACATATGTAACTATGTATGTAGTGGTGGGGGGAAACGTTATTAAAAAATAACAAGCGTTATAAATACAAAATATTAAACGAATCAGCTATGTAAAAGCATTCAAGTTTAAAATACTCGTATTTAGAGCCATTTAAAATAAGTCCATTTTCTAACAGAAAAATTTCAAATATTCAGCATCTCTCACAGAGCACATACAATTTGCACTAGCTCCTATACAGCGTAATGGATTTCATTTGATCTAAAAGTTCTGACACGCGCTTCTCCTTTGAATCTGCCAATACGACTTGTCTGCTTTAAAGTGTTATTTGAAGCGCTGGTAAGTAGTAGCACAAAGCAATCAGTCGCTTGTAAGCGTCTCTTATGCAGCAAACACACACAGGCAGCGTTGCTGGAGTCCGATATAGTACATATCTGTTTGAAAAATATATTTTAGTAATGATAACCTTTTAACTGACTTTTCTTCTTTGCTATTTTGTTGTAGCAGCGCTTCCTTTGAATGACCGACAACATTCGATTGCATCGCTCTGTTTTTCTTCTCAATTTCTTCTCGTTTGACTTTGGACACTAGTATAAGACTCTTTCATGTTCAGTGGCCAGTATCTGTTGACACACATGCAATATAGTCTTACCCGTATGTCGGCGGTGTTTCTGTGTTTTTATGAATGTGTGTTAGGTTATGTGAGCTTTAGTTCGCACACATTGCTGATAGAAGACAGCGAAAACCAATCGAACACTTCCTGCAATTTATCGAATATTTTTCGTTACGCCCCACTTTCGCTGCAATGATGAGACAGTTAGTTATCATTTTTTTATTTTCTTTTTTTTTAGAGTTGCTGTTGCTCGTTTGCTATTATCTTGCCTAGATAGTGTCATATAATGTTATTTTATTTCCAAAATTATTTATATAGTTAACGAAATGTATCGAGTTGTCGTAATGCATCTTCTTCGTCTAAATTTGTTTCACAAAGGCATTGGTTTTCTAAAGCCTCATACTTCACAGTACCAGGAAAATTTAATTAACCAATTCAGCTAGCAACCGTTTTTAGAGTCATGAAAGGCAGATTTTCTATCGCTCACTGCAATTCTTAGTTAATGTTAATTTACTTATATATGTGCAGTAAACGTTTAGGTAGTAGGAAATTATTATTTTTACGATTAGAAGGCACTTCTTATTGTGTATACGGTAAGACCCATTCGGAGTTTTTGTGCGTTTTATTAAATCCTCTACTTCTGTATTAGTTAATTCTTTTCTGTAAACCTAGACGCCGGTTCCTCCTCTGCGCGGTATTCTTTGCACCGCAGCCTTAAGCC
>NW_023458566.1:11898567-11900437 GCF_013731165.1 Rhagoletis pomonella
AAAAAAAGGTACTATTTTATAAATATGTTATCTACCTTAAATCGCAGTTCATAGACTCTCCCGGCTAAAGTTAAGCAGTCGTTCGAAGATCCACGTTTGGTAGTCTTAAATCTGATTGACTGTATCTTATCCTTTTCCGAACGCCATTGGGCTGCAACCAGTAAGTGTTCCCATCTCCTTGGAATCTCTGCGAATTACACCTTGAATGAACAGCAGAAAGGCTGATTTTCATCCAGGTTAAGTTGGACTGCGCGTTTCGCGAGATTATCAGGTCTTTCGTTTCCATAAATCGGTAATGACCTGAAATTTCTATAGGATGACTTCTCACGCGTTGCTAGTTTCTTCAGTAGACTTTTCCAACTATCTACTAGCCTCCATTCTAATTTATAAATTTGGTATATGATGGGTTATATCGCTACCTAAACGCGAAAAGGTGCCAATTCAATTTTTTTAATTTATTTTCTGACACGTAATCAGAGGTAATGCTAAACTACATCGGCTTTTCTTTTCTCCTGAACAATTTCAAAAAATGAGTTGCCACTTTTTCACGTTTAGGTAACGATATGAAGGTCCTAACGAAATTCGTTAGCCCATATACACAGCTAACTGGATGGTTTAGAAAATAGGTGAATCAATATATGAAAGTAGAAAAACCTTGAACCACCAAGGAAGTAAATGATATACACCCTCGAAATCAACATTTATGTCCAGTATGCCAGGACATGATAATCTTTATGGCAACACCAACTTCTTTGCAAAAGTCGGGGCTACTTCAATGTTTCTTAAATTAGACCTCTTTTGTAATTTTGTCTATTTTTAGCCGACTTCCATACTAATTTGGTTTAGATCCGATCATTGCATCAAGAAGAAATGAACTATAATCTCAAATTTTTATATGAGAATTAAAGTCGGTTTTGTTTTTTTCGTAAAAATTACTTGTTATTTTTGAACATCAGTTCATCATAACAACTAGTCAAATTTTAAGAAAATTGTATTACCATCATTAGCCATGGTAATATCATCGAGTCTGTCCGGGAATGCTTCACATGTTGCACGTCTAGTAAAATATTTTATTTAATACACCGTAAAGGAAAATCAACAAATATATCATGAAAAGATTTTAGACGATGCTTTATTACCTCTGGCATGAAAAGCATGCAGTAGAAATCATTGGTCATCTTAATAAGTCTCGGCACGATCGCATTTAGGTCGCGAAATTCAACGGTTTTTAGAAAAAAAACCTCCCAGTTTCATTTCTTCGCAACGATGGCCACTATATTCACCGGACTTAAGCCCAATGGCTTCTTCCATATGGTCCATTTTTCAGGGTAAAGTAACCACTAAAATTTTTGGGACAGTTAACGCGTTGAAGATTTCTCTTCGCTGCCACTGGGACAAAACTCCACCAGACCATATTCGTGCTGTCTGTGAATCATTCCCGGACAGCCTCAATACTCTGCGTTTATGGTGGCTACATCGAACAGTAATACACTTTTCTTAAAAATTGCTCACTTCTTTTCATTTTGCATGAAATGGGCATAGTTTCCAGGCCTTCTAATTTATCTTACATGAAATAATAACGAAACACTGAGAATTTAACTTACACCTTCACGTCTGCCTTCGAATGGCAGCGCTTTTGGAAACTTCCAAAGAGAAGGTCGTTCATTTACAAACCCTCTTCATTTTGCCGACTGGGTATGTAGGAAAGAAAAATTTCTTTAAAAGTCAAGTTGTATATTTTACATACACATCATAGTATGTACAGCAACACAAAGATTAAAACATAAATTAAAAAAATAAACACAATACTAAATTAAAATTGCCTACGCTTTTAAAATACTTAATTTTAATTTTTAACTTTTATTAGCAT
>NW_023458566.1:11900537-11916973 GCF_013731165.1 Rhagoletis pomonella
ATAAGATGGCACCAAATTCAATTATGGGACAGTTGTAAGTGATCGTGGAAAGAAATTGGTAAATTACCAACTAAGCGTCAAAGTAGATATTTGTTCAAAATAAAACGATTATGATCTTGCATTTAATAAAATCCATAATAAAGCCGTTAAAATAGTATTTATATTTTTCAGATTAAATTTAACCGTTAATTTACCTTTTTTTTTCGAAAATTTTGTGTAGTTATTTTCAAATTTGTATTTCAATAAAATTATAACCGCTATTTTCAGATTAATCAGATTTTCAAAAATTTAAATCGGTCATGAAAGTGCTGTCTCCTTAATAACGGTTAAAAATGATCGAAAAATATAAAAATCCAAAATACCCATTAATTTGAACGAACAAATTAAATACAAATTAAAAGATTATTCTTGATCGAAAAAATAAAAATAAAAAATACCAATTTTGCAATGATCTAAAAATAAATATCTAGTTATTTATCGGTTACTTGCAAAAAAATAAAAAATTACAACGAAATTTATTCTCGAAATCGTCAAACAAAAGTTGTTTGATCTAATGTAAGCCCCTTGACTTTAGATTAAGGTTTAGGGAATCTCCTAGAGAATTCAAAGTAAGCGTCAGTGTGTCAAAAAAATTACCCCAGGTAAATGATAGTAGTTAACTCATAGCGTGCCATGTTGCACGTTTTTGTACGACACATTCCTATTTCCTGGGGTGCCGCGTCCCATGAGAGCGTTCGCATTTTGTATATTTTTTATGTCTGATATACGCGAAACTTTTCAGTCCAATTTGCATAGCCCACTGATGATTTTTGTCTGCTTTATTTTGCAAAATTCTAAAGTACATTTTGTGTTTGAAGAAAACCTGCTTTGGATCAGGTGAAGACTTTAAAACCTATCTGTACCGATGAGGTGACAGTGGCTCGACCGCATTAAAGCGCGTTGATATAGCGTTTGCTGATCAGAGTAGACACTAAACTTGCCACAATATAAGAAAATAACAAAAAACAATGAGCCACAAACAGCAAAGGAATGCGCAGCAGAAGCTGGATGGCATTTCCGGTGCGCACTCGAGCAAGGGCGAGATGATTTCCCATCTACATACGGGCATAATAAGTATCTCCCGATACATGCGACCGGCTTCTCGAAATCCTCTAGAAATTTGAATTCGTCCTGCTTAATTATGTACCTACGTATGTTCATTAGGGTGCATCATCAAACAATAAAAAGCGTTTTTTTCACCGGAATTATACAATTTCTTATATTTTAGGATTCACATTAGCTAGACCGATTTGAGAGCACCTCAAAAAGTCTCACTATTTTGATTTGATAAATTTTTTTTAAACATTTTTAGGCAGCCCTTTTAAGCTTAAACTCTTTTATTATCTGATATAATTTTTTAGATTGTAGGAATAATTTTATTTATGTGCATTAGGGTGGTCCCCAAAACTAACTTTTCAGTCTCATCCCCTCAATGAGTAATAACACGGTCACAGATAACACACATCAATTTTGGCCCCGACTGCAGATGGTTAAGGCGTGCCGCAGAAGGGGCAGAGTAAAGATACTTTAACCGTCTTCAATCGGGTCGAAAATTTAAACGTGTTATCTTCGACGTAGAGGTTGAGGTTTAGGAAATCTGATGTAAAAATTTACTTCCTACATTGAAGGACCACCCTAATGTGCATATAAAAACTCGATATTTGAAGGTCTTTTAGCGGAAGTCTTAAGAGTAATGCACCCAAATGCATTGGGGTGAGAAAATTTAACTTATTTTCATCAAAGTAAATTTTCTAAGAATTTTTCAAAAATTTATTAGCTTAATTTCTTATATTATATTTATTAATCAATGCCAATATTTGCTAGGACGGCCACAAAATGGTTAGCCGTGTTAAAGCGTTATTTTTCAGATTCTTTAAAAAAAATCACGGTTAATACGTATTTTTTATTTTTTATTTTATTTTTTATTTTTTTGTGTGTGTTATTGTAAATATTACTCCGAGAGAATATTTATAGACAAAAGTCCTTGTTTAATAGCAAACCAATTATATATCATAGCGCAAACATCAGCGACAGGTCAGCGATGAAAATTTATTATTTTCGTTCATTGTTTTTTAACGGTTAGCACAGTTATTTTTTCTTTTACTATAAGAGCTTTAAATTTTTTATAACTTTGCTTAGTTTTTTATAATTCTATTATTTCTTTTCGTCTTACAAAGGTTTAATAATAACCTGATATTTTGTTCAGCAACTTTTTAGGCAATTATATTGTTTGCGTTATCTTTTCATCTAGTTTGCGTAATTTTGCGTAACTTTTGTTTATTTTTTATATCCTTTATCCCCCAAATTGAGTCTAATTTTAAGATCTCTCTTGACCATGACAACAATTAACTTCACACTTTTGTAGCTTTTGTGTTCTATTTTCGCAACTTAAATTTATTTATTTTTTTGGTATGAAAACAAATAAATCATAGCTGTAGCACTTCACCACTTCAAGTGCGTCTTCACTTTGTTTGCGTTTACAGCATTTTTTCCCCTACAAGTACACACTTAGTTTTATGTTTTTTTTTTAACATGAATTTCCGCTTGCTTTCCGAGTACACATATACGCACACACACGCGATAGCATTTGCACGAGCTTGCTGGTTCTGGTTTCTTCGTTTCAACGCTATTACACATGCACGTGTTTATCTATATCTCTTCGTCGCTTTGGCTTTTTTTTTTTTGATTTGCTTAAGTGCGAAGATTGCGTACGACTTTGGTGGCGATAAGCCGCTTACCATTCATTGCATTTACATAATTTGCGCATAATAAAGGATTTCGCTACAAAAGCAAAGAAAACGAAGTAAACAAAAAATAAGAGCAACACAAACTTAACTATTTAACTAAGTAAGTAAATATTTAATAAGTAACTTCTTTGGAGTTTGTCAAAGCACATAATTCTTCTCCTACCCGCTCTGCAAACACTTCACACCGCATACACTCACTTGGCAAATTGGCAAATGTGTTGACAAAACGGCAATGCCTTAACACACTTTTCGCACGATTAACGATTCAGTTTTTTTCGACATACTCCAGACACGGCACGGTCAATCAATACAACCGAAGCGAACGCATGCATTTTGTACTTAGTTACACTCTTACTTGTTAAGTAAAATTGTAATTGTAGGTAAGTACTTTGCTAGCCCGTACGAGTTGCACTTCTTCCGTATGCTCATCCGTTACACTGCGCGTTCTAATAAGTACTAAAAGTACCTTAGAAACTCAACGTAGCTTAAACCCCGAAAAACTGGAATTCATAGCAGAACTTTTATTACTTTGTGTGTATGTACATATGTGTGTGTGTGTATGTGTATCAGTTGGCCAATATTTGCTCGTCAATTGGATGCTGTGTCTGGATGCTGTACTCTGGCTACACTACATAGTTGTTTTACCAGTCTGTTATGCTGCTTGTCATCACGGCCCTGGTCTGACGGCCGAAAGCAGCGGAGTGTTGCGACATTGTCGTGCTAACGAGCCTAATACTCGGCTCAACTCGTTTCGCTTCGATGTAAATATGATACGAGCTTTACACTTAGCCGCACACGCCTACATTCGTAGAGTGGAATGAAAAAAAAAAAAAACATTTACTGCTGCTGATGCTCTGTAATGCTTGTAATAAACATTCGTGGCAATTCGCTTTTACATCCTCGATGGTGTGGAAGTTATTTATGATGTGCTCGCTTCCGTTACTTTGTGCTCCTGCAGGATACTTAATTTTCAGCAGATTGAAAACGAAGCTGAGAGCGAGAACATTGAAGTCTAAGTCATTGAGCGTAGTGCCGCAGAGAAACACCTTCGTTATCCTGAGTGGATGTACAGCATCCAAATTCTGTAATTGGGAGTGTTTGCGAAAATTTAGAAAATGCGTTGGACTAAAATTTTTACTAATAATTGCTATTGAGATTTTTAGTACTTAGGCACATGTGTTCTCTTTGCGCTATTGTCACTTGGTGCGCGGTGGCGTATGAGCAACATAGAGCAAACTGCTCTTCTCAGCTTCATCACCGCTGGCAGCTAGCTAAAAGAGCCGAAGTCACTGCTTTGCAGCATCCAATGCATTCGGATGTACTAAATTTACTTTTACTTGTTTTGTGTTGAGCAGAGAGCTTTGTGTGTGTCTGCTTTGTGTGAGAGTTCTCTGTTCCACACTTGGTACAAAAAAACTTGGCATACATTTACAAATGTAGCTAACTATACATAGTTGCGTATAAATGTATGTATGTCCGCGTTGTTACTGCAAATGTCACTGACCTAGTAACCGTTTCTCAAGTTTACGCCTTATATTGCTCATATATCCGCCCAGCCTACTTCTCAGCAATGCTTTACAATAATATTTATGATTTTAATTTTTGCAGAATTTTATATTTTTTTTTATGCTAATAAAAGTTAGAAATTAAAATTAAGTATTTTAAAAGCGTAGCCAATTTTAATTTAGTATTGTTTTTTTTTTTTAATTTTCATATCCTTTGTGTTGCTATATATACTATGATGTGTATGTGAAATATACAACTTGACTTTTAAATAAATTTTTCCTTTCTACATACCCAGTCGGCAAAATGAAGAGGGTTTGTAAATGAACGCCTTCAGTATGGGATTTTTCAATAAGACCTTCTCAGAAGGTGTGTTTCCAATGCAACTAAGTTCAATTCTCACTGTTTCGTTATTATTTCATGTAAGCTAAATTAGAAGGCCTGGAAACTATGCCCATTTCATGCAAAATGAAAAGGAGTAAGCAATTTTTGAGAAAAGTGTATTACTGTTCGATGTAGCCACCATAATCGCAGAGTATTGAGGCTGTCCGGGTTCACAGACAGCACGAATGTGGTCAGGTGGAATTTTGTCCCAGTGACAGCGAAGAGAAATCCTCAACGCGTTAGCTGTCTCAAAAATTTTAGTTGATACTTTACCCTGAAAAATGGAAGAACCCATTGCGCTTAAGTCCGGTGTTGGCCACCATTGTTGTGAAGAAATGAAACTGGGAGGTTTTTTCTAAAAAGCCTTGAATTTTGCAACCTTTATGCGATCGTGCGGAATCTTATTTAAACGTCCAATAATTTCTACGAATGGTTTCATTTAGAATCTGCTCATGGTTGATTTGTTTATTTTCCTTTTCGCTGTATTTAATAAAATATTCTACTAGACTTGCAGTATGTGAAGCATTCCCGGACAGACTCGATGAAATTACCATGGCTAATGATGGTAATACAATTTTCTTAAAATTTGACTAGTTTTTATGATGAACTGATGTTCAAAAACTAAAAAATAACAAGTAATTTTTACGAAAAAAAAACAAAACCGACTTCAATTCTCATATAAAAATTTGAGATTATCGTTAATTTCTTCGTGGTCCAATCATCGGATCTAAACGAAGTTAGTATGGAACCACCTATGAGATACCGCCTTTCCTTTAGAAAAAGAAAGAAATTAGAATTATAGAAATCGGTTGACGTGGTCCAAAGTTATGAATTGATAACCTTCACCTTTTTTTTTGAAGTGGGTTAAAAAAAATATTCCTATGAACTGACAACCTTCTCCTTTACTGAAGTCGGCTAAAAATAGACAAAATTCAGTGCCCTGTATTCATCTATTTATTTATATATTTTTTTTTTATAAAGCGATGTTTCGCTGAGCTTATCTCAGCATTGAACGAAGAGCTTTCAACTTTTTGTGTACACACCTGTTAATGAATTCCAGTATTTGTGCTTTGTTTAGCTTACAAAATAGATCCTTTTTAAGAAATATTGATCCTATTTAAGAATAGAATTTTACAAAATAGACCCTATTTAAGAAATACTGATATAGCCCCACTTTTGCAAGAAAGTGTGTGTTGCCATAAAGATTATCATGATCCTCATATCCTGGCATAGTGGACATAAATGTTGGTTTGGAGGGTATATACACTACTGAAGCAATCATTTACTAGCTTGGTGCTTTAGGGGTTTTCTACTTCCATATACCAATTGATTCATCTGTTTTCTAAATAAACCTTCCAGTTAGCTGTGTATATGCGCTAACGAATTTCGTTAGGACATTCATATCGTTGCCCAAACATGAAAAGGTGGCAAGTCATTTATTGAAATTGTTCGGCAAAGGATAAGATACAGTCAATTAAATTTAAAACTACCAAACGTGGATCTTCGAACGACTGCTTAACTTTAGCCGGGAGTGTCTATGAACTGCGAGTGAAGGTACATAAGACATTTATAAAATAGTAGTTTCTGAGTAGGCAGGCTATAACTTTTATGGGCTGACGAAGAAAACCTTAAAACATATAATACGCTTACTTATTGTGTGTGCTGTAGCACTCAAGAATAGCGAAAAGTTCATATAAAATGACGCAAAATGAAAATGAAATTCTTAAATAAGTATGCAGCTCTCTAGAAAAAAAAATGCTCGTAAATTTATGTCTTTCTTCAGGAAAATTTACAACAAAAGCAAAGCACTTTTTCAGCAATACAAATAGATAAAGAAAATTAATTCTTCTGATTTTTCTTGAGAGCTGCATGTGAACCTTAACCTTATAAATAGCGAAAGGTTTGAAGTAAATTCATGCGTAATTGTTATCACGTCAGATCTTGCTAGGTCACGCGACCTAATAAAAATGAATTGGAAGGGAACTCCCTTTCAATTGCAATTCACTCAGTTTTGTGCTTGCAGTTTGTGTGTAGCAAGAGTGGAGTGATTTCCATGTTGCTTTGTTTTGTTGAAACCACTTTGCTAGCATTCAGTCTCTGACTATTACTTGTGAAGTTACATGTGTGGCAAATATATAAATTAAGGAGTAATTCGATTGTACTTTCAGAGATGGGTTCACTTTTTATTACTATGTATAAGGACGAAGAAATAATGATTTTTATATGGGCCTGCATAGTCCACTTTCTTTGATTTGGTATACTTTGTCCACTCCAACAAGCTCTATATTGAGTGAGTATTCTTACTTTCTTATTTCTTATTTACTCTCCTTTGTTAACATAATTTCTCTCTTTTGCTAACATAATTTCTCTCTCATACTCGTCAGTACGTAAAGAAAAACGATGCATGTTGGCTGCAGGAGTAATTATAATGGGATATTTTTTGTACTCAACGAAATGTTTTTAATAAAAGACGATATGAGCATTGACGAATGGTAACAGTGTTCTGTGAATGTGGCACTGTAGATATACGTATGCAGAGATATTTTCATATACATACATAAGTTAACCAGTTCTGTAAAAAATATTATAATATATTTCATAACATTAAAAGTTGTTTTAGCTGAAATAATGAATTGAAAAAGTGGTAAAGGGGTTAAAAAAGTGGTTGAAAGAAAATTAGGACAATATATAATGATGAATTTACAAAATCCCTAACCAGAAAATTTTCTATTTTACATGAAAAGCAAAAAAAAACCAGTATACAAACGAAAATCAAAAACAGCAGACTCCGTTGTTTTTGGTACTAACATTGCACTCCATTACATTAAAACTGTATAGACTATAAAACTGCATACCCAAAAATTTTCTAAAAGTTCAGAATAAGTTTAAATTTTGATGAAAACTTGTTGAATTTTCCTAAATTTTGTGTCAAGTTTGAAACTGTGATTTACCCGGATTTGGTTAAAGCTTAAGGCTTATTTTCACTATGTCAAATTCAATGTTCGTCAAATAAGTGAAAACGCATTGTCAAATAAGATTAAAAAGCACTATATTGATGGATTTCTGTCTGTTTTTGGCAGATAATATTATCGGTAAAGGTATGGATAAAGGAGATAAAGATCTGTCAAAATATGCCGACAAATTTTGGCGTCAAAATATGGCATAGTGAAAACCACCCATTAGATGATATTTTCATATAACAAAAAAAAAATTAGCTGGAAAAATATTACGAATATTTAAAAAAAAAACAACACGTGGTCATTTGTTTGAGCTGTATGTACGCGGTGAAAAATCTCAAAATTGTTTTAAATACATGAAAAATATTTCAATTGATAGAAACGCCAGCCAGTTTAGTAACTGAGAAACGCTTGTAACATACTTACATACAGATGCCACTTAATTTCACCTGCCATACGAGGGTCACTAAACTAGTCTTTAGATTTCGCAAAACTAATGTCATTTGAGTCGATCTAACGTTTGCATCACACAATTTGAGATTTTTCGCAACTTAACGTACTCAGAAAATTTTACAGTATCTACAGTTACTTCAAAGTTGTAAGTCAACAAAAAAATTTAATGATTTTTTACGAATTGCGACGTGGATTAACGCAACAGCAGTGTAAAGGCTTGCGTCAATTGGATTGCGGATGAATGCTGAAAAAATATAAGCGCTATGTCCAAACAGTTAAATAGAATCATTGTAATTGAGGTAATTGGGATATATGCGTAGGAGCTACAAAGAAAAGGCCCATCAACTGTATGAATCTTTCAAAATAAGTAAAACCAACAAAAGTTTTTCAGGCAAACAGCATTTTGAAAGAAATTGGTACTCTTTTCCTTCTTAATAATGGGTCATGTGGCTATAGTGGCATTAGCGGGGTTTCGTTCAGTTAAGTATGAGTGGTTAACCGCCAACTGTTTTGAATGAACGGAGGAAAAATAATGAAAAACGGTAAACAGTTGTTCATCAAGAAAATTCGGGCTTTCACACATCTTGTCAAATCATGTTTTAAGCGCCCAAAACATCATGACTTTTATAAATAAAAGCCTTTAATAACTGTTATCTAATACATATAATATAAAAATCAAAAATAATTGTCATTTTTTTTTAATTTTGAATAACAATTGCAAATAAAAATTGATTTTCAAATTTGAGTCTCAATGAAAAAAGAAATAGATAGGTATGTATAATTTAGCTGTAGAACATTTCCTTCATAGTGAATTTTTCCATGATAGTTTTCATCAACAACTGTTATGTTCGGTTCCTGGTAGTTCTAATTGTATACCAGCAACCGAAATAACTGAAAAATAAATTTCTTAATTCCGTTAAGTGTGGTTGCGTGTCAAGTGCAATGACAACACTAACAACTACGCTAACTTACATTGCGGAAATTTTCATATTATTTTCACTCAAATGTTATGTGTACAAGTAAATAAATGTGGATTCTTATATTAATATGTTGATGTGCATGCGTGCACATATGTACATACATACATACAAATGTATGTACCTGTACACATCTGCACTGGTAGCTCTAGAGGGGTAGGCAACTAGCACTTTCAATAAATATAATATTTTATACCTACAAGTATACATACTTACATATCTCCGTTTAAAGTGCAAAACCGCGTATCAGCAAAATACAAAACCGCGTATGTGAAGTTTCAGAAATTATTTTCTAGAGCGGTAAAACGCCCATATTTCAAAATGGTTCTCGTTTTTATAAAGCAATCGCATTTCTGGCTAGCATATTTCGGGACGAATGGATAAGGATTGAGCCAAGAGCTTGTGTGAGCAAATCCAATTTTTGGCAGCCAATGTCAGTTACGCGGTTTTGTTCTATAAACGACGATATATATGTTGTATATGAGTGCATCATCGCACATGTTAGCAGAAGTGGCAAAATAGCAAAACTCTTAAAAATTTTATTGCACTTATTTATTTTTCTTTATTTATTTACACTTGAACATTTCGTTTTCATTCCTGCACCTGAGTGCGTTCAATTTTTTTTTTAGTGTATGTACGAGCATTTCAAATTTTATATTACTAAATACTTCGTTGCTGGAGCACTGGTGGTCAGGCACTTGAAGTTATGGTGGAGAGTATGAGCATTTATAGCATTTGCCATGCATTCATATGAACCAACATACATATCCTTATATATAAACGATATACGATATAAACTTTACTTTTAATTGAATTATGAAAAGTTAAAAAAAAAAATTTATATGGAAATTGGAAGTATGTACTATGTGCCTCGCGAGAGAAATGAAGTTTCTGTGAAGATATATGATAAAAGCATAGTAAGGTAGAACCGTTCTCCCAATTCGTCGGCCATGATTTTTTTTTTTTTGCAGTTTGCTAGTATTTTAAAATCAATAAAACTTGGTGTTTAATATTTCTTCTGATAAGTACTTGTATGGGTCCACATTAGACAGTACCGTTATAGAATGTTGAAAGTCGTTCATTCGTGAGTCTAAAGCCGAATCTAGGGTCGCCTTTTTGCGACCAAGAAGAAATGGAAAAAAATAACTCGAGACAAAACATTTAAAAAGACTTTCGGCCAAAAAAAAAAATAAAATTTATTTTTAGAATTGCCTTACAAAAAGACTTTACGCTCAGGTTACGGCCTAATGTACATATGTATATACCAGAGAACAGCTTTGAGTATGATCGAGCCTTTTTGATCACACTCACTAAGGCTGATAAGAACTGAGATCTGGTGGGTAAGCACTAGACCAATGAGTTTTGGAAAAAAATACTTCAAGACAAAAATATCGATAATACCGACTATGCATGCCAAAAATGTGACAAAAAATGTAAAAAGACATTCGGCCAAAAAAAAAAAATAAAATTTATTTTTAGAATTGCCTTACAAAACACTTTATGCTCAGGTTCGGCCTAATGTACATATGTATATACATAGGTCCGTTCAAAAGTTATTTGTAAAATTTTGCGAAACACTTAGGCTGAGAACAAAATATGCTAAAATAACTTTTTTCGTTATTTTTTCTTTTTTTACTACCATTTAGTTGCTGGTCAAATTCCCGTACAGTACACATATGGGCAAATCTAAAAAATAGGTACACTTCCAAAAAAAAAAATTTATTTTTAAATTTGTGAGCACACCTATGTTTTATATATCATTTTATTAGTAATATCTTAAAAAATCGATTAGTATAAGTGTAATTCATTTTCATCAAGTGCTTCAAAAGTTAGACGAGGAATAAACATGAAATAGAAAACAAAAGAATAAGCTAGGTTGAAATTACGCGGTTCAAGTTGTAAGCTTTGAGCAAAGATTTTGAAAGGTGAACTCACTTAATTGGGATGTTCTAAATTCAATGGCATTCATGGCACTATTTTATAAATAACTCCCTCAGTTTTGAAGTTATTTTACTATAATTTGGCACATAACAGTTTTTTAATATTACCTTAATTATTCCTTAAAATTATCGAAATAGGTTAACATTAACATATAGCTAGAATACAACTGATTACTCAGATATGTGTTTTTGTGCAATAACTCTAACTTCATATCCGAATAATAAATTGTATGCGTGTTCTATGTTAAATTGAACCTATACTAAATTTTAACCTGTTTAATTGAAGGGGTTATAACGCAAAACAACGTCTCTGATCAATCAGTTGTATGGGAGCTATATGTTTTAGTGAACCGATTTCGCTGATTTTATGAAATAGTTAAGGTAATATTAAAAAACGGTTATGTGCAAAATTTTAGTAATATATCTTCAAAACCCAGAGACTTTATTTATAAAATAGTTAAAATTTTAGCAGAGTTTCAAGTACCGCCATCTCAAAAAGTGGAGCCAATAGGGTAAAGCTTAGGACGCCATTGAATTCAGAAGGCTCCAATTAATTAAGAGCAACTATCAGAACATTTGTCGAAAAAATTTTGCTTTGATACCACTCTCGAAATATTCTGACTAAAAGAAGGAGCATCATTAAAAGTAGTAAATCAGGGTTTTTACACGCTTCTAGAGTAACATTTTTTGAAGCATTTTACAGGTATATGTAATTTTATAAGGACTAGCAGTTATAGAAAGATTTAGATCGTTTCGACGTATTTTCCAAATGTACCTTCAATTAAGGTGTTTTTGGAATAAAAATTACGCTCAAGATCACAGAATATTTTATCTTTAAAAGTTAGTTACCTCTTGCTAAGGTATCAAATTATTCGTAATTGTTTGTAGAATACAATACATACTTAAAAAGTTCTTCAAACTAAATGCTTCAAAACCTATAAGCGATAAACCGAAAATTTTCAAAATTGTGAAATGTGGAGTTACAGACTTTGAGTTACTTGCCATTTCGTTTTTTTTTAATGCACACTTTTCTTACCCACTACATATGAAGTATACACATAAGTGCTAAACGCCCATTTAATTTCAAATCAGAATATGGTGTGCTTCAAAAATTATGACATAATTAATTGTGCCCATCTTAAAATTACATAAAAAATTCACTTGTTTTCATTATTTTTCTTAATTTAAACACCTTTCATTCAAAAGTTATGTAGCAAATTGATCCAAATTTTTTTTGAGGCTTCAAGTATACGTCAATGAATTATATCCAAAAGCAACCAGCTTGATTTAGTTTACACAGTGAAAATAAAGATAAATAACACAAAGGTTACCTGTTTTTTAGATTTGCCCATATACATAACTAAGTGAGTTGAAAGCATTTGGAAATTTTTTCGGCCAACATAAAAAACAAAATAACTACGAGAAAAAATCAAACTTTTTAAGTTAAAATCAATTTAACATATTTATGACGAGAATTCAATTTAACCTGGCTGAGTATGTCACTGGCACATAAGAAGATACATATGTACATACATATGCACACATATAACGGCGAAACTGGCACATTGGCTCGTTTATATACATATCTACCAATTGTATACGCACATGCAGAAATATTGGTTTTCACAAAGCATACCCTACATAAGGATATTAGACTGGTTCAAGGATCTACTTTTTTCAAAATCGCTTGTGAAATATTTTAGGGAAAGTGAAAAAAAACACGCCTGCCAAAAGCACAGTCCCTTATATTAAGGTTTAGAAGTCGTACACGGCGAATTTTTATTTTCCATTTAAATAACATAGCAAAAACAAAATATGTTTCAATTTTGAAATTTTATTACTCGTTTTTAGGTAAACGTGCCAAAATGAACGGTACATATTTTGAAGGTTACTGAAGGCTGTAAAAAATATTCGTACGATTTTTCCATAATTTTACTACAAAAGTTACGCAAGCTTAAAGTCGAACATATAAAAATTGTAAATATTTTTAAATTTACGGAAAAAAAGTTTTAAACTATTTGCTAAAAGAAAATTAAAAATTATGACATTTATTGATAGTTTTTTGGACCAGTCTAATGTACATACCTACGTATGTATGTACATGTTGATGTGCACACTGCATGTCTACACATTCACTTCTATACTTTATTCCATGTTTTTCAACTCCTGTTTTCGCCACTTAAAAACTTTGCGCTTTAACTTAATTTGACTGTGCGATATTTGACGATAACTTTCACCAACACAAAGGGAGTTATTCGTTTTTTCCACCTTGTGGTGCTGAGTTTACCAAATATTTGTTATTGTTTTTTCTTTCACTTCCACATGTGCGAAGTAGCGTTTGACATTTCCACATCTAGTAAGCAGCGCCCAAATCCATCAGTGACATTAGGTGTCTTTTATTCTTAGCGATTTCTCAAACTCGCGAAAGTGTCAAAGTGTATTATGTTTGAAAAAAAAAAAAAAAACACTAAATAAAGTTTTTATAGATCAGATAATAAAAGTGGCAAAATCAGTAAAAAGTATTATAAAACCTCTTAGGCCATTATAGGTGCGCTGACAATGGAAAATATGTATTTTTGTGGCACTAAGGAAGACCAGGCGCGGTGATGTTTAACTTGTTGCGAAATATGAAATATTAAATGGAACTAAACATACCTGGCATAAAAAATAACAATTTTACAATAGATTAAACTGGTGGAGTTTTTTTTTTTGAAATTTGGTCATTTTGCAGAAGAGTTAAATTCGACTTCTCAAACAGGTGGCAACCTTTTTTTAAAGTAGTTTCAACCTAAAAGCTTCTTAAATATCCTTCATCTGACATTGTGATAAATAATTTAATTAACTGATAACTTAAGTTGAATTTGATTTTTTAAACATGTGGCAACCCCCTAGATATAGTTCAGAAATAAACCCTTTTTAAACAAATTTCGAATGATATCAATATTTAAAAAATTAATTTAAGTTATAAGGTAGTTTTAATTAAACTTTTTAAACGGCTGGCAACCCTCTTTAAAAACCTCAAGTGTTAAAATAGGTGGCAACCCCCTTCGAAATATTTCCAAAGTAAAAGCTACTTAAACCGCTGTCGTCCGACACCCATACTGTGATGAAAATGTCACTTATCTTATAATTTTATTTTATTTAACCATTTATTTTACATTTCTTCACAGGAAAACCTGTAAACCCCTATTCACATATGTATGTGGATGGTAGATTATGGAAACGGCTTTATGAACCACGTGTGGATCCGGGGAAGAGGCTTTGGAAGAGCTTCGCACGAGTAACTTTATTGGTACTTTCACTATACTTGTAATAATTAACACCATTTATGCGTTATACCAACTCTGTACTAATATATATTTTGAAATTCGTTTTTTTGTGTTCGCAAAGCTCGGAAGCGGCTGAACCGATTTTTTTGAAATTTCGGACACCTACAGCATACTTCCCAAGGATGGTTATAAGCATAAAAAAGTTTTGTTATATAAAGGGGGCGTGGCACACCCCATACAAATGAAATTTTTCATACTACGTATTTCTGTAAGTGTTCTGCTAGTAAGATTTATAAATAAAGGGAAACACTAAAGTTGTTATATTTTCAACATTTTCAATACGACGAAAAATGGGCTAGTAAAGCTTTTATAATATTAATCATGGATACACATACATAAATGAGCAGTGGTATTGAATTTACTTGTAACGTTGGTAGCTACCAAAGCCCAAGCAGAAATAACTGTTTTGACGCAAAGCGCTAGGTCGCTGCTGCAGAAAATATGCCAGCCTGCAGCCAGTGTAATTACATTAAATTTTATTTCATTCTATTTAACAATTTAAAGTGAAATCGCTTCCTATACCTACTGTGCATTAAACTCCCGACACAATGCAATTCTTCAATGCCAAATGGCCAAGTATTTATTTAATAATATGAATTTCGAATTCCGATTTTCGTAATTGCCACTGTAAAGCAGTAATTTGTGAAATTGCAAAGTTTTCCGCTTCATGCTAAAAGGCGATTAGATTTTGCAAAGCGCTGTAGTATAGCAAAGTTAGTGCACAAGTGAGAGCACCACCAAATTATGGCCGCAGGGAAAGTGAAAAATAATGCAAAACTTTTGCAACCGCTACCGTTCTCATATGTCGCTATCGGCATCCAATATGTTACGTGTTTGCTGGGCATTTCTTGCTTTGTGTACGAAAGTTATGAAAGGACACAGCACCAGTGCCAGTTACAAACGGGCGTGCTTCGTTTGAAAGGGACACCTCAGCAGCTTCGGGGTCATTTTCGACTATCTCGTGTGTTGCGTTGTTACAGCATTGCAATGATCGTTTCGATCGCCGGCTATATGCTTTTCGCTTTACACACGCTCTTCACACAAATGCATTTTCTCAGCTCAAGCTGGCTTCTTGCAGCTGTCGGTAATATGCGTTACATATTGATACAGGGTGCTGCCGTGTTTGTCATGATCTGGATATGGTGCATTCAACATCGCATAGTTCGTTTTCTCAATCATTGGCTGCGCCAGCATAACGCTCTGCGAGATCTTCGGCGCCACTTAAATATGCCGCGCGTGAATGTTGAACGTTTGCAGCGCTTGGATCGACAAAGTTGCATATTGTATTTCACTAAAATACTATTCATATCACTGACACCTGTACTGACTGTTTATGTGGTACATAAAGAAAAAGCTTTGGAGCGACCGAAACTTTTGGCAGCGCTGATCTTCAATTGCTTTTGCGGAATACTCTTGCAAGTGGTAGTCATTGCATATTTTACTTGCATCTTAACTGTGGCGCATTATGGCAAACAAATAAATGAGTTGTTGCAATATGCATGCGCCGAGGCAAGCCTATACTTAAATAGTTTACAGCCACTCAACAAATATCAGCGCAATCGCGTGTATTGCCTTTGCATGGTTATTAAACGCCTACGCGGCTCGCATGACCGCAATCGGCGTTTGAGTCACGAGTTATTGAGTATTTACACTCCATCGATATTCAGCTACTTATTCTATGTACTCATTGTGGGTACCGCGCAGCTGTTTGTATTCTATTTTGTGAATTGTAGCCGAAAAGCTGGCAAATTTAAGGCAGGCGGCGAATCGCAAATGGACAAGTGCTCTTCGCCTAATTTCATTGGACTAATGTCAGTCATTGCAATGTTGGCCGACACCAGTGTACTGATTTGGGGCACGCATCTGATGCAAACACATATGAACGCGACACGATCTATTCTCGCTGAGTGTAGTGTTGAACTGCCACCGACGCGTGGTATGTGCACCAGTCGATGCTGCGCATTTCAATTGAAGGCTGTGGTAAGCGAACTGCTTTCGATATATGTATAGGTACTTAATCTCAATATGTATATATCCGTGGTCAGAAGTAATAATTGCTTACGTTTGGAAGCTGCTTTAGTAGATATAATGCACACCTCGATTTTTT
>NW_023458566.1:11916983-11917377 GCF_013731165.1 Rhagoletis pomonella
AGCGATTACTGCTCGTTATTGTAGATATTATATCTCTAAGCCCATATCCATATCAATATCCATTTCCATGTCATACATATCTATATCTATATCCCCATATCACATGTCCACATCCATATCCTATCACCACCCGTATCCATATGGTTGCATATCCATTTCCACATCCATATGCATACTTATCGATATCCATCTCACGTCCATATCAATACCATATCCACATCCATATCCATATGCATATTTATCCATATCCGTATCCATATCAATTCCATACCCATATCCATATCCATATGCAAATCTATCCATATCCATGCCCATATCCATATAAATATCCATATCCATAACCATGTCGTATCCATATAAATATCCATATCCATATCCATATCTATATCTATAT
>NW_023458566.1:11917387-11924653 GCF_013731165.1 Rhagoletis pomonella
CCCATATCTATATCCATATGCACATCTATCTATATCCGTATCCATATCCATATCCATACCAACTTCCATATCTATATTCATATCCATATCCGTATCACTATCCATAACGATGTCATATCCACATAAATATCCATATGCACATCTTTCCATATCCATGTCCATATCCATAACCGTATCCATACCCATATCCACATCCATATCCATATCCATATACATATCCATATCCATATCCATATCCATATCCATATCCATATCCACATCCACATCCATATCCATATCCATATCCATATCCATATCCACATCCACATCCATATCCATATTCATATCCATATCCACATCCACATCCATATCCATATCCATATTCATATCCGTCTCCATATATCCATATCCATATCCATAGCAAATAAAATACTCTCACTGCATAATAAACGTTTTCTTTTTTCAACAATTCACTATATTACATGGCCTTTGGCGTAGTAAATGAAGTCATATAATGTTTTCCAGCTAGACGAATTTGCATTATATCTACGCATGGTACATCAACAACAGCACAGGTGTGGACGACGCTATGTTTATTTCTTGATTTGTGGACTCTTTGCACTGGATCAGCGCTTGATATTTGGACTTTTGCAAACAATTTTAAACTACCTGATTATACTTATACAATATGATAAAATCGATAATGGAAATAGGCGTCAAAATCGATAATTATAATAATAATATTTTGCAGTTTAATTCTTGTATGAAAAATTAGCTTAAGTTTCGTAAATGTATGTTAATGGCTGAAGTTTAAAGATAATTTCTTTTAAAAGATATTCACACATATTTTTTAATTATATTAAAGTATGGAAATGGTAATTTTATTTCTAGTTTACCAAGTAAAAAATTTGTTTTAAAAATCAAAACACTCCAGTTACCTGAAGAAAGCTTATTTACACCTCAAATGTTCTAAAACTACAGTCACACTCGCATATACTTTGTTCTCTAGAAATTCCTAAAATTTATTTATTTATTTCTTTTAATGACTACATTTGGAAAACACCAAAATCTTTACATTTCGGTCGGCTTTTCAATTAAATTAAATCCCTGTCATAGTCTTTAAGCATCTTACATTAGATACCTGCGAATTATGTGTACATTTGCGTGTTGCATTTAAAATGAGAAGTCTCTAAAACACGCTCAAAGCAAATCAGTTACATTATTTTTGGAAAACATTGCACACCTACATTAACACATCTAAACTATGTTCTCATGTTTACACTAGCAGCAAATCAACTGTGATATGTACGCAGCAGAAATGCAATAGCTCAAGTTTAACGTGTGCTCGGTCGGTGGGAGGTCAGAGGCGGAACCAAAAAAAATCTCAATTAGAGGGTTAGATTTTCTGTACTCGCGTACGTGCGTTTGATGGAGTGTATCGGATCATTGCAAATATCAATAGATAGAATTAGGAAGCTGTATACCAACGACGAACGCTAGTAGCTTAGGTTTCTGAGAGTTATACAATATCTTAACACCTATGCTATGGGTCCTCACAACATGCTCACTACTTCAGCGACTTCTGTAATACTCAGGGAACTATGAACATATGTGGGTATGTATATGGGCAGGTAATATCAGACACTAACTGAAACAGGATAACACAGGTCCTTCAGAGCTCAGGGGTTTGCCGTGTAGAGACGACTGCAACGAGACTCCTTCGACTAAATACTTTTTTTTTTAAGACTGCTGCACCGTGGTTAATTTGACCCATTTTTGTGGAAAAAAATTAATCTCAATGGCGGCAGATGAATCTAATTTGTGCTTTTATTGAAAATTTTGAATGCAGTTTTCTTTTAAATATTTTAATATTTGTATTAAAGAAAAACTGGATGTTAGTTATAAAACCTACTTGTAGAGTGACTATTTTTGAAAAATATTGCCATATTATATTAATTTCAATTAAAAACCTGTAATGCCAAAACTCTATTTTTTACACATTTTTGATACCAGCTGTAGATCTTAAAAGGATGAACCTTTTTTTTATTTTTTTTTTTTAGATATTTATTAACGTAATGTTGTTAAAATGTTGTTCGAAATTAGATAAAAACAGAACACAAAATCGATTTAAACATTCTACTTACAGACAACAACATTGACCTTCTGCTAAGCACTTTTCATTCAACTTCCAAGAAGAGTTGTACATTCATTTCAATCGTTGACGTGATCTAGGCATTAGTCGGAACTTAATACCTTGTTCTCCATAACTTTCAGATACTGGGTCATAAATAACTAGGAGGTGCATGAAGTAAGGCTACCGAATAGCTATAGATACTGATTTGGCTTTTATATAGCTCCAAAATATGACACAATCTGTAAAAAAAAAAAATACACAGACCTTACGCTGCAATGATAGTATGGGTTTTTACTATGCATGGGTTGGCACCCATACCTAACATAGCCTAACCTAACTTAACCCTCAGCTCCCCATCAAATTTTTTGAACCCTTATACCCACTATACGTAATTATTACCCTTTACATACAATATTTCTAAAAAATTTTATATAAAAAAATTATTTGGCGAAGCACAAAGCGAAACTAGAGAGCAGTAAGTAAAATTAAATGCATCCGGTCCGAGGAGAAAATCAACTTTTTGAGGTTAAATTTTACACGCGATAGCAGCTGAGAGTTAATCATTCTCTCTTAGTAAATGATTGGTAGTTGCATACTTTTAGACAATATTTTTGTAAGTGATCTAGATCGCGAGTAAATAAAATATCACATAGCTCTTTCTTGGTTTGATTCCTGGCTTGTGGTAAATTTTGTGAAAATAATATTAAAATATTTTTTAAGATAAATTTTAAGCCAAACCCAGAACTGATTGAATAAAATAGTGTGCATGGCCTACAAGGCGAAATTAAGTAATTTCGACGTGAAATAAAAAATTAGCCTGCAATTTTGTAGCATTGTCAAGCATAACAAACTAGAATGTTTTGAAAGAATTTTAAATCTGATGTACATATCTTTTGTCGTCATGGGACAACTTTATAAAGTAAGTCAACCCATCTTTAGACGCCACTGGAGTTTACATACATATATACATATATATGTATGTACGCGTGCGTGCAAACTCTTAAGCAAATGAGCGTATACCCTGGGGCTTTCACCTGCTACAATATCAATAGAATCAGTTGCACGAGCATACAGTTTCGCCAATTACACCATTCATTCGAACTTCATAGCACAATTGTGCTGAATTAGATGCGCGTACATATGCATATACTGACACACACACACACACTTATGTATACATACAAATGCATTGATGAATTGCACTGGCATTCGTATATCTACGCTTCGCTAGTTCATGTTTGCCATTCGCACTTGCTTACTTGGATACTTAAGCAAATGTATGACCGTATGTACATTAGGGTGGTCCAAAAAGACACGTGAAAAATTTAAGTCGGAATTTTTATGCTCTCCCCCCTAGGATTGTTCTATATTGAAAAAAATATACCCCTATATTATTTTAAAGTAAAAAAATATTTTGAGGTCGCTCAAAGCGCCCAAAGTTTTCCATGTATTTTTGTATGGGGGAAAAACAACTTTTCGTAGAAATGGTATAGAATAGTTAAAAATTAGTATTTTTCTACCAGAAAACTGTGGTTATCTACAGGAGATTCCCAGTAATAATACCTAGTTGTTTATTTACCCATTTTTTCATTGCAACTATAATTTATAGGTCCGCCAAAAACCCCGAAAAATGCAATGGGGCGGCGACCAATAAAAAATCGTTAGTACTAAGAATGGTTAAATAGACAATTGGGTATATTTTTCCTATATAAAAACATGGAAAACTTTGAGCGCTATAAGCGACCTTTAAATATTTTTTGATTTCAAAAAAATTTTTTCGATATAGAACAATTCTAGGGCGCGAGAGCAACACAATTCCGACTTTAATGTTTTTGGACCACCCTAATGTACATACAGCTCTTTGCTTTGGTAGATATGTATGCATGTGTGAATGTGTGGAACTGTAAGTACATATGTTCATCGATATTTGCTGACTCCGTCTACTAAGTACAGCTACTGCAGCGGAAGCATAGAAATCTTTACACAGCGTTCGCTGTTCAACATTCATCTCTGTCTGCTTCCGTTTCCCGTTTGCCATTTCTCCAAAGTTACGATGGCAGTTTCACGATTACAGAAGTTGTAGTTTTCGCTGTGGTAGTTGCTGTTGCAGTGCTAGTCTGATTGGTTTTGTTGTTGTTGTTGTTGTTGTTGTTGTTGTTGTCGTTGTACTTGTCCTTTCAAACGCCACCTCAATTGCTCAGCGCAGCAACTTTGCCACAGCGTGAATTTCCATTAACACCTAGCTATCAGTGTTGCCAGCATGTAACTTTGTAACTTTCCAACCGCCGTTGTTTACCCGCCAGCATTTGGCGTATTGACTGTATAAACGCGGATGCTGCTACGGATACTGCCTCTACTGATGCGGCTGTTTTTGCTGTTACTGCCGCTGACGCTGACGCCGTCGCTGCGGCTGATCTCTTTGTGTTGGAGGTGAAGGTTGTTGGTTCCTTTTTTTCGAGCTCTTTGATTTCATACGAATACAGGCTGGGAATTGCGCTTTATTGCAATCAACTTTTTTCACACTAGCAAATACATGAGCAAATATCTTTATAGTACGTACATACATATGTATATGTAAATCAGAATGGAATCATTGACTTGTTTGTAAACGTATCACGCGTTAAAGGAAATATAAGGCATTGAGTGGAGTTGAGGCTTAGTCGTATGCTTGCCTATTGAACTTGTTGCAGCAGCTGACTTTGTGAAACTTTGAACAAATGCTTAGTGAAAATTTATTATAAATGCTAGTATATTTTTTTAAATAACATGTACTAGTATAGTAAAAATGTGATTGTACTTAGTGCTGATTCTTCGATTTAACCTTTAAGTATGGATTTTTTTCGTAACACTAGCCGGGGCATGAGGACTCACAAACCACAAATCTTCGGGAACTTATTGACTGCAAATAACTCATTTTTGTTGCTACAACCCACACGTTTTTTTTAAATCAATATTAGCACACATAGCATTTCCAGTCTTCTTCGACATGAGTACGGGAGTCGTTGAGACCCCTTTGTGCACAGTCAAAGGTTAAGCTACCACCTAACTAAATATGGTCGTGCTCGCCATAAGCTCATCTAAATTATTTCAAATTATATATATGTAAATGATAAGGTGGGTTTAACATATTCCATTCAAAATTGTCTCGGAGTATGTGAAAATATGCTCAAAAATAGTTCCACCACCGATATCAGATACCTGCCTTCATCTTCTAAAATTAAGCTTTACCAGTGCAGCTTCTCAATGGCTATTAGCCGAGAGTGGATGAAATGTTTCAGATGTCTATTGAGAAGTCAAGTTTTTCAATTTTTCGAAACTGCAATGCTGAGTGCATTTTTCGGTGTCTTTTCCTAGGAAATGTAAGTTTTCATTCGTTAGATTTTCAAAATATAAAAGTATCTAAACCGACTGTCTCGTCCACCAATCTCCACCAAGCAATTACAGATTTTGAATAATATTTCTTTGAGAGATTGCAACAAGCTCTGACTAAATTCGCATTTAAATTAAGCATAGCGCTATGGTCTCATAAACAGATTTCTAAAAATATAACAACAATTTTACGTGACGGATTGAACACATGCAGTTTTTGGTAAAAATCAACAAATAACATACATATATTGTAAAACTGATTTTAATTAAATTTTTGGCTATAGAAAAAAACCCGGATTTAACGAATGACCATGGGGCTTTAGTTTCAACTTGTTGTTAGATTAATTATGCCGATTTATCTTTTAACGGGCACCCTAAAATATGTCTCATTAATTTTTTCCGGACTTGATAATATTGCTCATCTTATTATATAACAGTTTGGTTAATAAGTGCGATCCCAGGTGTCAGATCGCAGTCTTGCAAAACAAATGCAGTATAAGAAGAAATTCTGATATGGTTCCCCAACCTAGTACTGCAAGCAGTTGCTTCAGTGAGGATCCGGTGCGATGATTAGTCTTCCTGTGTGAATTCCAACCCTAGGGTGTGCTGTAAATACACCGCCAGATTTGAGAGTTACCACTTAGTGATTCTTAGTAGACCCCTTGACCACTTGAGGTCTTATCTCTGCCAAAAATACCACACAGTATTTCACACACAGTGGTTTTCGTTTAACAAAGTACAGAGGCGCAACAAAGTCGTCAATACAAATAAACGTTGTTGCTAACATACAAAGCAATTCTCCCGTCGGTTCTAAACTAAGCATTTGTGGTCGCCGACTACAATTGGGACGCAGTAGACGAAGCTACAGACATGTCACAACACAGCACTCTGGACAGCCATAGGATGACTTCTGATGTCGCCAGAAATTCACATCCACAGTGAAGCGTAAATTCGTCAAGTAAGTAAGGGACGCAACACCATGCTCAGGTATCAGTTGCTAGTAGGGTGATACAGACGTGAGCGCACGAACAGACCCTTTAATGACCTTTTAAAAGGCCCACTTAATAGAACTCCCCTCTCATTCTGGTTCAATACCATCGAAACATCGAGTTTTCTACCGTTAATTGAGCCTAAGGCAAAAATAAGGGTTGAGTAAGCCATTACAACAACAACCACAGCCACGTATTTTACGAATTATTTTTGAGTGGAAACGGAAGACAATTATGACAAAAGTCCCGAAAAAACTTGCTAATTATTTCTATAATTTGGTGGTATTTTTTGTCGGTAACACTTGTCTGGATTGTGTCTTGTCGGGATTACGTATGGTCTGGATTTGGCCGTGTTTTTCGTGATTTTGTATTTCGAGATTTTATATGTCAGGATTTCATTATACACCCAAGGATATGGTACAATTCACAGGTGTATAATGAAATCGCGACATACAAAACCCTGAAATACAAAATCCCGATCAGACACAATCCCGACAAACGTCAACATAAAATTTAATTTGAATATTTCATTAGTACAAAATAGAAAAATGTGCGACCGAGGTTTTTATTCGGCGCAGTTTTACATTGAAAAAAAAAAATAGTTTTATGAAATTCAACAATGGAACTGACGTTGTCTTAGCAGTCAGCAACTTTTTGAAGTACCAAAGTATAATAAATAAAATTGCAAATTTATTTGAAATTTTTTCAGTACGTGATATATATATATTGATAAAATAGGTATAAAGAAAATAATGATCACTCGCTGACAGATGTGAATAACAGCAGTTAAATTGA
>NW_023458566.1:11924753-11943748 GCF_013731165.1 Rhagoletis pomonella
TTGACTGTGCGATATTTGACGATAACTTTCACCAACACAACGGGAGTCATTCGTTTTTTTTTTCCACCTGCTGAATTTACCAAATATATGTTATTGTTTTATCTTTCACTTCCCCAAATGCGAAGCAACGTCTGACATTTCCACATCTAGTTAGCAGCGCCCAAATCCATCAGTGACGTTAGGTGTCTTTTTTTCTTAGCGATTTCTCAAACTCGCGAAAGTGTCAAAGTGTGTTATGTTCGAAATAAAAAACACTAGATAAAGTTTTTATAGATGAGATAATAAAAGTGGCAAAATCAGTAAAAAGTATTATAAAACCTCTTAGGCCATTATAGGTGCGCTGACATTGGAAAATATGTATTTTGGTGGCATTAAAGAAGACCAGGCGCGGTGATGTTTAACTTGTTGCGAAATATGAAATATGAAGTGGAATTGTACATACCTGGTATAAAAAAATAACAATTTTACAATAGATGAAACTGGTGCATAGTATCACAGTTGGTGACTCAGGAGTAGAATACTGTGATGAAAATTTCACTTATCTTATAAGTTCATTTTATTAACCATTTATTTTACATTTCTTCACAGGAAAACCTGTGAACACCTATTCACATACGTAATTGGACCGGGGATTATGGACGGGGGATTATGAAGCGCGTGTGGTTCCGGGGAGGAGGCTTTGGAAGAGAGTAATAGCTAACACTATTTATGTGTTATACGTAACTTATACTAATATATATTTTAAAATCCGTTTTGGTGTTCGCAAAGCTCGAGAATGGCTGAACCGATTTGTTTGAAGTTTCGGACACCTGCCGCACACGTTCCAAGGATGGTTATAGGCTAAAACAAATTTCGTTATATAAAGGGGGCGTGGCACCTCCCACACCAACCAAATTTTTCATACTACGTATTTCTGTAAGTGTTCTGCTAGTAAGATTTATAAATCAAGAAAACACTAAAGTTGTTATAGTTGCTTTTATAATATTAGTGATGGATACACATACATAAATGAGCAGTGGGATTGAATTTACTTGTAGCGTTGGTAGCTACCCAAGCCCAAGCAGAAATAGCTGTTTAACGCAAAGTACTAGGTCGCTGCTGCAGAAAATACGCCAGCCAGTGGTGACCACACCGGGAGGTAGACTTTTTTGTAGTAGTAATTACATTAAATTTTATTTCATTCTATTTAACAATTTAAAGTGAAATCGCTTCCTATGTTTACTGTGCATTAAACTCTCGACATAATGCAATTCTTCAATGCCAATTGGCCAAAGTATTTACTTAATAATATGAATTTCGAATTCCGATTTTCGTAATTGCCACTGCAAAGCAGTAATTTGTGAAATTGCAAAATTTTCCACTTCATGCTAAAAGGCGAGTAGATTTTGCAAAGCGCAGTAGTATAGCAAAGTTAGTGCACAAGTGAGAGCAGCGAAAAATTGCACCACTAAATCATGGCCGCAGGGAAAGTGAAAAATCGCGCAAATCGAGGATCAAAAAAACAAAACCGATTTTTGCAACCGCTTCCGTTTTCATATGTCGCTATCGGCATTCAATATGTTACGTGTTTGCTGGGCATTTCATGCTTTGTGTACGAAAGTTATGAAAGGACACAGCACCAGCGCCAGGTGCAAACGGGCGTGCTACGTTTGAAAGGGACACCTCAGCAGCTTCGGGGTCATTTTCGACTATCTCGTGTGTTGCGTTGTTACAGCATTGCAATCATACTTTCGATCGCCGGCTATATGCTTTTCGCTTTACACACGCTCTTCACACAAATGCATTTTCTCAGCTCAAGCTGGCTACTTGCAGCTGTCGGTAATATGCGTTACATATTGATACAGGGTGCTGCCGTGTTTGTCATGATCTGGATATGGTGCATTCAAGATCGCATAGTACGTTTTCTCAATCATTGGCTGCGCCAGCATAACGCTCTGCGAGATCTTCGGCGCCACTTAAATATGCCGCGCGTGAGTGTTGAACGTTTGCAGCGCTTGGATCGACAAAGTTGCATATTGTATTTCACTAAAGTACTATTCATATCACTGACACCTGTACTGACTGTTTATGTGGTGCATAAAGAAAAAGCTTTGGAGCGACCGAAACTTTTGGCAGCGCTGATCTTCAATTGCTTTTGCGGTATACTCTTGCAAGTGGTAGTCGTTACATATTTTACTTGCATCTTAACTGTGGCGCATTATGGCAAACAAGTAAATGAGTTGTTGCAATATGCCTGCGCCGAGGCAAGCCTATACTTAAATAGTTTACAGCCACTCAACAAATATCAGCGCAATCGCGTGTATTGCCTTTGCAGGGTTATTAAACGCCTACGCGGCTTGCATGACCGCAATCGGCGTTTGAGTCACGAGTTATTGAGCATTTACACTCCATCGATATTCAGCTACTAATTCTATGTACTCATTGTGGGTACCGCGCAGCTGTTTGTATTTTATTTTGTGAATTGTAGCCGAAAAGCTGGCAAGTTTAAGGCAGGCGGCGAATCGCAAATGGACAAGTGCTCTTCGCCTAATTTCATTGGACTAATGTCAGTCATTGCTATGTTGGCCGACACCAGTGTACTGATTTGGGGCACGCACCTGATGCAAACACATATGAACGCGACACGATCTATTCTCGCTGAGTGTAGTGTTGAACTGCCACCGGCGCGTGGTATGTGCAGCAGCCGATGCTGTGCATTTCAATTGAAGGCTGTGGTAAGGGAAATGCTTTCGATATATGTGTACTTAATATCAATCTATATATCCGTGGTCAGAAGTAATAATTGCTTACGTTTGCAAGCTGCTTTAGTTTAATGCACACCTCGATTTTTTATTTCAGCTTCAAATATTTTTTCTTTTCGGAATAGTATTTACATATATAGTAAGATGTTGATGCTCTCGTATGCTCCGCAACTAGAGCAGACTAGATAGTGTAGCGATTACTGCTCCTTATTGTAGATATTATATCTGTAAGCCCATATCCATCATACATATCTATATCAATATCCACATACCACATACATATTCTATCACCACCCGTATCCATTTCGTTGCATATCCATTTCCACATCCATATTCATACCTATCGATATCCATCTCACATCTATATACATACATATCCATATTGATGCCAATATCCACATCCATATCCATATGCATATCTATCCATATCCATCTCCATATCCATATCAATTCCATAACCATATCCATATCCATGTGCACATCTATCCATATCCATGCCCATATCCTTATCTATATCTTTATCTATTTTCATATCCATATCGATATCCATATCCATATGCATATCTATCCATATCCATATCCATCGACTTCGACATCTCCATATCCATGTCCATACCCATATCCGTATCCATATCTTTATCTATATCTATATCTATATCTATTTTCATATCCATATCCATATGCATATCTATCCATATCCATATCCATTGACATCTACATCTCCATATCCATATCCATACCCATATCTAAATCCATATGCACATCTATCCATATCCATGTCCATATCCATATCCACATCCACATCCATATCCATATCCATATTCATATCCGTATCCATATATCCATATCCATATTAAATAAAATACTCTCACTGCATAATAAACGTTTTCTTTTTTCAACAATTCACTATATTACATGGCCTTTGGGGTAGTAAATGAAGTCATATAATGTCTTCCAGCTAGACGAATTTGCATTATATCTACGCATGGTACATCAACAACAGCACAGGTGTGGACGACGCTATGTTTATTTCTTGATTTGTGGACTCTTTGCACTGGATCAGCGCTTGATATTTGGCCTTTTGCAAACAATTTTAAACTACCTGATCATACTTATACAATATGATAAAATCGATAACGGAAATGGGCTTCACAATCGATAATTATAATAATAATATTTTGTCGTTTAATTCTTGTATGAAAAATTAGCTTAAGTTTCGTAAATGTATGTAAATTTGTATGAATATCAAAGGGCTTATCAAGTACTTTAAAATTAGTATGCTAAATTTGAGTAAAAAAAAAGTATTCTAATTGTAGTAATGTTAATGACTGAAGTTTAAAGATAGAAAGGCATCTAATGTACATATATGTATTTCCCTTAAAAGATATTCACACATATATTTGAATTATTTTAGGGAGCAAAAAAATTTGTTCAAAAAAATTAAAAAAATCAAAACACTCTAGTTACCTGAAAAAAGCTTATTTACACCTCAAATGTTCTAAAATTACAGTCACACTCGTATATACTTTGTTCTCTAGAAATTCCTAAAATTTATTTATTTATTTCCTTTAATGACTACATTTGGAAAACACCAAAATCTTTACATTTCGGTCGGCTTTTCAATTAAATTAAATTCCTGTCATAGTCTTTAAGCATCTTACATTAGATACCTGCGAATTATGTGTACATTTGCGTGTTGCATTTAAAAGGAGAAGTCTCTAAAACGCTCTCAAAGCAAATCAGTTACATTATTTTTGGAAAACATTATACACCTACATTAACACATCTAAACTATGTTCACATGTTTACACTAGCAACAAATCAACTGTGTGATATGTACGCAGCAGAAATGCAATAGCTCAAGTTTAACGTGTGCTCGGTCATGTGGGAGGTCAGAGGCGGAACCAAAAAAAATCTCAATTAGAGGGTTAGATTTTCTGTACTCGCGTACGTGCGTTTGATGGAGTGTATCGGATCATTGCAAATATCAATAGATAGAATTAGGAAGCTGTATACCAACGACGAACGCTAGTAGCTTAGGTTTCTGAGAGTTATACAATATCTTAACACCTATGCTATGGGTCCTCACAACATGCTCACTACTTCAGCGACTTCTGTAATACTCAGGGAACTATGAACATATGTGGGTATGTATATGGGCAGGTAATATCAGACACTAACTGAAACAGGATAACACAGGTCCTTCAGAGCTCAGGGGTTTGCCGTGTAGAGACGACTGCAACGAGACTCCTTCGACTAAATACTTTTTTTTTTAAGACTGCTGCACCGTGGTTAATTTGACCCATTTTTGTGGAAAAAAATTAATCTCAATGGCGGCAGATGAATCTAATTTGTGCTTTTATTGAAAATTTTGAATGCAGTTTTCTTTTAAATATTTTAATATTTGTATTAAAGAAAAACTGGATGTTAGTTATAAAACCTACTTGTAGAGTGACTATTTTTGAAAAATATTGCCATATTATATTAATTTCAATTAAAAACCTGTAATGCCAAAACTCTATTTTTTACACATTTTTGATACCAGCTGTAGATCTTAAAAGGATGAACCTTTTTTTTATTTTTTTTTTTTAGATATTTATTAACGTAATGTTGTTAAAATGTTGTTCGAAATTAGATAAAAACAGAACACAAAATCGATTTAAACATTCTACTTACAGACAACAACATTGACCTTCTGCTAAGCACTTTTCATTCAACTTCCAAGAAGAGTTGTACATTCATTTCAATCGTTGACGTGATCTAGGCATTAGTCGGAACTTAATACCTTGTTCTCCATAACTTTCAGATACTGGGTCATAAATAACTAGGAGGTGCATGAAGTAAGGCTACCGAATAGCTATAGATACTGATTTGGCTTTTATATAGCTCCAAAATATGACACAATCTGTAAAAAAAAAAAATACACAGATCTTACGCTGCAATGCTAGTATGGGTTCTTACTGGGCATGGGTCGGCACTCATACATAACATAGCCTAACCTAACTTAACCCTCTGCTCCCCAGCAAATGTTTTGAACCGTTATACCCACTATACGTAATTATTACCCTTTACATACAATATTTCTAAATTTTTTTAAATTTTTATAAAAAAAATTATTTGGCGAAGCACAAAGCGAAACTAGAGAGCAATAAGTAAATTTAAATGCATCCGGCCCGGGGAGAAAATCAACTTTTTGAGGTTAAATTTTACACGCGATAGGAGCTGAGAGTTAATCATTCTCTCTTAGTAAATGATTGGTAGTTGCATACTTTTAGGCACTATTTTTCTAGATCACGAGTAAATAAAATATCACATAGCTCTTTCTTGGTTTGATTCCTGACTTGTGGTAAATTTTGTGAAAATAATATTAAAATATTTTTAAAAATAAATTTCTTTGTATTTTAAGCCAAACCCATAACTGATTGAATAAAATAGTGTGTTTATAAAGTAAGTCAACCCAGCTTTAGACGCCACTGGAGTTTACATACATACATACATAAATATGTATGTACGCGTGCGTGCAAACTCTTAAGAAAATGAGCGTATACCCTGGGGCTTTCACCTGCTACAATATCAATAGAATCAGTTGCACGAGCATACAGTTTCGCCAATTACACCATTCATTCGAACTTCATAGCACAATTGTGCTGAATTAGATGCGCGTACATATGCATATACTGACACACACACACACACTTATGTATACATACAAATGCATTGATGAATTGCAATTGTGCATTAGTCACTGGCATTCGTATATTTACGCTTCGCTAGTTCATGTTTGCCATTCGCACTTGCTTACTTGCATACTTAAGCAAATGTATGACCGTGTGTATATTAGGGTGGTCCAAAAAGACACTTGAAAATTTAAAGTCGGAATTTTTATGCTCTCACCCCCTAGGATTGTTCTATAATGAAAAAAATATCCCCTATATTATTTTAAAGTCAAAAAATATTTTGAGGTCGCTCAAAGCGCCCAAAGTTTTCCATTTTTGTATGGGGGAAAAACAACTTTTCGTAGAAATATTATAGAATATTTAAAAATTAGTAATTTTCTACCAGAAAACTGTGGTTATCTGCAGAAGATTCCCCATAATAATACCCAATTTTTTATTTAACCATTTTTTCATCGCAACTATAATTTATAGGTCCGCCAAAAACGCACAAAAACCCCGAAAAATGCAATGGGGCGACCAATAAAAAATCGTTAGTACTAAAAAAGTGTTAAATAGACAATTGGGTATTATTTTTGAAAGTCCGATTGAAAAATATTGATTTTGAAGAAAAAATTTATTTTTCCTATATAAAAATACATGGAAAACTTTGAGCGCTATGAGCTACCTCTAAATATTTTTTTATTTCAAAAAAAAAAAATTGGATATACTTTTTTTTCGATATAGAACAATCCTTGGGGGTGAGAGCCTTACAATTCCGACTTTACTGTTTTTGGACCACCCTAATGTACATACAGCTCTATGCTTTTTTAAATATGTATGCATGTGTGTATGTGTGGAATTGTAAGTACATATGTTCATCGATATTTGCTGACTCCGTCTACTAAGTATAGCTACTGCAGCGGAAGCATAGAAATCTTTACACAGCGTTCGCTGTTCAACATTCATCTCTGTCTGCTTCCGTTTCCCGTTTGCCATTTCTCCAAAGTTACGATGGCAGTTTCACGATTACAGAAGTTGTAGTTTTCGCTGTGGTAGTTGCTGTTGCAGTGCTAGTCTGATTGGTTTTGTTGTTGTTGTTGTTGTTGTTGTTGTTGTCGTTGTACTTGTCCTTTCAAACGCCACCTCAATTGCTCAGCGCAGCAACTTTGCCACAGCGTGAATTTCCATTAACACCTAGCTATCAGTGTTGCCAGCATGTAACTTTGTAACTTTCCAACCGCCGTTGTTTACCCGCCAGCATTTGGCGTATTGACTGTATAAACGCGGATGCTGCTACGGATACTGCCTCTGCTGGTGCGGCTGCTTTTGCTGTTACTGCCGCTGACGCTGACGCCGTCGCTGCGGCTGATCTCTTTGTGTTGGAGGTGAAGGTTGTTGGTTCCTTTTTTTTCGAGCTCTTTGATTTCATACGAATGCAGGCAGGGAATCGCGCTTTATTGCAATCAACTTTTTTCACACTAGCAAACACATGAGCAAATATCTATATAGTACATATGTATATGTAAATCAGAATAGAATTATTTACTTGTTTGCATGCGCTGTACGTAAACGTATCACGCGTTAAAGGAAATGGAAGGCATTGAGTGGAGTTGAGGCTTAGTCGTATGCTTGCCTATTGAACTTGTTGCAGCAGCTGACTTTGTGAAACTTTGAACAAATGCTTATGGACAATTTGTTATAAATGCTAGTATATATTTTTAAATAACATGTACTTGTATAGTAAAAATGTGATTGTGCTTAGTGCTGATTCTTCGGTTTAACCTTTAGCTATGGACCTTTTTCGTAGCACTAGCCTGTGCATTATAGATTTTGAATAATATTTCTTTGGGAGATTGCAACAAGCTCTAAAAACCATTTGTGGAACATTTTCGGTCGACTAAATTCGCATTTAAATTAAGCATAGGGCTATGGTCTCATAAAGAGATTTCTAAAAATATAACAACAATTTTACGTGACGGATTGAACACATATTTTTTTTTGTAAAAATCAACAAATAACAAATATAAAAAAACTGATTTTTATTCAATTTTTGGCTATAGAAAAAACCGGGCCTTAACGAACGACCATGAGGTTTTAGTTTCAACTTATTAGACTAATTATACGGATTTATCTTGTAAATGGGCACCTTATAATATGTTTAATTATTTTTTTCTGGACTTGGTAATATTGGTCATCTTATTCTGTAGCGGTGTTAGACCACAGTCTTGCAAAACCAATGCAGTATAAGAAGAAGTACTGAGATGGTTCCCCATCCTTGCACTTCAAAGCAGTTGCTTCGGTGAGGATCCGGTGCGATGCTTAGTCTTCCTGTGTGAATTCCAACCCTAGGATATGCTGTAAATATACCTCCATATTCGAGAGGTACCGGTTAGTAGACCCCTTGACCACTTGAGGTCTTCCCTCTGCCAAAAATACCACACAGCAGCACATGTACTGGTGTTCGTTTAATGCTCAGTAAACTGCTTCTAGGACGATCTGCTTAATAATACTCGACATATAGGCAAATATTTTCGCATAGTCTCGTTTTCTAGTGACAAAGCAATACTCCGAACCGAAATAGAGCTCAAAGCTATCCAAACTTGCTGTGAGTGCGCTTTGAGAGTGCTGCTCAGGTATCAGAGTAGATGTTTCCCTTCCTCCTCACATCTTCACTGCAAAGCGCCTAACCCTCTCCCCTTCGAAATCCTCGCCAACCCTTTTTACCACCAGGAACGAAAGGGGTCTGGCTAGAGCTGTGTATTCACGTCGACGGCAAACAAATTTCGATGGTGAACAACCGGAAAATCCTCGGAGGCAGCTCTCTTTCTCGGCGCACACAGTCGCGATTCGGTACAAAGTACAGAGGCGCAGCAAAGTCGTCAATACAAATAAACGTTGTTGCTAACATACAAAGCAATTCTCCCGTCGGTTCTAAACTATGCATGTGTGGTCGCCGAGGAAATTTGGGGCACAGTAGACAAAGCTACAGAAATATCACAACACAACACTCCGTACATCCACAAGAAGTTTTCTTTGTTCGCCAGAACGTGATATTCTATACAGTGAAGCCTAAATTCTTCCAGTAAGTAAGGGGCGCAACATCATGCTCAGGAATCAGTTGCTAGCAGGGCGGTACAGACACTTGCTTAACCTGAAGGACGAAATCCTGGAACTGGGACTGTTTTTAAAGATAGGCTGGTTGGTGTTATCAGCGTCCAATCACGATCTGGGGACAAGAGTGAGCTTCAACTGCCACGAGACTCCCGCGTAGCTCTGAATCATCTCCCAACATCTCCAATGGGTATCCAGCATTTGGAGATTACCTCCCTTACACTAATGACCTCTTAAAAGGCCCACTTAATAGAACTCAACTAACACCCCGCTCTCCTTCTGGTTCGACTCCACCGAAATATCGAGTTTTCTACCGTTAATTGAGCCTGGGGAAAAATAAGGATTAAGTAAGCCGTTACAACAACAGCCACAACCACGACTTTTACCAATTATTTTTGAGTGGAAAAAGAAGAAAATCATGTCAATAGTCCCGAAAAAAATCGCTAAATAGTTCTATATTTTGGAAGTATTTTTTGTCGGTGTTTCTTGTCTGGATTGTGTCTTGTCGGGATTACGTATGGTCGGGATTTGGCCGTGTCTTTCGTGATTTTGTATTTCGAGATTTTATATGTCAGGATTTCATTACACACCCAAGGATAAGGTGCAATTCACGAGTGTATAATGAAATCGCGACATACAAAATCCTGAAATACAAAATCACGAACAGACACAATCCCGACAAACGTCAACAGAAAATTTAATTTGAATATTTCATTAGTACAAAACGGAAAAATGTGTGACCGACGCTTTTATTTGGCGCAGTTTTATATTAAAAAAAAATAGTTTTATGAAATTCGACAATGGAACTGACGTTGTCTTAGCAGTCAGCAACTTTTTGAAGTACCAAAAGAAACTTTTTCGGTACATGATATATATTGATAAAATAGGTATAAAGAAAATAATGATCACTCGCTGACAGATGTGAATAACAGCAGTTAAATTGAGAAAATACTCAACAAACAAACAAAACTTACAACGAGAAAAACCTAATAAAATTCTATTGAAAGACATTAAATGTACGAGTTTATTTATTTATGCGCCAAAACTTACACACCTACAACAATGTCCGATACAAAAGTGGAAAGGAAAAATGCAATAAACAGTAAATAACATTTGACATTATTGCTTTGCTTGCAACAATTTAAAATTACTTTGGTTACCATAAAATTAACAAAACTAACAACAACAACCACAATAACTCTATTATACACAACGAAACTATATTACAATACAATACAATACATACATACATACATACATAGATGCAGTGAACTGAAATTGAACTACGAAAAACTGCAAAATGCCAAACAAACTGTAAATTTAAGTGCAACTGTAATTGCATAGTTTTTGGCAGACAGGCACACATACAGACATGCGCACATGCTAAATCATGAAAAAGAAAAAAAAACTATAGATAACTATGTGGAAATTGTGAATGAAGTGAATATACTAAATATAAATAAATTTTAAATTGTCGTACGCGAGCTATTAAAATACTAGCTTAAAATACGGTGGACAAGTGCATATGTTTGTGTGCGATTTGAGTTGCTATTTCGCAGATTATTGTTGCAATAAACATTTTGCACTTAAAGCAAATAAATTCCAAAAACAGAAAAACAACTAACGAATAACAAATAACAAACAAATTTATGTCAAGTAAAAGTTGATAATCGGCTGCTAACTGAAGCTGGACTTGCAATTCACGGCACTGTACTGCTGCGAAGAGAAGCAAAAATTGCAAAAATCCAAATTTATGCTTACTATTGCACAATTAAGTATGATTTTATACAGCGCTAGCTCTGGAATGGAGCAATTCCCCATAGCACAAACTCGATTGTTGCAAGCAGACCATAAATGTGAGTGTCACCTATGTACATATGTAGGTACATACTTTAACAAAACACTCTATGAATAATTCATTTAGCGTACGAAAACAATGCTGCACAAATTTTCGCATGTATCGTCTCCTCTATATATATGTACATTAGACTGCATCAGCAAAAAAAGTTGCGGGTTTTCCGCCGGGATTACAAAAATCTGTTATATTTTAAGACGTCCACCAAAATATTTCGGAAAAATATTACGATTTACGATTTGAAAATACCTCCAAAAATGGTGTTTTTTCATGAATAAAACTAGTTTCTAAAGAACTTTTTAAAAAAAGAACCCTCAGCTGACGAAACAGATTAAGCTTAAAAAAAAACTGCATGAAAATATTTAAAAAATCCCTTTCTACGGAATCGTAAGAATGAAATTTTTGATGCTGTTTTTTACTTTTTTCAAAAATTGATTTATGAAATACTTGAATAACTGGGCCAAAACCATTCTGATTTAAACTTATGGAATCTCGGTCGAAAGGTATTTTCACACCATTTTTATTTAGGTCCAAAAAAATTCATTCGTGTCCCATTTTTTTTTTTTCAAATACCAACACATCATAATTGAACTTTGAATGACGTTCGTTCATCCTACCTTTCTCTTTTTTTGAATGAGCTTATTAGCAAAGCAATAAAAGGGGTGAGAAAATACCTTTCCAATGACACCTCCTAAGTCTAATTCAAAAGTTTAGGTTCAGTTATTCAAGTTTTTCTTATACCAATCTTTGAAAAAAGTTAAAAAAACAGCATCAAAAATCTCATTATTTTATTTAATTTAATAAACAGGCGTTACTGCTCTTCAAACACATCAAAAAAATGCTGAATGTTCATATTAAAGTTTTTTTAAAGACTTTCCCATATTTAAACATTTCATATAACTTGTTTATAAGTAAACTAAATTCGGCTTTTAAAACAACTGTCAATTGTTTTATTATTTTAATTCAAATCGAATTGAATTTTTAAGCTGGTGGCAACCCTTCTGTATGTAGTTAAGAAATAAAGCCTTTTCAAAACCATTTTGCAATAAATGAGTTACTAAGTTTTTAACTAATTTAAATTTAAATTTTTGAATATTTTTAATTTAATTTAAAAAAAACGGAAAGCCTTCGCAAAAATGAAAACTCATTGCACATCTAAACACCAACACCTTTAAATTGCCATCTCAATTTTGAAAATCGAACGAACCGTACAGATCTGATTACAGTAACAAAAAATATCTTCGCATATATTTCTGCATTATAGTGAACAGTTATTTTAATCTTAATCTCGAGCAAAATATTATTCCTTTTCGGGGCCAACCAACCTGGCCATTCCCTACCTTCTTCTCTCGCTTTTGCGTTTGGAATTATAGCCCAACGCGTGGCTTTTTCGTTTCATCGATATTTGCATTGACACCCCAAAGAAAAATGTAAAAAATACTACATATTTTTTGTTCAAAATTGCCTTCCTAAAATACTTAAGACTCAATGGTGTAGGCCCAACTTTATTTTTTCTGGCACGGACTAATGCACACGATATTCAGCTGCAAAATGTAGTGAGCTGGTAACGATGTTTGCAGAGCAGCTACAAGAAATGCCACAATCCTGGTCGAAAAGAAAAACCTATAAAATTGCACTTTTATGACAATGACTATAAACAAAAAAAAAAATTTTGCATGGCAAGCGAAAGAAGTGCACAATCACTTGCACTATAACAATGGCCAAACTAAGCGGTAGTTGATGACAACAATAGGATGCTGATGGACAAGGTGTGAAAAAACTGTAAATGCTATTCCGTTGGCATTCTTTACTTTAGTAAGTAAACGAACATTTGTACGCTAAGCGAGTTTCGCTCTTGTTTTATTTACTTATAAAAAAAAAATACAAAAGCAATAGCTTGGTTCATTAAACTTGGTCACCTGCTGGCTATTTTTGCCAGGATTTAGAAATTTCACTAGTACCAAATCAAGCATTCGACTTTGCGCATCATTGATGAGGGCCCCAACTTTCCATGCAAACGAATCGACTGTCGCGAAAGTTCATATTCCTTTATTATTCACTTCGCCAAACATATCGACGTAAATAAGACGACGAGGCATCCCATATTCAATACAAATAAAATGTAACAGTTACATTGGCGATATGACGTTTGTGCAATATATTTTATATGGGTCAATCCATACAATATTTACACCTCAATATTTTTTTTTGGGTGAAATGTATATTTTTACATTCTTTATCGAAAAAAAGACACCTATTTTTTATTTCGGCATGATATTCGAATATACCGAAAAAAATTCCGAAATTTTGAACTCACCGAGAAGTATTTGTCGGAGAAAATCAGTTACTGAGAGTGTGAGATAGATTAAAATTAAAAAAAAAATTTGCAATAAAAATTGGCATGTTTTTATTTTATTTTTTTTTTATTAACTTCATATGTTTGATTTTTACTTTTTTCCAACCTCAAACTTTATGGGGTAAGCTGTAAAAACTTGAAAATCGAAACGCCAAAACTGTAGAAATTACAAGTTTTTTCATATCTGCGTACATAAAGTTTATACTAAAGTTTACTCCATATAGTTTGGCAACTATTCAGGTGGAAAAAAATAAAAATGAAACATGTTGAAATTAATAAAAAAGTATAAAATAAAAAATGAGATTTTTTAATGCAAGATTTTTTTATTTTAATCTATCTCACACTCTCATGGAAAGCCGAGGTAATTACTCACAATTTGATGCCTTAACTGATTTTCTCCGACAAATAGTTTATTAACTGCAAACAATTGAAAAAAGATACTTCTCCGTGAGTTCAAAATTTCGGGAATTTTTTTTCGAGATTTTCGAATATCGTGACGAAATAAAAAAATAGGTGTCTTCTTTTTTTCGATAAAGAATGTAAAAAAATATATTTCACCCCATAAAAATATTGAGGTGAAAATATTGTATGGAATGACCAATATATAGTATTTTAAAAATTTTCTAAAATAGTTTTTGCGCAACTTGCTGGGTTCCGGAATTTGACGTTGACTATAATTTCTAAGAAACCAAACGAATTTGCGCTTATTTAGTTTCTCGAACGGAATCCTGGCAGACATAAGGGCTTCTTCGAGTTGAAAATTAACCACCGATTCGTGATTGAAACATTCAGCGAACACCGTGGAATTCGGAGCCCTGTTTGTGTTGCGAAATTTCATTCCGATCTTGTGCTTATTTGTATCTTCGTGCGAACTCACATCGGGTGGCTTAATAGTATAACACAAAACTCCAAAGATTAGTTTTATTTTCTAGCATTCTGTTGCCACAGCGAATGGATAATCTAAAATCTTCAAAACTAAATGCGAAAAAGGGTGATTTTGATTATTCCATTGCCTGATTTCTGCTTATTTGCCATCTCCCAGCTATGCACATACAAATGTATGGAGTCATCAGTTATAACGAAATGGTAAAAATAATTCAAAAGACACAAAACAGAGAAGCAAAGCAAAGCGAAAAAAAAACTTTCATAAAAACTTTACTTTGCACAATTTGCACAAAAAGCAAAAGGAAATTTGATTTGCCAACACAATAATCTGCGTTTAAGTGGCTTCTCCTTTTCTTTCACCTACTCACCTTCTACATCCGTATTTATTGCATTCCTTTGTCTATAGAAACGATATTTGCCGTTGAGGTATATCATCGTGTTGGGTTATTTTCGGTGTGAAAATTGTTAAAGTAAGTATTATTTCGCGCTAGTTTAGCTTTGAGCGCTTTTGGCACCTGCTCTTTCTTTCTTTCTTTTGTGTTTCGCTTTTTTTGTTACGGTGTGTGTATCGCCAGCAATTGCTAAAGGATAGCAGCTGCAATGCCAAGGAAATTGCTTGGCATTTCTATTTTGTAAACATTTAATGTAAAGATAATAAAACTAAATTGAAAAGGAATTCGAAGCGAGCGGGTGTTGCAAGTTGCGAAAGATAAAAGGTGGTGACTTGAATGAATGAATATTTTAGAATGTTTTAGTTTTTTAGTTTTCGCAAAATTGTTGTACACAGTGAAAGCTTGGCTCCTTTTAAAGAGAGATCCTTCAGCTATAATAGAACAAGCTTTATTTATTTGAGAAAACGTTCTGTTATGAGATAAATATAAAGACTTATATTGAAAGATCTCGACCACTAGAAAATTTCTGTAATTCAGATACTTGGTAAATAAAGCTACATCGACTTAAATATTAAATAAATAAAAAATTGAAAAATGGCCATTAACCCTTACCTACCCAGAAGTGTCTAGCGGGCACATTTTTAAGTTCATTTACGTATAAAACCTAAAGTTTTTTTTAGAAAAAAAAGTTTATCTAATCCATCACCAAGGTTTTATGCGTCTAAGCGTGACTAAAACATCACTAGTTTAATATTTATATTAAAAGACCGGTCAAGTTATCACTTAGCAGCCCTACAAGGTGTGGTTGCATTAGATCAAGGATCATCTCCTCAAAAACTTTAACTCGTCTTAAAAGGCATCTAGAACTTCTAAGTAATGTTCTGATAAATGCATTAGCAATGTTGGCCCTGAACACTGTGTAAAAATTTTTTTATAATACCTCAAAATAAAGAATACAAACAAATTTAAATACTGAATTATGTGCATAATACTACCTAGACGTTTTCTTGCATTCAGAAGGTATTTTTTTGAAATCACAGTGCCTTTGGTTTCATTCAAAAATCCCTTTTATTTAGTGTGTCCACTGGACACTACTGGTCAGATATGTAACGAAAGGTTACTGGGTCGTTAAGGGTTAAGTGTATAATTGCAGATGAACTTGCTGTATGGATGATTTGGCGCGGTACGGCAGATAAGCCTAGCTTCCAAAAATTTGCATCTTCTCAGTTTATAGAAGGTTCGTCTTTTTGTCTAAACAATTTTAAAACGAGTTAGTGATATTTTTTTATCAACAGATATTTGCCATATTAAATTTAGCAACCTTACATACTTACCTGGAAATAAATAAAATTTTATCAGCAATAAAGGCAAAAAAGAGCTAAAACAAATTACTAAACTATAATAGATAAGTTTTTGTTATAAATGATACAATTCTAAATTAATTTTTGAATTTACTAAATCTTTAATTAAATGCGTTTTCAACTTTGATATAAATAATAATTTTTCGTGGTTGAATAAAAACGAAAAAACACAAATAATCAAAATCCATAAGCATTTTCAAGTTCGCAATTACATTTACATACATTTTACGTATATATAGAAAATAAAGCTTTTTGAAGTTAGAGTCGTGTGCACATCAATAACATAGAAAAAATTTACAAGATGAGCTCTACAAAAAAAAAATAAAATAAAATAATTCGATGATATATTTATTGATAACTTATCGATAAACTTGTCGATATTATTTATGGATTCATCAAAACTACTACTTTCACATTTACCGATATATTTTAAAAATATTTATCGAAATTATCGGTATATTTGACATAGAAAAATTATGCACCGATAAATACCATATTAGATGTGCCCAACAAGTTGTATATCTACTCATCTATGTACTATACATATTTGCATAACTTCCAAGCTTTCATCACGTTCTATGTTTAACAATTTTCAAAATTTTCTGCCAATTAAGCACAAACCAAACCAGCTTTTACGCTAAATAAAAACCACAAGAAACAAGAGAACATTTTCGAAAATCCGTAGCCGTAGTTCCGATGTTTCGAGTGTAAATTGCAAATAAGCTGCTCCTACATCCTTGCCAAAGCGCGCAAAATGCGGCAGCATCATCAAAGTTAGAACAGCTTTTTAGCTTTCATGAAAAAGTTTGCTTAAAAAAAATTTGTAAGCTGCCACAAAGCCTTTACCCCACACAGTTGCGTTGCCAGCAATGGGGTTTGCCTTCTTGTTGCTGTTATTTTTTACGGGATTTCCAAAAACATTTAACATGGAGTGCCGCCGATGCCATTGCACTGTTGCAACAGATCAATTGTAAGCCGAAACCCGGTTTTTGGCGCTCCTTACTAAGTGAATAGTACATACACACTAAATATTTACATTCATATGTGTGTATATTTTTAGAAATCCCAGCAAACACAGTCCCCAATATTTGATTTTACATTCGAATTCCAATGTACTCGTAGTTCTCGAATGCTTACAACTCAATTAGAGAATGATTAGAAAAACACTAGACAATAGACAGTAATTGGAATTCAACGTTAGAATACGACTAGATATGTATTTAATCTTTTTCTGGAACTCACTCATCTTTTTATAGAGAATGCTAAATTTTTCGACAGTTTCTTTAACCATTTTCTTATCTTCTGCCTTTGAGAAACACATTCTAATTTGAATAATTTTCTAATCTGTCTCTAACCTTTGCGCTTGTTGGGCTGCTATTTCGCAGACCAACACGACAGTCACAATTCGGGCGTATGTAATTTGCTTAGAGTTTTGTCGCATTTTCTCGTAAAGCTCAATCGTCTGGCGTAAAAAAGTTTGCAACTCTAAGCCGCTTATATCGAATGAGCAAGTTTAATTGTTTGTGAGTTAAAGCCAATGAGTTTTAGCACCGCAACGGACGTGACTTTACAGGTAGAGCACAATTTTTAAACATTTGGGAGAGTACGTATTTACATATGCATGCAAGGACATACATAGAAGCGACAGTTGTTTGATAAAATCTGGGCTAAAAAGCAATAGCTAATTACCTGCGTCAGTTAGTATATTTTGATGTTAACATATTTTATTTCAAAGTACGTTAGATTCGGGTTGGTACCATCACTGTCTACTGAGGGGAAATAAAATTCCAATTTATCTTAGCAAAAATTTAGTAAAGTTTTTTTTTTTAAATGTTGGGGCAAAATAATTATAAAAGATTGTTTACTGTTCGAATTTTATAAAAACGTTTCTTGCTGTTCGTGAGGATTATGATACGTCTTTTGAACACTGATCATTTTTATAATGATAATGCTTAATGATCCCATTCGTCAAAATTTTTAGATATTTAGGGTGGATGTTTTATGAAAAAAATTAAACTTTAACAGGGAAAAAATTAAAAAGAAATTTTTTTTTTGTGTGAAATGTTACATATTTACATGGCATATTCGTAGTACATGGCGTATGAGTAAAATTTGCCTTTTCGCCACTCTTTTATTTGTCCATAAAATTTTCTTCACTATTAGCTAGATTTTTTCGTTAAACAACCGTCTTTAACTCTAGCCGGCAATTCTTCGTGGAATCGACGACGTGAATTTTTATTAGATTCCCACACGTGTGGATATCCATCCGCATTTGCGGCAGGGGCGAGGATTCTGGAGGCCCTCACCATAGACAAAGTCTCCAGCATTATAGATCAGGAGTGCATATTCGAGGATACGGGAGAGGTAACGCCAAACCTCTCTTCTTCAGAGTCGGAAGAGGATATAGGCCGAGAAGCAGCTTGACCATCCCATGACAGATTTGGTCCTCTTTCACAAAAGCAAAATCGACATCCAAATCTGCTAGTCAACGCTGCAAGAGAAGGAAAACTGCCTCTTCGAGTCATAGAGTGGCGGGTACTGGTGTAGCCCAATTTCGATCTTGCGGCGAACAATCGAGTACAGCGACAGAAGAAGGTGATATCAGCCAGACAGACTTGCCTAAAACCAATGGTAGAAG
>NW_023458566.1:11943848-11950810 GCF_013731165.1 Rhagoletis pomonella
CTTCTACCATTGGTTTTAGGCAAGTCTGTCTGGCTGATATCACCTTCCTCTGTCTCTGTACTCGATTGTTCGCCGTTACCTCCCCAGCCTCCTCGAGGATGCGTTCCTGGTCTATGACGCTGGAGACTTTGGCAATGGTTGGGGCCTCCAGAATCCTCGACCCTGCCGCCAATGCGGATGGATTTCCACACGTGTGGGAATCTAATAAAAATTCGCGTCGTCGACGAATAATTGCCGGCTAGAACTAAAGACGGTTGTTTTATGAAAAAGTCTGGCTACTAGTAAAGAAAATTTATGGACAAATAAATGAGTGGCGAATAGGCAAATGTTACTCATACGCCATGTACTACGAATGTGCCATGTAAATATGTCATTTTTCCTGCTCACATTTCACACAAAAAAATAAAATATATATTTTTTAATTTTTTCCGCTGTTAAAGTTTAATTTTTTTCATAAAACATCCACCCTAAATATCTAAAAATTTTGACGAATTGGATCATTAACCATCATCATGATCAAAATGATCAGTGTTTAAAAGACGTATTATAATCCTCACGAACAACTATGGAACACTTTTATAAAATTCAAACAGCAAACCATATTTAATGATTCTTTTGCCGCAACATTTAACAAAAAAAAAACTTTACTGGATTTTTATTAAGATAAATTGGAATTTTATTGTCACTCAGAAGACAGCGATGGTACCAACCCGGTGCTCAACTCATTGGCTTTAACTCACAAACAATTAAACTTGCTCATTCGATATAAGCGGCTTAGAGTTGCAAACTTTTTTGCGCCAGACGATTGAGCTTTACGAGAAAATGCGACAAAATTCTAAGCAAATTACATACGCCCGAATTGTGACTGTCGTTTTGGTCTGCGAAATAGCAGCCCAACAAGCGCAAAGGTTAGAGACAGATTAGAAAATTATTCAAATTAGAATGTGTTTCTCAAAGGCAGAAGATAAGAAAATTGTTAGAGAAGCTGTCGAAAAATGTAGCATTCTCTATAAAAAGTGACTGAGTTCGATAAAGAGATTAAATACATATCCTAACGTTGAATTCCAATTGGCTTTTATTGTCTAGTGTTTTTCTAATCATTCTCTAATCGAGTTTTAAGCATTCGAGAACTACGAGAACAATAAAATTCGAATGTAAAATCAAATATTGGCGACTGTGTTTGCTGGGATTTCTAAAAATATACGCACATATGAAAGTAAATATTTAGTGTGTATGTACTATTCGCTTAGTAAGGAGCGACAAAAACCAGGTTTCGGCTTACAATTGATCTGTTGCAACAGTGCAATGGCATCGGCGGCACTCCATGTTAAATGTTTTTGGAAATCCCGTAAAAAATAACAGCAACAAGAAGGCAAACCCAATTGCTGGCAACGCAACTAAGGAGCGTAAAGGCTTTGTGGTAGCTTACAAATTTCGTCAGCTAACTTTTTCATGAAAGCTAAAAAGCTGTTCTAACTTTGATGATGCTGCCGCATTTTGCGCGCTTTGGCAAGGATGTAGGAGCAGCTTATTTGCAATTTACACTCGAAACTTCGGAACTGCGGCTACGGATTTTCGAAAATGTTCTCTTGTTGCTTGTGTTTTTTTATTTAGCGTAAAAGCTGGTATAGTTTATGCTTAATTGGCAGAAAATTTTGAAAATTGTTAAACATAGAATGTGATGAAAGCTTGGAAGTTATGCACATATGTATGTATAGTACATAGATGAGTACACAACTTGTTCAGCACACCTAATATGGTATTTATCGTTGCATAATTTTTGTATGTCAAATATACCGATACATGAAAAAGTTACACGTAAATATTTCGATAGTAATTTCGATAAATATTTTAAAAATAAATCGGTAAATGTAAAAATAGTAGTTTTTATGAATCCATAAATAATATCGACAAGTTTATCGATAAGTTATCAATAAATATATCATTGAATTATTTTCATTTTTTCTTTTTTTGTAGAGATCATCTCGTAAATTTTTTCTACGTTATTGATGTGCACACAACTCTAACTTACAAATGTATGTAAATGTAATTGCGAACTTGAAAATCCTTATGGATTTTGGAGATTTTGGATGGAGTTTAATAATTTGTTTTGGTTCTTTTTTGCCTTTGTTGCTGAAAAAATTTTATTTATTTCCAGGTAAAAATCACTTATTTTTTTTATTGTTTAGACAAAAAGCCGAACCTTTTATTAACTGTGAAGATGCACATTTTTGGAAGCTAGGCTTATCTGCCGTACCGCGCCAAATCATCCGTACAGCAAGTTCATCTGCAATTATACACTTAACCCTTAACGACCCAGTCAGTTTCGTCACACATCTAACCAGTAGTGTCCAGTGGACACACTAAATACATCCAAGGCATTTTTTAAAGAAACCAAAGGCATTGTGAGTTCAAAAAAATATATTCTGAATGCAAGAAAATGTATAGGTAGTAAGTATAGGTAGGATAGTATAATTCAATATTTAAATTTTTATGTATTTTTTATCTAGAGGTATTACAAAAAAAAATGTGTACACAGTGTTCAGGGTCCAACATTGCTATTGCATTTATCAGAACATTACTTAGAAGTTCTAGATGCCTTTTAAGACGGGTTAAAGTTTTTGAGGAGATGATCCTTGATCTAATGCAACCAAACCTAGTAGGGTCTTTTTACAGGTCTTTTAATATAAATATTAAACTAGTGATGTGTTAGTCACGCTTAGACGCATAAAACCTTGAGGATAGATTAGATAAATTTTGTTTGCAAAAAAACAGAAGCATTAGGTTTTATTCGCAAATTAACTTACAAATGTGCCCGCTAGACACTTCTGGGTTGTTAAGGGTTAATGGCCATTTTTAAATTTTTTAATTATTTAATATTTCAGTATTCGCTAAAACTCACTTTCATGAAAATACATGCGAAGGCTTACCAAAGATATCTGAATTACAGAAATTTTCTAGTGGTCGAGATCTTTCAATATAAGTCTTTATATTTATCTCGTAACAGAACGTTTTCTCAAATAAACAAAACTTGTTCTATTATAGCTGAAGCATCTCTCTTTAAAATGAGCCAAGCTTTCACTGTGTACATCAATTTTGCGAAAACTAAAAAACTGAAATATTCTAAAACTTCATTCATTCAAGTCACTTTTATCTTTCGTAACTTGGCACTCCCGCTCGCTTCGAATTCCTTTTCGATTTAGTTTTATTAGCTTAACATTAAATGTTTACAGAATAGAATTGCCAAGCAATTTCCTTGGCATTACGGCTGCTATCCTTTAGCAATTGCTGACGATACACCCACCGTAACAAAAAAAGCGAAACAGAAAAGAAAGAAAGAAAGAGCAGGTGCCAAAAGCGCTCAAAGCTAAACTAGCGCGAAATAATACTTACTTTAACAATTTTCACACCGAAAATAACCCAATACGATGATATACCTCAACAGCAAATATCGTTTCTATAGACAAAGGAATGCAATAAATACGGATGTAGAAGGTGAGTACGTGAAAGAATAGGAGAAGCCACTTAAACGCAGATTATTGTGTTGGCAAATCAAATTTCCTTTTGCTTTTTGTGCAAATTGTGCAAAGTAAAGTTTTTATGAAAGTTTTTTTCTCGCTTTGCTTTGCATCTCTGTTTTGTGTCTTTTGAATTGTTTTTACCATTTCGTTATATCTGATGCTTAAATACATATGTATGTATGTGCATAGCTGGGAGATGGCAAATAAGCAAAAATCAGGCAATGGAATAATAAAAATCACCCTTTTTCGCATTTAGTTTTGAAGATTTTTGATTATCTATTCGCTGTGGCATCAGAATGCTAGAAAATAAAACTAATCTTTGGAGTTTTGTATTATACTATTAAGCCATCCGATGTGAGTTCGCACGAAGAGACCAATAAGCACAAGATCGGCGTGAAATTTCGCAACACAAACAGGACTGCGAATTCCTCGGTGTTCGCTGAATGTTTCAATCGCGAATCGGTGGTTAATTTTCAATTCGAAGAAGCCCTTATGTCTGCGAAGATTCCGTTCGAGAAACTAAATAAGCCTAAGTTCGTTTGGTTTCTTAGAAATTACACACAACGTCGAATTCCTGAACCCAACAAGTTGCGCAAAAACTTTGTTAGAAAATTTTTAAAATACTATATCGACTGCTGAGTGAAAGATCGACCTATCTAGGCACGCTCTATCTCAAAAAACTTTTCAATAACGCCCTATTTCAGCATTTTATTGAAAAACACCCTATATCATAGTTCGGTTTAAAAACCCCCTATCTTACTTAGAAATGTACTGAAAATGTACTGATGTAGGGCGTTTTTGAATCGGCAGCTGAGATAGGGCGTTTTTGAAACTAATTCTGAAATAGGGCGTCCTTGAAAATTTATTTGAGATAGGGCGTTTTCGAACTGGCTGCCGAGATAGGCCGATCTTCCGCTAAGCAGTCGATTTGTAAATTGAACAATATTAGAGCAGAAATTGGAGATAATCCAATATCGATCTCCATTGTGGAATCCAATGGTTTGCACAAACGTCATGTCGCCAATGTAATTGTTACACCTTTTATTTTTATAAAATATTGAATGCCTCTTCGTCTTATTTACGTCGATATGTTGAATGAATAATAAAGCGAAATGAATAATAATAAATATGATCTTTCGCGGCAGTCGTTGGGGCCCTCATCAATGAAGAGTAAATTCGAATGCTTGATTTGGTACTAGTGAAATTTCTAAATTCTAGCAAAAATAGCCAGCAGGTGACGAAGTTTGATGAACCACGCCATTGCTTTTGTATTCTTTTTTATAAGTAAATATAACAAGTGCGAAACTTGCTTAGCGTACAAATGTTCATTTACTTACTAAAGTAAAGAATGCCAACGGAATAGCATTTACAGTCTTTTCACACCTTGTCCATCAGCATCCTATTGTTGTTATCAACTACCGCTTAATTTGGCTATTGTTATAGTGCAAGTGATTATGCATTTATTTCGCTTGCCATGCAAATTTTTTTTTTTTGTTTATAGTCATTGTCATAAAAGTGCAATTTCATAGACTTTAGATTTTTCTTTTCGACCAGGATTGTGGCATTTCTTGCTGCTGCTCTGCAAACATCGTTACCAGCTCACTACACTTTGCAGCTGAATATCGTGTGCATTAGCCCGTGCCAGAAAAATAAATTTGGGCCTACACCATTGAGTCTTAAGTATTTTAGGAAGGCAACCAGCTAAAATTTTTATTTTATTTTTTTACATTTTTCTTTGGGGTGTCAATGCAAGCATCGATGAAACGAAAAAGCCACAAACTCGTTGGGCTATAATTCCAAACGCAAAAGTGAGATAAGTAGGTAGGGACTTGCCAGGTTGGTTGGTCCCGAATAGGACTAATATTTTGCTCGAGATTAAGATTAAAATAACTGTTCACTATAATGCAGAAAAATACGCGTAGATATTTTTTGTTACTGGCATCAGATCTGTACGGTTCGTTCGATTTTCAAAATTGAGATGGCAATTTAAAGGGGTTGGCCTTTAGATGTGCAATGAGGTTTCATTTTTGCGAAGAGTTTCCAATTTAAAAAAAATTAAATTGAAATTATTTAAAAATTTAAATTAAAATTAGTTAAAAACTCAGTAATTGATTTATCGCAAAATGGTTTTGGCTTTATTTCTTAATTACATAGAGAGGGGTTGCCACCTGTTTAAAAATTCAAGACAATTGACAATAGTTTTAAAAGCCGAATTTAGTTTACTTATACATAAGTTATATGAAATGTTTATATATGGGAAAGTCTTAAAAAAACTTTAATATGAACATTCAGCATTTTTTGATGTGTTTGAAGAGTAGCAACGCCTGTTTATTAAATTAAATAAAATAATGAGATTTTTATGCTGTTTTTTTAACTTTTTTCAAAGATTGGTATTAGAAAAACTTGAATAACTGAACCTAAGCTCTTCCGATTTAGACCTGAGAGGTGTCATTGGAATGGTATTTTCTCACCCCTTTTATTCCTTTGCTAATAAGCCCATTCAAAACAAGAGAAAGGTAGGATGAACGAACGTCATTCAAAGTTCAATTAAGATGTGTTGGTATTTGAAAAAAAAAAATGGGACACGAATGAATTTTTTTGGACCTAAATAAAAATGGTGTGAAAATACCTTTCGACCGAGATTCCATAAGTTTAAATCAGAATGGTTTTGGCCCAGTTATTCAAGTATTTCATAAATCAATTTTTGAAAAAAGTAAAAAACAGCATCAAAAATTTCATTCTTACGATTCCGTAGAAAGGGATTTTTTAAATATTTTCATGCAGTTTTTTTTTAAGCTTAATCTGTTTCGTCAGCTGAGGGTTCTTTTTTTAAAAAGTTCTTTAGAAACTATTTTTATTCGTAAAAATGCCATTTTTGGAGGTATTTTCAAATCGTAAATCGTAATATTTTTCCGAAATATTTTGGTGGACGTCTTAAAATATAACAGATTTTTGTAATCCCGGCGGAAAAACCGCAACTTTTTTTGGTGATGCAGTCTAATGTACATATATATAGAGGAGACGATACATGCGAAAATTTGTGCAGCATTGTTTTCGTGCGCTAAATGAATTATGCATAGAGTGTTTTGTTAAAGTATGTACATACATACATACATTTGTATGTAACACTCACATTTATGGTCTGCTCGCAACAATCGAGTTTGTGCTATGGGGAATTGCTCTGTTCCAGAGCTAGCGCTGTATAAAATCATACTTAATTGTGCAATAGTAAGCATAAATTTGGATTTTTGCAATTTTTGCTTCTCTTCGCAGCAGTATAGTGCTGTGAATTGCGAGTACAGCTACAGTTAGAAGCCGATTATCAGCTCTTACTTGACATAAATTTGTTGTGTTAGTTGTTGTTTTTCTTTTTTTGGAATTTATTTGCTTTAAGTGCAAAATGTTTATTGCAACAATAATCTGCGAAATAGCAACTCAAAT
>NW_023458566.1:11950910-11954923 GCF_013731165.1 Rhagoletis pomonella
GATCATTTTTTTTTAAATAGCTGTAAATTTTCGAAAAAAGCTGAATTTGTCGTCCAAAAAACTATAAACTTCAAAAACGAGTAGAGGTTAAGAAACTTAAGGTTTTTTAATGTTATTAAACGTAAATAACAAACAAGATTTATTTAAAATAAAACAACATAAACCAAATAGAGCATTAAAATCAGATTAGGTTTTAATGAAATTCAGTACTTGGCTCTTAAAATACCACAGACTGCTGAATTTAAATTTGATTTCCTGTTCTATTCAAATTGATTTGGAAAAAAATTCTTTCCGCATTTGCTTTGGCCACTGGACAGCTGAAACTATTTGTTTGAAGTGAGGAAAAAATTTACCTACAAAAACCGGAAGAGAAATTTTAATTCATTCGTTCAAAATGGGAATTTATAATAGGAAGTAATTTAAACAACTACAAGTTTTTCTAAACAACTGTAAATTGCAGTTAAACTCGTGAATCTAGCAACATTGCTTGTGATATGCTTATTAAATATTTTTCATGCAAAAATGCGAGCATGTACACATGTACATATATATGTATGTATGTAAAAGTATACATATGTATATACATATGTTAGCAAAACCCTACCACAAATTTGCCATTTTCGCTATGCCAAGCAACATTACAGTATCAACCAAGCCTTGCTTTTCCATATTCATTTACCAACTACCTAGTGAAACTCATCTTTTGTGTTGTTGTTCAAATATTGACTCAATGTTGGTAACATTCGTTTATAAAATAACTGGGTTTTTTTTACTGATCGGCACCCAGAGAGTATATATATATATGGTATATAGGACTTGGCACTTGTAAATATGAATATATACGTTCGAAACCGCATGTGAAACCAACTATATGTCAAAGATAACCAGATTCACTGTAGAGAAAGTCGGTAAATAGAGGATTAAAAATTTTGAGGCCGATTTTTGATTTTTGTATTTTTAATTTCCAATTTTTTGTGTTAAAAAAATAAATAATAAAATCACAAATTTCTAATTCTTTATAAAATTTTTCTGCGGGGTATACCTATGTTCTCGAATGTACATCGAGGCATCTGAAAAAAAAACTCTATGTGGCAACGATCACATCCGCACTCACAGTTTTAATGCTCCAAATATACATACATACATATGAACTCCGGTGTGTTGCAATTAAGCGTGAATGGGAAAAGCAAGCCAGTACAGTAAAGCGAAAAAGTCGTCGTATTTGTATTCAGTTGTGCTAATAAACTTTTAATTCAATTTCAAGCGTAAATTGAGTTTAGTTTGTCTAACATGCAGTTCGTTTTTTGTCTTTTACATAAATATGTATTCTATTTTTGGACTTTTTTTATGCATTCTTTTGCTGCGAATATTTTTGTGTTTTTTTTCTTGTGTGATTTTTGAAATCATAAGCTCGCACAGTGGTTTCGACTATATGGAGGCAGGTGGAAATAATAGTACACCTGCACCGATTTCACTAAAACTTGACGTGTGCTCTAGTTTTGCTTAGAAATAGAGATTTATGAAATTTTGTAAAGATGGAATAATTGCCACGCCCTCTACTCTTGTGGGCGGAAATATTAAATTTCATCCGTTTTCGATGAAATTTAGTTTGTAGTCTTTATTTTATTAGAAAAACCTAAATATAAAATATGGGGATGATTGGATCACTATAACGTGAAAAACTCACAAAAAATATTGGCCCAGCCATTAAATGTGATGGAATTTTGGTTAATTTTTGTTTACTGCTTTCCACTCTCAGAAAACAAACGTTATACTATAAAATTACTTAGGTGTAAATACGCGCTTTCTTCCCAATATTTTTTGAGATTTTTTCATTGTTCGAAAAATTTTTTTCGCTGAATTATGCAAAAAGAAGCTGAAAATCAAAAATTAAGAAAATCAAAAATTACATATATTTGTAAAGTCGCGTGCAAAGATCAAATTATATATTCGAAAACTTCATAAAAGTCTCTAAAACATTAGTCTAATTTCAAGATATGACAGACCTTTTTTTTTGCTAATAATCTTTAGCATCTACATTTCCAAGTTAATTTTTTGGTAAGAAAATAGAAAATAAATGATAAATACTGAATACCTGAATATTCCACGACATTTCTTTAATAGGTTAATCGCCATAGGCAACTAAACTGATTAGTCGGTATCGCGCCCATTCCCGTATTTTTTTTTTTTTTTGAAATGTATCGTTCGTGAAGAAGGGGGGTGAGTAAATAATATCAAAATATTGAACATTTCCCAAATCGTCCACCAATTATGCGATGTTGCCTTTTGCACACATTTAATAGACGAAAAATATATAGTGGTATTCCCCAAATTGAGCAAGTGGCCCGGCACGCTGGCAAAAGAGCAGATGAGCTCAAGCATTGCTCATTTTGGTGAATACCACTTATCTGAACTTGTAGGGCTGTTGTTAAAGCAGAAAAAAAAACTTACATATTTCCCCATGCAAGGCAACATAATTTGACTGATGACTACTAATAGCTTCCTAACAATTTTTAATATCTATGCAAATGAGCGTAAATTACAGTCATTGTATTTTAAGCTTTAATTTTTTTTGCATCTTTTTTTTCACATTTAAAAAGTTGGCGGCTGGCGGCTGCAGGCCGTTGCCATAAACGTGTTGCTGTTGTGTTTTTGTTAAGCTCCTCGAAGTGTCCTTTGTTCGGCCTAAATGTAGGCATACCCATGTTTATAGTACAGCAGCGAGTAACACGTACAGAATCCCAAGTGTTTAATTAAGCGCAATTATTCGATTTGAAAAGGTAGACGACATGGTGGCGGTGGCAAGTCGCACCGGCGAGAGTGGCTGACGGAGTTGGTGATAAGCGAAAGTCATTGGGTAGATGATTTCCCCAAATTAGTTTTGTGTTGGTTGGTTCTGCTTACCAAATTGAACGATCAAATTACAAGCAAAAGCTGGCTTTAAATTTTTAAAGAAAATAAACATTTCTCACAAGTGTGTGTGTGTAAGCGCCTACGATACTGCCACTCTCGAAGTTGATGATAACTTCAAATCGGGGTTTTATTAAAAACCTTAAAACTCAATATTAACTTATTAATTATTTAATAAAAAGAGGCTTAACTTTACTATATTCAAACACATACTCGCTCATATTTGGCTTTAAATAGGTGTGAACGTAAAATTACTTAATTTCAATTTATTGTGTTAGTACAAAAGACGTCCTTAGATATTTCAGAAGCAATTATGCAAGTCGTGTGCATACGCATTTGATTTATTTGAATGGAGATTTATAAGTGAGTTTGCTTCATCAATATTTCATGTTTAATATTCCCAAGTTTTAGTATTGCTAAGCATACATTTATGCATGGTTTCAATATTATACGAGCATATTTGTGGAAGCTTCCGGTGTGCATGAATATATGCTGCTGAAGACAACTGATATGTATGTATGTATGCTTGACAAAATATAATTTCAGGTATTTAATTAAAATGTTTCTAAATCAATAGCTAGTTTGTATGAAATTTGTGGATGATATACGCTGATGTTTATTTAATTGAACGTTTTGCGAAAATATATCTGTTGCATGCATAATCAATTTAATTTCGAATGGATGAGATGAAAAATTATAACAAATTGTGTGGAATGTAAAGATTTTGATATCAATAGGGTTAAATGACATTAATTAGTTCACATTCATACATACCTAAATATATACATACGTATGTACATTAGAGTGGTCCAAAAACAATAAATTCGGAATTTTAATGCCGCCACTCCAAAGGATTGTTCTTAACCGAAAAAATATACCCCTATTTTTTATTTTGGCGGCATTAAAAATCCGACCTTATTTTTTCGCATACATTTTTGGACCACTTTAATGTTACGTGGACGTTAAGCAGGTGTTTTTTGCATGAAAACTAAATATCTACATACATACATATGTATAAGTAACTAGCGAAAACCCGCCCGTTCCGCTGGTCGGTTTAAAAAAATCTAGATTAATTAATTAAATTAAGCCGAAAAATACTGTGT
>NW_023458566.1:11959923-11989974 GCF_013731165.1 Rhagoletis pomonella
TTTTCATTTTCAATTTCATAGATTGTTTATAATGACTTTTGCTAAAATTTCAAAATCAAAAGTTATCAAAACAAATTCTATGGGACTGAGAAGTATTATTTTCTACTTTTTAGTCCATTTATAAAAGCGTTGTATATTAAAAAGTTTTTTTTATATTATTTATTTTCTAACAGCTTCTAAACTTTTAAGTGACATACAGGAAAATATTTTACAAAAATGCAAAAACAAAAAAAAAAACGAATAATTTTATTTATTAAAGAGCCTGAAAGCAATTTCGTTTTCTGCACAAATTTTCACGTTGGTAAGCAATTTCAGAGGATAAATTGTCATGTACACTTTCAGGCGAAAATTGCAAACTTAATACCGTCATAAAAAAATAAATTTGACCTGCGAATGCAAAGGTATTTTTCTTTTTTTAATTTTACTATATGGGTCTTTCATCCAAAATTGGAATCATTTTTCTTACTAATAGTTGGGAAATGCCCGACCGCTATTTCGGTAGCGCGTGAGTATCTCCTAATCAGACTTATAGGGACTTAAAGCTACAAATATATTGCAAGAAGCTAAGTGTTAGATGTGGTGGCAAGGCATCCTCGACTAGGTCTCACCGAGAGCAAAGAGAGTGGGACTACCCTTGTACAGATGGGCCTCGTACAGATCAGATATAGCTGGGCAAATATTAAGACATTTTGAACAATAAAGCCTCTGTGAACGAGGCGGTCAAGCAATCACCTTTGGCTCACGAACCCTCAACTCTCATTTCAGGTGGATGAACTGACAGACCACTGACCAGATGTTCTAAATAGTTGGTGGACGACGGGGTGGAATAATTTAAACCCTTCTTCGTAAACTGCAAAGCTCTTGCAAGAGTTTAGTCTTTAAACTTATGTCGGAGTAAGACTTATTACAACAAAAAAAATGTATAATGATTATCACCATCGTAATAAGCACTAAATTTAGTAATTAATCTTCACCGATTTTTATCTACTTAAAGACGTACAAAAGGCTTATTTTCTCAAAACCCTCTTCTTAAAAGTCAAACGGCCTTTGAACTTATCTTTTCAACACCTTAGTTTAGCTTTTAGCACATACTTAAAGCTTCCTTTGCACATTTATGCTATTACATACACACATTCGCCCAAGTAATATTTAAGCAAATGAATTTTCCAAAACAAGCCAAACTCGTTTGTGTCAAAAGGGAAGCTCTATAAAAAGACGCTTACACTAATAAAAGCCTAAAGCATAGAAGAGAAGTGTGAAAATGTGGGTTTAGATTATTCAGCACACACGTTCAAGGGGCTTTGTAGCTCCATAAAATCAAATTAGTATAACGCACATGTATGTATGTATAATATGTATATGTATACCCCTATATTTTTATTGACATATCTACATACATATATCAACATACATTTGTGTTTAATGTTTTTATGCTGCAGAAAATTAATTCAATTAATTCTATTCAACCATATCCCTTTCTTTTCAGACACAGCTTCCTTACACTTCTTTGATGATGAAAACTCTATACAGCTTTCTTTAAACACTTCACTCAAACTGCCAACGAGTATACATACATATGTAAATGCTAATGAGTTTTAATGGCTTCACTCATTGCTCATTTCGAAATTATTCACGCTGCCAACAACGGCCCGTACAGTTAGTTATTCATATGGCTGTTTAGCTAAAATGTAAGCATACAGTTAGGCGTTGGGGCTTAGTATGAGCATATTTTTTACTTATGTGTACTCATGAGTGTATGCTTATTTCTTTACAGCCTGCCTTGGAGTTTGAAAGCGTGTGTGTGTGTGTGTGTATTTTAAGTAAAAAACTAAAGACATCACTTGAAAAGGAGATGTTTATCATTTGTAAACGTACGTCGCTTTAGCAACCTAAACTGCCAAACCAACGGTTGAAGTGCGAGTGAATCCATAGTGTATGTATTTATAATGTTCATTTGTACAAGTAAATATATTTATGCTTATTTATGTGTGTACATATGAGCGTGTGTGCTGGTAAAAGCAATGGTTAATTTTTCGAATCTAATACATACTACTGCAGCTGTTGTAAAATTAGCAACTCATACCTTGGCAGGCAAAAATCCGAACATACATACTGCACATATGTATATCACTGGATATATATATATTTAGTACCTACATAATACATATTCTTTATATCACTCCTCTCTCTTAAATTGTTACAATGTCAAAACTTTACTAAAAGTTACCCACTAAGTAACAAAATGAGCTTAGGAGAAACGCTTAAGCCATAAATTTTGTAAATATACTCCCCACAAGTGACATCTTGGCTTGGGTTGCCTTTGTCTAATCGCATGTTTATGTCGGTTGCTGGGTAACTTAAGCTTTTCAGGTTAGCTCATTAACGAACTTATGCAGAGGAGATTTGTCAGGACAAATTTTTAATTAATTTACGTGCATATCAGTGATTTAAAAGGTATAAGAAACACACACACACACACACACACATGTACATTTCTTTGTATGCTTACATAAATACGTGTGGACAAACGGCTTTTGAAAATAAGTCACAGATAACACCGTGCGGCATAAATCAGAAAATTTCAAAACACAAAAAAAAATATAAATTTACTCGCTAGACTATCGGTAAAATATAGTACCACTGCGTTTCTAGTTTTTCTCGCTGACGTCAGGATTTTTTAAAGGATTTTGATAGATATTTCAAAAAATTATTTAAATATTCAGTGCTAAAGGCACCAAATAAGAGAAAATAAATTTTATAAAAAAAAAAAACTACTTTGTTCCCAAGGACGAATAGGGTTTGAAAATGGCCTTTTAATTATTTTTGTGTCTTTAACCTAATAAAGTAATTCGAGGATGTGGTATTGTGTATATAAGTCTGGAAAATATGATTTTTTTCAGAAATAGATATTCAATAATAATCATTTATTCAAAATTTTTATTTTAGAAGGGCAGTTTTGTCTTATCCAAAAAAAATTTTGTCTTTTCAATTATTATAATTATAATAATTGATCTAGTAAATTTCAGTATGAGGCATTTTTCATATGGTCAACAGCTATCAAACCTTATATATGAACACTATCGGTTTTTTTTATGTTTCACAGTGTTATTAGACCCAACAGTTGCATAGAAACGGACTTAAAATTGGGGCTGTCAGTAATTTATCCATAAAAATTGTAACAAGCATTTCCCTGCGACTGACAATGTAGGAAAATTAATAAATTTTAAGCTACTCGTATAAGGTGGAATTTTATATCGAGAATCCCATCGGAAATTTCTTAAAGCAAAAATTAGGAATTGCTTTTAAATTTATTATATTTTCTCTGAGTAAATATGATACCTTGGATTCCAAATGACCGCACCGTATTCCTGAATCAGTCTTATTAATGTTTGATATAAGGGTCTCTAAATTTTTTTGATCATAGTTTCATAAATGCAAGCTACCTTTAGCCTTGTTGACTGTACATAAAATTCTCTTTTATTTGACACCTATGTTGTATTCTACATTGTACTGAATTTTCCTAAATAATTTTTTTTAATATCAAAGTCCTTTAGAAAAATCCTTACGTGTGAGAGAAAAATTAAAAACGCAGTTATGCTATATTTATCCCATAGTTTCGCGATTATTTTCCTGTGTGTAGCAATGCGTAATAATTGGTTTTAATATTTCTAGTGTTTTTTTTTTATAAAATTTTATTTTATTTTAAAAATTGGTTCGACAATCTTTTAATTTTTTGAAACAATTGCCATGTTGTTTATTTATATTTTGTTTGTTTGCATTTTTTTAAAAGATAGTCCACTAGAAAACTCCTAAAAGCAGGCAAGAATACGCCGCACAGTCGAAGAGCCACATATCAAATATAGCAAAGTGTACCGATTGTGCTCCCATTTTTTTCCGCCAGCAATACACTTCTCATAAAACTTTTTGCCGTTCCGGCGCAACCTAAAATTGTAGATCCCTCCATTTGAGTAGCCACATCAAGGGCCATACCAAAACTCGGAGTTGAAGCTTCCAATTATTTATTTATTTTTATAGGTACGTGGCTCATTTCTTTTACTTAAACTATCATAACTTTAAATAATTCGCTGTTTAGTACAAACATGAAAATAAGATCGAACAAAAAAACTAGAAACCCAATCTTGTCTGCTGGATCTCATTTTGTATCAGTGCAACAACGGCACGTATTGCTACACATTTAGATTTTTATTTATTTGTAGCATAGGAATCATTTTTTGCCGCACAGAGAATAAATATTACAATTCATTTCGCCGACATGAAATGTTGCATTGCCAGTTTAGCACGCATTTATCTACATACTAAATACATGTACCCGTAGCGCGGAATATTCTCTATGTCAGTATGGATGGATGGCAAGCATACTGCCTGACATTTTTCTGATGAAACCACGTAGAATATGCGAAGCATTCTCGCTCGGTTGCTTGCACTTGGATGGCATCTACGTATCAGCGACGAAGTGCACATCATATTTGTAGGGAACGCGGCAGGCATAACCTACGAACCACCAGCCAACGGAGCAAAAACAAGCCTTCAAGCAATCAGCTATTTCGTGACTGGTGACTGGTGACTGGCAGTATGTGTGTATAAACATACACTCACCAGAATATGTTGCCGTACAGTGTTTTTTTTTTAATATTTGCAATGTTTTTCGTAATAATTTTTTTTTCGTAAATTTTTAATAGAAATATGGTTCATTCTGCATCAAATGGCATATAAACTAATGATTCAAATTTTTTACAAAATTCAGGAAAATTCGACAAATTTTCACCAAAATTTTCAACTTTCAAACAAAATTTTTTTGAGTATGTAATTTGGTAGTCAACTCAATTTCATTATAATAAGGTGCAAGTTTTAAGTGGCTATAATCTACCGTTTATTTTTGAGAATTTTTTTTACTGACGCTCTTCGGTATTTTTGCCCATACAGAAATAAAACTATCACGCATCCTTTATATGGAGAAAATGAGCAACTGTTATCTCGAATTAACAAATTAAAAACGTTGCCCGAATTCTGAAATTTAACGAAAACATTGTTTCATAACAGTTATTAGATGAAAAACATTTTTTATTTCGCCAATAAGAGTTATAACCAAAAGTTTATTTTTTACGTTGCTTGATAACAGTTATTGTCCAACGTTTATTTTTTACGTTGTCTGCTAAACGTTGTAAGATAAGAATAATGACGAAAATGGAAATGGAGAAGAAGACAAAGATGATGAAAATAAAAGTGAAGGAGTGAAATAACTGTTATCAGGCAACGTAATAAATAAACGTTGGGAAATAACTCTTATTGGCGACGGAAAACATATTTCTCCTGCAAAACAGTTATCAGGCAACGTTGAAAGTAAACGTTGGGTTATAACTCTTATCGGCGAAATAAAAAATATTTTTCATCTAATAATTGTTATTGAACAAGATTTTTCTGATACAACTTATAACTGTTATGTCCCTGCTTTATTATACTGCAATTGAGTGAGCTACTGCATACTCAGAAAATATTTAAAAAAATTTATTTAAAAGTTGAAAATTTGTCGAATTTTCCAAACTTTTCTAAAAGCTTTAAATCATTAATCATTATTAAAAATTAACGAAAGAAATTTATTACGAGAAACATTGCAAATAGTTATTATTTAAATAAAAAAAAAACACTGTACGGAAACATATTCTGGTTAGTGTAACTATATAGTTGAAGGCATACAGTGGCTGCTTGTAGTGTATCACCAACATCGTCGCCATCATCCCTCGCATGTTGTGCTGTCAAATGTTTACAGAAATCAAATTCAATTTGTGCATAGCGAATAGTGCGCGGTGCACATATGTAACTATGTACATAGTGGTGTGGAAACGTTATTAAAAAATAACAAGCGTTATAAATACAAAATACTAAACGAATCAGCTATGTAAAAGCATTAAAGTTTAAAATACTCGTACTTAGGGCCATTTAAAAGAAGTCCATTTTCTAACAGAAAAATTTCAAATATTCAGCATCTTTCAAAGAGCACATACAATTTGCACTAGCTCCTACAGCCTAATGGATTTCATTTGATCTAAAAGTTCTGACACGCGCTGCTCCTTTGAATCTGCCAATACGACTTGTCCGCTTTAAAGTGTTATTTGAAGCGCTGGTAAGTAGTAGCACAAAGCAATCAGTCGTTTGTAAGTGTCTCTTATGCAGCAAACACACACAGGCAGCGTTGCTGGAGTCCGATATAGTACATATCTGTTTGAAAAATATATTTTAGTAATGATATCCTTTTAACTGACTTTTCTTCTTTGCTATTTCGTTGTAGCAGCGCTTCCTTTGAATGACCGACAACATTCGACTGCATCGCTTATGTTTTTCTTCTCAATTTCTTCTCGTTTGACTTTGGACACTAGTTACCATCATTGTATAAGACTCATTCATGTTCAGTGGCCAGTATCTGCTGACACACATTCAATATAGTCTTACCCGTATGTCGGTGGTGTTTCTGTGTTTTTATGAGTGTGTGTTCGGTTATGTGAGCTTTTGCTCGCACACATTGCTAACAGAAGACAGCGAAAACCAATCGAACACTTCCTGCAATTTATCTAATTTAAGTAGAGTGCATTTCATTCTTTTTCGAATATTTTTCGTTACGCCCCACTTTCGCTGCAACAATGAGACAGTTAGTTATCATTTTTTATTTTCTTTTTTTTTTTTAGAGTTGCTGTTGCTCGTTTGCTATTATCTTGCCTAGATAGTGTTATATAATGTTTTTTTTTATTTCCAAAATTATTTATATAGTTAACGAAATGTATCGAGTTGTAGTAATGCATCTTCTTCGTCTAAATTTGTTTCACAAAGGCATTGGTTTTCTAAAGCCCCATACTCCAAAGTACCAGGAAACTTTAATTAACCAATTCAGCTGGCAACCGTTTTTAGAGTCATGAAAAGCAGATTTTCTATCGCTCACTGCAATTCTTAGTTAATGTTAATTTACTTATATATGTGCAGTAAACGTTTAGGTAGTAGGAAATTATTATTTTTACGATTAGAAGGCACTTCTTATTTTGTATACGGTAAGACCCATTCGGAGTTTTTATGCGTTTTATTAAAACCTTTCCTTCTGTATTAGTTTATTCTTTTCTGTAAACCTAGACGCCGGTTCCTCCTCTGCGCGGTATTCTTTGCACCGCAGCCTTAAGCCAATCCCAGTTAGCATGGGTTCCATCCATCCCTCTCCTCATACCCACAAGCATTGACTGCAGTGCCGGGGCAATGACGGCCTGAATCAAATGGCTCGTGCAGTGTTTAATATCGGCTGTAGTCATCTACCGAGTCGAAATCGCCCTCCTAATTACGATAATGAGCGGAGGGTATTTTACGCCCTCAAAATAAGTTGGCCGGCCCACCAGACCTCCTGACATTGTACAAAGGTTTTGATGTTCCGAAGGCACTTCTGCCTCGACTGGCCCTTGCTTTACTTCTACCATTGGTTTTAGGCAAGTCTGTCTAGCTGATATCGCCTTCTTCTGTCGCTGTCCTCGATTGTTCGCCGCAAGATCGAAATTGGGCTACACCAGTATCCGCCACTCTATGACTCGAAGAGGCAGTTTTCCTTCTCTTGCAGCGTTGACTAACAGATTTCGATGTCGATTTTGCTTTTGTGAAAGAGGACCAAATCTGTCATGGGATGGTCGTTGGCGGCAAGCTGCTTCTCGGCCTATATCCTCTTCCGACTCTGAAGAAGAGAGGTTTGGCGTTACCTCTCCCGTATCCTCGAATATGCACTCCTGATCTATGATGCTGGAGACTTTGGCTATGGTGAGGGCCTCCAGAATCCTCGCCCCTGCCGCAAATGCGGATGGATATCCACACGTGTGGGAATCTAATAAAAATTCACGTCGTCGATTCCACGAAGAATTGCCGGCTAGAGTTAAAGACGGTGGTTTTACGAAAAAATCTAGCTAATAGTGAAGAAAATTTTATGGACAAATAAAAGAGTGGCGAATAGGCAAATGTTACTCATACGCCATGTACTACGAATATGCCATGTAAATATGTAACATTTCACACAAAAAAAATTATCTTTTTAATTTTTTCCCTGTTAAAGTAAAATTTTTTTCATAAAACATCCACCCTAAATATCTAAAAATTTTGACGAATGGGATCATTAAGCATCATCATTATAAAAATGATCAGTGTTCAAAAGACGTATCATAATCCTCACGAACAGCAAGAAACGTTTTTATAAAATTCGAACAGTAAACCATCTTTTATAATTATTTTGCCCCAACATTTAAAAAAAATCTTTACTAAATTTTTGCTAAGATAAATTGGAATTTTATTTCCCCTCAGTAGACAGTGATGGTACCAACCCGAATCTAACGTACTTTGAAATAAAACATGTTAGCATTAAAATATACTAACGGACGCAGGTAAATAATTAGCTATTGCTTTTTCCGCCACATTTTATCAAACAACTGCCGCTTCTATGTCATTGCATGCATATGGAAATACGTACTCTCCCGAACGTTTAAAAGTTGTGCTCCACCTGAAAAGTCACGCCCGTTGCGGTGCTAAAACTCATTGGCTTTAACTCACAAACAATTAAACTTGCTCATTCGATATAAGCAGCTTAGAGTTGCAAACTTTTTTGCGCCAGACGATTGAGCTTTACGAGAAAATGCGACAAAACTCTAAGCAAATTACATACGCCCGAATTGTGACTGTCGTGTTGGCCTGCGAAATCGTAACCCAACAAACGCAAAGGTTTGAAAACGATTCGAATTAGAATGTGTTCCTCAAAGGCAGAAGATAAGAAAATGGTTAGCGAAGCAGACGAAAAATTTAGCATTCTCTATAAAAAAAATGACTGAGTTCGTAAAATGTTAGATATATATATATATCTAATCGTATTCTAACGTTAAATTCCAATTGGTTTCTATTGTCTAGTGTTTTTCTAATCATTCTCTAATCGAGCTTTAAGCATTCGAGAACTACGAGTACATTAGAATTCGAATGCAGAACCAAATATTGGCGACTGTGTTTGCTGGGATTTCTAAAAATATACGCACATATGAAAGTAAATAGTATGTATGTACTATTCACTTAGTAAGGAGCGACAAAAACCAGGTTTCGGCTTACAATTGATCTGTTGCAACAGTGCAATGGCATCGGCACTCCATGTTAAATGTTTGGAAATCCCGTAAAAAATAACAGCAACAAGAAGGCAAACCCCATTGCTGGCAACGCAACCAAGGAGGGTAAAGGCTTTGTGGCAGCTTACAAATTTTTTTTAAGCAAACTTTTTCATGAAAGCTAAAAAGCTGTTCTAACTTTGATGATGCTGCCGCATTTTGCGCGCTTTGGCAAGGATGTAGGAGCAGCTTATTTGCAATTTACACTCGAAACTTCGGAACTGCGGCTACGGATTTTCGAAAATTTTCTCTTGTTTGTGTTTTTTGATTTAGAAAAAAAAGCTGGTGTTGTTTGTGCGTAAGTGGCAGAAAATTTTGAAAATTGTTAAACATAGAACGTGATGAAAGCTTGGAAGTTATGCAAATATGTATAGTACGTAGATGAGTATGCAACTTGTTCGGCACATCTAATATGGTATTTATCGGTGCATAATTTTCGTATGTCAAATATACCAATAAATACATGAAAAAATTATACAAATAACTATATCTATAAATATTTCGATAGTAATTTCGATAAATATTTTAAAACTATATCGGTAAATGTGAAAGTAGTAGTTTGTATGAATCCATAAATAATATCGACAAGTTTATCGATAAGTTATCAATAAATATATCATCGAATTATTTTTTTTTTTTTTTTTGTAGAGATCATCTTGTAATTTTTTTCTATGTTATTGATGTGCACACAACTCTAACTTCAAACGCTTTATTTTCTATATGTACGTAAAATGTATGTAAATGTAATTGCGAACTTGAAAATCCTTATGGATTTTGATTATTTGTGTTTTTTCGTTTTTATTCAACCACGAAAAAAATATTATTTATTTCAAAGTTGAAAACGTATTTAATTAAAAATTTAGTAAATTCAAAAATTAATTTCGAATTTTATCATTTATAACAAAAACTTATCTATTATAGTTTAGTAATTTGTTTTTGCTCTTTTTTGCCTTTGTTGCTGATAACATTTTTTTTATTTCCAGGTAAGTATGTAAGGTTGCTAGATTTATCTGTTGATAAAAAAATATAACTAACTTGTTTTAAAATTGTTTTGACAAATAGACGAATCTTCTATAAACTGAGAAGATGCAAATTTTTGGAAGATAGGCTTATCTGCCGTACTGCGCCAAACCATCCATACAGCAAGTTCATCTGCAATTATACACTTAACCCTTAACGACCCAATAACCTTTCGTTACACATCTAACTAGTAGTGTCCAGTGGACACACTAAATATATCCAAGGCATTTTTGAAAGAAACCAAAGGCATTGAATGCAAGAAAGTGTACAGGTAGTATTATGTACATAATTCAATATTTAAATTTTTATGTATTTTTTTATTTACAGGTATTACAAAAAAATGTGTACACAGTGTTCAGGGCCAACATTGCTATTGCATTTATCAGAACATTACTTAGAAGTTTTAGATGCCTTTCAAGACGGTTTAAAGTTTTTAAGGAGATGATCCTTGATGTAATGCAACCAAACCTTGTAGGGCTGCTAAGTGATAACTTGACAGGTCTTTTAATATAAATATTAAACTGGTGATGTTTTCGACACGTTTAGACGCATAAAACCTTGGTGATAGATTAGATAAAATGTGTTTGCGAAAAAAAGAAATATTAGGTTTTATACGTAAATGAACTTAAAATGTGCCCGCTAGACACTCCTGGGTTGTTAAGGGTTAATGGCCATTTTTAAATTTTTTATTTATTTAATATTTCAGTATTCGCTGACACTCACTTTCATGAAAATACATGCGAAGGCTATTAAAAAGAAATCTTTGCTATTTTAAAAAAGCTCTCATGTAAAATTATATTTTTGTATATTTTTTTTTATTATAATTAAGTCTTTATAATTATCTCGTAACAGAACGTTTTCTCCAATAAATAAAACTTGTTCTATTATAGCTGAAGGATCTCTCTTTAAAATGAGCCAAGCTTTCACTCTGTACAACAATTTTGGGAAAACTAAAAACCTAAAACATTCTAAAACTTCATTCATTCAAGTCTCCACCTTTTATCCTTCGTAACTTGCAACTCCCGCTCGCTTCGAATTCCTTTTCGATTTAGTTTTATTATCTTCACATTAAATGTTTACAAAATAGAATTTCCAAGCAATTTCCTTGGCATTACGGCTGCTATCCTTTAGCAATTGCTGACGATACACCCACCGTAACAAAAAAAGCGAAACACAAAAGAAAGAAAGAAAGAAAGAGCAGGTGCCAAAAGCGCTCAAAGCTAAACTAACGCGTAATAATACTTACTTTAACAATTTTCACACCGAAAATAACCCAATACGATGATATACCTCAACAGCAAATATCGTTTCTATAGACAAAGGAATGCAATAAATACGGATGTAGAAGGTGAGAACGTGAGAGAAACGGAGAAGCCACTTAAACGCAGATTATTGTGTTGGCAAATCAAATTTCCTTTTGCTTTTTGTGCAAACTGTGCAAAGTAAAGTTTTTATGAAAGTTGTTTTTTCGCTTTGCTTTGCTTCTCTGTTTTGTGTCTTTTGAATTGTTTTTACCGTTTCTTTATATCTGATGCTTACATAAATATGTATGTATGTGCATAGATGGGAGATGGCAAATAAGCAGAAATCAGGCAATGCAATAATAAAAATCACCCTTTTTCGCATTTAGTTTTTAAGATTTTAGATTATCTATTCGCTGTGGCATCAGAATGCTAGAAAATAAAACTAATCTTTCGAGTTTTGTGTTATACAATAAGCCATCCGATGTGAGTTGGCACGAAGATACAAAAAAGCACAATATCGGCATGAAATTTCGCAACACGAACAGGGCTCTGGATTCGTCGGTGTTCGCTGAATGTTTCAATCTCGAATCGGTGGTTAATTTTTTACATTCTTTATCGAAAACAAGAAGACACCTATTATTTTATTTCGTCATGATATTCGAAAATCTCGAAAAAAAATTGCCCGAAATTTTGAACTCACGGAGAAGTATATTTTTTCAATTGTTTGCAGTTAATAAACTATTTGTCGGAGAAAATCAGTTAAGGCATCAAAATGTAAGTAATTACCTCAATTTCCATAAGAGGGTGAGATAAATTAAATTATTATTTTTTTTTATTAACTTCATCATGTTTGATTTTTATTTTTTTCAACCTGAATAGTTGCCAAACTATATGGAGTAAACTTTAGTATAAACTTTATGTACGCAGGTATGAAAAAAGTCGTAATTTCTATAATTTTGGTGTTTCCATTTTCAAATTTTTACAGCTCCACCACTGACTCCATAAAGTTGGACAACTATTCAGGTTGAAAAAAGTAAAAATGAAACCTGATGAATTTAATAAAAAAAATAAATAAAAAATAAAAACATGCCAATTTTTATTGCAAATTTTTTTTTGTTTTATTTAATCTATCTCACCCTCTCAATAACTGATTTTCTCCGACAAATACTTCTCCGTGAGTTAAAAGTCTCGGGATTTTCGAATATCATGACAAAATAAAAAAATAGGTGTCTTCTTTTTTTCGATAAGGAATGTAAAAAAATATATTTCACCCCAAAATAAAAATATTGAGGTGTAAATATTGTATGGAATGACCCATATATAATACAAAATTCCCGCAGATATTGGAGATCATCCAATATGGATTTCCATCGTTGAATCCACTGGTTTGCACAAACGTCATGTCGCCAATGTAATTGTTACACCTTTTATTTGTGCTGAATATGGGATGCCTTGTCGTCTTATTTACGTCGATATGTTGGGCGAAGTGAATAGTAAAGGCATATGATCTTTCGCAACAGTCGTTCGGGCCCTCATCAATGATGCGCAAATTCGAATGCTTGATTTGGTAGTAGTGAAATTTCTGAATTCTAGCAAAAACAGCCAGCAGGTGACCAAGTTTAATGAACTAAGCTATTGCTTTTGTTTTCTTCTCACTTAGCGTACAAATGTTCATTTACTTACTAAAATAAAGAATGCCAACGGAATAGCATTTACAGTTATTTCACACCTTGTCCATCAGCATCCTATTGTTGTCATCAACTACCGCTTAGTTTGGCTATTGTTATAGTGTAAGTGATTATGCACTTCATTCGCTTGCCATGCAGAATTTTTTTTTGTTTATAGTCATTGTCATAAAAGTGCAATTTCATAGACTTTAGGGTTTTCTTTTCGACCAGGATTGTGGCATTTCTTGTTGCTGCTTTGCAAACATCAATACAAGCTCACTAAATTTGGAAGCTGAATATCGTGTGCATTAGCCCGTGCCAGAAAAATAAAGTTGGGCCTACACCATTGAGTCTTAAGTATTTTAGGAAGGCAACCAGCTAAAATTTTTATTTTATTTTTTTACATTTTTCTTTGGGGTGTCAAATGCAAGCATCGATGAAACGAAAAAGCAACGCGTTGGGCTATAATTCCAAACGCAAAAGCGGAGAAGGGCGGGGATCGCCAGGTTGGTTGGTCCCGAATAGGACTAATATTTTGCTCGAGATTAAGATTAAAATAACTGTTCACTATAATACAGAAAAATAGGCGAAGATATTTTTTGTTACTGTCATCAGATCTGTACCGTTCTTTCGATTTTCAAAACTGAGATGGCAATTTAAAGGGGTTGGCCTTTAGATGTGCAATGAGGTTTTATTTTTGCGAAAAAAATTTCCCTCCTTAAAAAAATGTAAGTAAAAATATTAAAAAATTTAAATTTAAATTAGTTAAAAACTCAGTAATTGGTTTATTGCAAAATGGTTTGAAAAGGCTTTATTTCTTAACTACATATAGAAGGGCTGCCACCTGTTTAAAAATTCAATTCGATTTGAATTAAAATAATAAAACAATTGACAATTGTTTTAAAAGCCCAATTTAGTTTACTTATACACAAGTTATATGATATATTTAAATATGGGAAAGTCTTAAAAAAACTTTAGTATGAACATTCAGCATGTTTTGATGTGTTTGAAGAGTAGCCACGCCTGTTTATTAAATAAAATAAAATAATGAGATTTTTGATGCTGTTTTTTTTTAACTTGAGAGGTGTCATTGGAAAGGTATTTTCGCGCCCCTTTTATTTCTTTACTAATAAACCCATTCAAACGATGAAAGAGAAAGGTAGGATGAACGAACCTCATTCAAAGTTGAATTAAGATGTGTTGGTATTTGAAAAAAAAAGAATGGGACACGAATGAATTTTTTTGGACCTAAATAAAAATAGTGTGAATATACCTTTCGACTGAGATCCCATAAGTTTAAATCAGAATGGTTTTGGCCCAGTTATTCAAGTATTTCATAAATCAATTATTGGCAAAAGTAAAATAAAAACAGCATCAAAAATCTCATTCTTACGATTCCGTTGAAGAGATTTTAAAATATTTTCATCCAGATTTTTTAAGCTTAATCTGTTTTGTCATCAGAGGGTACTTTTTTTAAAAAGTTCTTTAGAAACTATTTTTATTCGTAAAAAATGCCATTTTTGGAGGTACTTTCCAATCGGTCCAGCTCACGTAAATCTTAATATTTTTCCGAAGTATTTTGTTGAACGTTTTAAAATATAACAAGTTTTTGTATTCCCGGCGGAAAACCGCAACTTTTTTTGGTAATGCAGTCTAATGTACCTACATATAGTATATAGACGATACATGCGAAAATTTGTGCAGTATTGTTTTCGTGCGCTAAATGAATTATGCATAGAGTGCTTTGTTAAAGTATGTACATACATATGTACATATGTAAGTATGAACACTCACAATTGTGGTCTGCTTGCAACAATCGAGTTTGTGCTATGGGGAATTGCTCTGTTCCAGAGCTAGCGCTGTATAAAATCATACTTAATTGTGCAATAGTAAGCATAAATTTAGATTTTTGCAATTTTTGCTTCTCTTCGCAGCAGTACAGTGCTGTGAATTGCGAATCCAGCTTCAGTTAGAAGCCGATTATCAACTCTTACTTGCCATAAATTTGTTGTGTTATTTGTTATTTGTTAGTTGTTTTTTTTTTTGGAATTTATTTGCTTTAAGCGCAAAATGTTTATTGCAACAATAATCTGCGAAATAGCAACTCAAATCGCACACAAACATATGCACTTGTCCACCGTATTTTAAGCTAGTATTTTAATAGCTTGCGTACGACAATTTAAAATTTATTTATAGTATATTCACTTCATTCACAATTTCCACATAGTTATCTATAGTTTTTTTTTCTTTTCTTTTTCATGATTTAGCATGTGCGCATGTCTGTATGAGTGCCTGTCTGCCAAAAACTATGAAATTACAGTTGCACTTATATTTACAGTTTGTTTGGTATTTTGCAGTTTTTCGTAGTTCGATTTCAGTTCACTGCATCTATGTATGTATGTATGTATGTATTTGTGTATTGTATTGTAATATAGTTTCGTTGTGTCTAATAGAGTCATTGTGGTTGTTGTTGTTAGTTTTGTTAGTTTTATGTTAACCAAAGTAATTTTAAATTGTTGCAAGCAAAGCAATAATGTCAAATGTTATTTACTGTTTATTGCATTTTTCCTTTCCACTTTTGTATCGGACTTTGTAGTAGGTGTGTAAGTTTTGGCGCATAAATAAATAAGCTCGTACATTTAATGTCTTTCAATAGAATTTTATTAGGTTTTTCTCGTAGTAAGTTTTTTTTTTTTTTTTTTTTTTAGTATTGTTCAATTTAACTGCTGTTATTCACATCTGTCAGCGAGTGATCATTATTTTCTTTATACCTATTTTATCAATATACATATATTACGTACTGAAAAAATTTCAAATAAATTTGCAATTTTATTTATTATACTTTGGTACTTCAAAAAGTTGCTGACTGCTAAGACAACGTCAGTTCCATTGTTGAATTTAATAAAACTATTTTTTTCAATATAAAACTGCGCCGAATAAAAACGTCGGTCACACATTTTTCCGTTTTGTACTAATGAAATATTCAAATTAAATTTTCTGTTGACGTTTGTCGGGATTGTGTCTGATCGCGATTTTGTATTTCGGGATTTGTATTGCATTTTATCCTTGGGTGTGTAATGAAATTCTGACATACAAAGTCTCGAAATAGAAAATCACGAAAGACATAATTCAGACACGGCCAAATTCCGATCAGATATATTCCAGACTAGAACAAATCCCTACCTTACATAATACTGACAAGACACAATCCATACAAGAAATACCGACAATAAATGACGCCAAAATATAGAAATAATTACAAGTTATTTAAAAAAATATACAATTATTGATAAAAAAAAAATGTTCACTAAGCTTTTTTTCAAAGTTTCACAAAGTCAGCTGCTGAAACAAGTTCAATAGGCAAGCATACGACTAAGCCTCAACTCCACTCAATGCCTTCCATTTCCTTTAATGCGTGATACGTTTACGTACAGTGCATGCAAACAAGTAAATGATTCTATTCTGATTTACATATACATATGTACTATATAGATATTTGCTCATGTATTTGCTAGTGTGAAAAAAGTTGATTGCAATAAAGCGCAATTCCCTGCCTGCATTCGTATGAAATCAAAGAGCTCGAAACGAAGGAACCAACAACCTTCACCTCCAACACAAAGAGATCAGCCGCAGCGACGACGTCAGCGTCAGCGGCAGTAACAGCAGAAGCAGCCGCACCAGTAGAGGCAGTATCCGTAGCAGCATCCGCGTTTATACAGTCAATACGCCAAATGCTGGCGGGTAAACAACGGCGGTTGGAAAGTTACAAAGTTACATGCTGGCAACACTGATAGCTAGGTGTTAATGGAAATTCACGCTGTGGCAAAGTTGCTGTGCTGAGCAATTGAGGTGGCCTTTGAAAGGACAAGTACAACGACAACAACAACAACAACAACAACAACAACAACAACCACAACAGCAACACCAATCAGACTAGCACTGCAACAGCAACTACCACAGCGAAAATTGCAACTTCTGTAATCGTGAAACTGCCATCGTAACTTTGGAGAAATGGCAAACGGGAAACGGAAGCAGACAGAGATGAATGTTGAACAGCGAACGCTGTGTAAAGATTTCTATGCTTCCGCTGCAGTAGCTGTACTTAGTAGACGGAGTCAGCAAATATCGATGAACATATGTACTTAGAATTCCACACATACACTCATACATACATATGTATTTACCAAAGCAAAGAGCTGTATGTACATTAGGGTGGGCCAAAAAAAAGTAAAGTCGGAATTGTAATGCTCCCACCCCCTAGGATTGTTCTATATCGAAAAAATTTTTTTTAAATCAAAAAATATTTAGAGGTCGCTTATAGCGCTCAAAGTTTTCCATGTTTTTATATAGGAAAAATAAACTTTCAGCTTTCAGATTTTCAAAAATAATACCCAATTGTCTATTTAACCATTTTTAGTACTAACGACTTTTTATTGGTCGCCCCATTGCATTTTTCGGGGTTTTTGGCGGACCTATAAATTATAGTTGCAATGAAAAAATGGGTAAATAAAAAATTTGGTATTATTATGGGGAATCTTCTGCAGATAACCACAGTTTTCTGGTAGAAAAATACTCATTTTTAACTATTCTATACCAGTTCTACGAAAAGTTGTTTTTTCCCCATATAAAAATACATAGAAAACGTTGGGCGCTTTGAGCGGCCTCTAAATATTTTTTAACTTTAAAATAATATAGGGGTATATTTTTATTATTTTATTATTAGTTATAGAACAATCAAAGGGGGTGAGAGCTTCCCACTTTAATTTTTCAAGTGTCTTTTTGGACCATCCTAATGTACATACATACGTTCGCTTAAGTATGCAAGTAAGCAAGTGCGAACGGCAAACATGAACTAGCGAAGCGTAGATATACGAATGCCAGTGACTAATGCACAATTGCAATTCATCAATGCATTTGTATGTATAAGTGTGTGTGTGTGTGTCAGTATATGCATATATACGCGCATCTAATTCAGCACAATTGTGCTATGAAGTTCGAATGAATGGTGTAATTGGCGAAACTGTATGCGCGTGCAACTTATTCTATTGATATTGTAGCAGGTGAAAGCCCCAGGGTATACGCTCATTTGCTTAAGAGTTTGCACGCACGCATACATACATACATATATATGTATGTATGTATGTATGTAACTATGTAAACTCCAGTGGCGTCTAAAGCTGGGCTGACTTATTGAACAAGGTTGCCCCATGCCGACAAAAGATATGCACTTAATTTTTAATAAATCAGATTTTAAACTCTTTCAAAACCCTCTCGTTTGTTATGCTTGACATCGCTACAAAATTTCAGGTTAATTCCTAATTGCTCGTCGAAATCAATCAGTTATGGGTTTGGCTTAAAATACAAAGAAATTTATTTTTAAAAATATTTTAATATTATTTTCACATAATTTACCACTAGTCAGGAATCAAATCAAGAAAGAGCTACGTGATATTTTATTTACTCGTGATCTAGAAAAATAGTGCCTAAAAGTATGCAACTACCAATCATTTACTAAGAGAGAATGATTAACTCTCAGCTCTTATCGCGTGTAAAATTTAACCTCAAAAAGTTGATTTTCTCCCCGGACCGGATGCATTTAATTTTACTTACTGCTCTCTAGTTTCGCTTTGTGCTTCGCCAAATAATTTTTTTTTATAAAAATTTTTGGAAATATTGTATGTAAAGGGTAATAATTACGTATAGTGGGTATAAGGGTTCAAAAAATTTGATGGGGTGCTGAGGGTTAAGTTAGGTTAGGCTATGTTAGGTATGGGTGCCAACCCATGCATAGTAAAAACCCATACTAGCATTGCAGCGTAAGGTCTGTGTACTTTTTTTTTTGTACAGATTTTGTCATATTTTGGAGCTATATAAAAGCCACACCAGTATAACTATTCGAAAACCTTACTTCATGCACCTCCTAGTAATTTATGACCCAGTATATCAAGGTTATGGAGAACAAGGTATAAAGTTCAGACTAACTCTGAGATCCCGTCAACGATTGAAATTAATGTAGAACTCTTCTTGGCTAACTCATCAGTAGCCTCACTTCGAAATGTTGCGAGGAGCAGAGACACAAATTAAATCTCCAGGGCTATGATGGCCACCCGACTGTCCGATAAAAAGGCGACCCATTCGCCTTGAAAGTGGTATCTCAGCCTGATAAACTATCGGAAATTTAGGCAGATAAGTTTCTTTTCTTACTCTCTGAGATTCAGCGAAAACTTTGCCTCCAACATCGCGTGCCAGCAAACTATGGGTAATTTCATAAAATTTTGTGACATAAGGTTGTTGTTCTTACTTAAAAAATAAACTTTTGGTCTTTGCTATTTGATAAAGAAAACCTCAAACCTAATAACCGAGTATTTTGTTTTGTAAAGAAGTTTAACAAAAAGTGCTTACCAGAAGGTCAATGTTGTTGTCTGTGAGTGGAATGTTGGAATCAATTTTCTGTGTTGTTTTTTATCTATTTTCCAACAACCACATTTAGGTTAATAAGTATCCAAAAAATAAAAAATAAAATATAGAAAATTATAAATAAAAAAGGTTCGTCCTTTTAAGATCTACAGCTGGTATTTTGGTTAGACATTACAGGTTTTTAATTGAATCTAGTATAATTTGGCAATACTTTTCAAAAAGAGTCACTCTACATATAGGTTTTATAACTAACATTCAGTTTTTCTTTAATACAAATATTAAAATATTTAAAAGAAAACTGCATTCAAAATTTTCAATAAAACTACAAATTAGAAAGTGTCGCCTTTCAATCTATCGGCCGCCAATGGGGATTAATGTTTTTCCACAAAAATGGGTAAAATTAACCACGGTGCAGCAGTCTTAAAAAAATCGTTCCCACGAGAGTCGGGTCTACGTAACCGGAAAGACCCAGATTTATATCTGGCCAAGGACTGTCACTCCAGCAACACTCCCCAAAATCTCTTTGGGGAATTTGTATGCTGTTACAACAAAAACAACAAGCCTTAAAAAATGTATTTACTCGAAGGAGTCTTGCTGCAGCCGTCTCTACACGGCAAACCCTTCAGCCCTGAAAGACCTGTGTTATTCTGTTTCAGGTAGTGTCCGATATTACCTGCCCTTATACACCTTACATACCTATTTCCTTAGTTCCTGAGTATTACAGAAGTCGCTGAAGTGGTTAGCATGTTATGAGGGCCCATAGAAAATAAGCAGTTAGGCATGGCTTTTTGCATTTCCGGCAAAGATAAACGAAGGTCCGTTACTCTCTTCTCAGTTCCCGTAAAAAGCTATGAAAACATGAAGAGAATGAGTAAATTTGCAAATGGCGCCTAGTTTACTGGACCTTCTCACCGTTTGTATGCGTAAAATAAAACCTTCAATGTCTTTACTGTTTCCATATATTCACTTCACCAACTAAGCTTAAGATCTTGTATGACTCTCAGAAGCCTAAGCTACTAGCGTTCCAACTGCTGCTCAGCGACACTGAAACCTTCTAAAAATTTAGGTTCAAACCCATCAAACGCACGTACGTACCACTACAGAAAATCTAACCCTCTAATTGAGATTTTTTTGGTTCCGCCTCTGACCTCCCACCGACCGAGCACACGTTAAACTTGAGCTATTGCATTTCTGCTGCGTACATATCACAGTTGATTTGTTGCTAGTGTAAACATGAGAACATAGTTTAGATGTGTTAATGTAGGTGTGTAATGTTTTCCAAAAATAATGTAACTGATTTGCTTTGAGCGTGTTTTTGAGACTTCTCATTTTAAATGCAACACGCAAATGTACACATAATTCGCAGGTATCTAATGTAAGATGCTTAAAGACTATGACAGGAATTTAATTTAATTGAAAAGCCGACCGAAATGTTAAGATTTTGGTGTTTTCCAAATGTAGTCATTACAGGAAATAAATAAGGAAATTTTAGGAATTTCTAGAGAACAAAGTATATACGAGTGTGACTGTAGTTTTAGAATATTTGAGGTGTAAATAAGCTTTCTTCAGGTAACTAGAGTGTTTTGATTTTTTTAATTTTTTTTTTAAATTTTTTTTAAGGGAAATACATATATGTACATCAGATGCCTTTCTATCTTTAAACTTCAGTCATTAACATCACTACAATTATAATACTTTTTTTACTCAAATTTATGGTACTAGTTTTAAAGCACTTGATAAGCCCTTTGATATTCATACAAATTTACATACATTTACGAAACTTAACCAAATTTTTCATACAAGAATTAAACGGCAAAATATTATTATTATAATTATCGATTTTGGCGCCTATTTCCATTATCAATTTTATCATATTGTATAAGTATGATCAGGTAGTTTAAGATTGTTTGCAAAAGGCCAAATATCAAGCGCTGATCCAGTGCAAAGAGTCCACAAATCAAGAAATAAACATAGCGTCGTCCACACCTGTGCTGTTGTTGATGTACCATGCGTAGATATAATGCAAATTCGTCTAGCTGGAAAACATTATATGACTTCATTTACTACCCCAAAGGCCATGTAACATAGTGAATTGTTGAAAAAAAGAAAACGTTTATTATGCAATGAGAGTATTTTATTTAAGATAGATATGCATATGGATATGAAAATAGATATAGATATAGATAAATATATGGATATGGATTTGGGTATTTATATGGATACATTGATATGGATATGGATATGGATACGGATATGGGTATGGACATGGATATGGAGATGTCGAAGTCGATGGATATGGATATGGATATCGATATGGATATGAAAATAGATAAAGATATAGATAAGGATATGGGCATGGATATGGATAGATGTGCACATGGATATGGATATGGTTATGGAATTGATATGGATATGGAGATGGAGATGGATATGGATAGATATGCATGTGGATATGGATGAGGATATTGGCATCAATATGGATATGTATGTATATAGATGTGAGATGGATATCGATAGGTATGAATATGGATGTGGAAATGGATATGCAACGATATGGATACGGGTGGTGATAGAATATGGATGTGGTATGTGGATATAGATATAGATATGTATGATGGATATGGGCTTAGAGATATAATATCTACAATAACGAGCAGTAATCGCTACACTATAGTTGCGGAGCATACGAGAGCATCAACATCTTACTGTATATGTAAATACTATTCCGAAAAGAAAAAATATTTGAAGCTGAAATAAAAAATCGAGTTGTGCGTTAAACTAAAGCAGCTTCCAAACGTAAGCAATTATTACTTCTGACCACGGATATACATATTGATATTAAGTACACATATATCGAAAGCAATTCCCTTACCACAGCCTTCAATTGAAATGCACAGCATCGGCTGCTGCACATACCACGCGGCGGTGGCAGTTCAACACTACACTCAGCGAGAATAGATCGTGTCGCGTTCATATGTGTTTGCATCAGGTGCGTGCCCCAAATCACTACACTGGTGTCGGCCAACATAGCAATGACTGACATTAGGCCAATGAAATTAGGCAAAGAGCACTTGTCCATTTGCGATTCGCCGCCTGCCTTAAACTTGCCAGCTTTTCGGCTACAATTCACAAAATAGAATACAAACAGCTGCGCGGTACCCACAATGAGTACATAGAATAAGTAGCTGAATATCGATGGAGTGTAAATACTCAACAACTCGTAACTCAAACGCCGATTGCGGTCATGCAAGCAGTGTAGGCGTTTAATGACCATGCAAAGGCAATACACGCGATTGCGGTGGTATTTGTTGAGCGGCTGTAAACTATTTAAGTATAGGCTTGCCTCGGCGAATGCATATTGCAACAACTCATTTATTTGTTTGCCATAATGTGCCACAATTAAGATGCAAGTAAAATATGCAATGACTACCACTTGCAAGAGTATACCGCAAAAGCAATTGAAGATCAGCGCTGCCAAAAGTTTCGGTCGCTCCAAAGCTTTTTCTTTATGCACCACATAAACAGTCAATACAGGTGTCAGTGATATGAATAGTACTTTAGTGAAATACAATATGCAACTTTGTCGATCCAAGCGCTGCAAACGTTCAACATTTACGCGCGGCATATTTAAGTTGCGCCGAAGATCTCGCAGAGCGTTATGCTGGCGCAGCCAATGGTTGAGAAAACGCATTATGCGATTTTGAATGCACCACATCCAGATCATGACAAACACGGCAGCACCCTGTATCAATATGTAACGCATATTACCGACAGCTGCAAGAAGCCAGCTTGAGCTGAGAAAATGCATTTGTGTGAAGAGCGTGTGTAAAGCGAAAAGCATATAGCCGGCGATCGAAAGTATCATTGAGATGCTGTAACAACGCAACACACGGGATAGTCGAAAATGACCTGGAAGCAGCTGAGGTGTCCCTTTCAAACGTAGCACGCCCGTTCGCACCTGGCGCTGCTGCTGTGTCCTTTCATAACTTTCGTACACAAAGCAAGAAATGCCCAGCAAACACGTAACATATTGAATGCCGATAGCGACATATGAGAACGGAAGCGGTTTCAAAAATCTGCTTTGTTTTGTTGATCCTCGGTTTGCGCGATTTTTCACTTTCCCTGCGGCCATGATTTAGTGGTGCAATTTTTCGCTGCTCTCACTTGTGCACTAACTTTGCTATACTACTGCACTTTGCAAAATCTAATCGCCTTTTAGCATGAAGTGGAAAATTTTGCAATTTCACAAATTACTGCTTTACGGTGGCAATTACGAAAATCGGAATTCGAAATTCATATTATTAAGTAAATACTTGGCCATTTGGCATTGAAGAATTGCATTATGTCGGGAGGTTAATGCACAGCAGACACCGGGAGTAATTTCACTTTAAATCGTTAAATAGAATGAAATAAAACTTAATGTAATTACTACTACAAAAAAGTCTACCTCCCGGTGTGGTCACCACTGGCTGCAGGCTGGCGTATTTTCTGCAGCAGCGACCTAGCACTTTGCGTCAAAACAGCTATTTCTGCTTGGGCTTTGGTAGCTACCAACGTTACAACGAAATTCAATCCCACTGCTCATTCATGTATGTGTATCCATCGTTAATATTATAAAAGCTTTATTAGCCCATTTTTCGTCGTTTTGAAAATTTTTCAGCTATAACAACTTTAGTGTTTTCTCCATTTATAAATCTTACTAGCAGAACACTTACAGAAATACGTAGTATGAAAAATTTGGTTTGTATGGGAGGTGCCACGTATCCTTTATATAACGAAATTCTTTTTAGCCTATAACCATCCTTGGGACGTGTGCAGCAGGTGTCCGAAATTTCAAAAAAATCGGTTTAGCCGTTCTCGAGCTTTGCGAACACAAAAAACGGATTTTAAAATCTATATTAGTATAAGTAACGTATAACGCATAAATAGTGTTAGTTAATACATGCCAAGGGAAACTATTGATAAAGTTACTCGTGCGAATCTCTTCCAAAGCCTCCTCCCCGGAACCACACGCTCTTCACAATCCCCCGTTCGTAATCCCCCGTCCACTTACATATGTGAATAGGGGTTCACAGGTTTTCCTGTGAAGAAATGTAAAATAAATGGTTAAATAAAATGAACTTATAAGAGAAGTGAAATTTTCATCACAGTATTCTACTCCTGAGTCCTCAACTGTGATGCTATGCGCCAGTTTAATCTATTGTAAAATTGTTATTTTTTTATACCAGGTATGTACAACTCCACTTCATATTTCATATTTCGCATCAAGTTAAGCAACACCACGCCTGGTCTTCTTTAATGCCACAAAAATACATATTGTGGTTTTATAATAATTTTTACTGATTTTGCCACTTTTATTATCTGATCTATAAAAACTTTATTTAGTGTTTTTTTTATTTCAAACATAACACACTTTGACACTTTCGCGAGTTTGAGAAATCGCTAAGAAAAAAGACACCTAATGTCACTGATGGATTTGGGCGCTGCTTACTAGATGTGGAAATGTCAAACGCTGCTTCGCATTTGGGGAAGTGAAAGAAAAAACAATAACAGATATTTGGTAAACTCAGCACCACAAGGTGGAAAAAAAACGAATGACTCCCATTGTGTTGGTGAAAGTTATCGTCAAATATCGCACAGTCAAATTAAGTTAAAGCGCAAAGTTTTTAAGTGGCAAAAACAGGAGTATAAAGTATAGAGGTGAATGTGTAGACATGCAGTGTGCACATCAACATGTACATATATACGTATGTAGGTATGTACATTAGACTGGTCCAAAAAACTATCAATAAATATCGTACAAATTTTCTTAGAAATTGTATAGTTTTTAATTTTCTATTTAGCAAATAGTTTAAAACTTGTTTTCCGTAAATTTAAAAAAATTTTAAATTTGTATATGTTCGACTTTAAGCTTGTGAAACTTTTGTAGTAAAATTATGGAAAAATCGTACGAATATTTTTTACAGCCTTCAGTATCCTTCGAAATATGTACCGTTCATTTTGGTATGTTTACCTAAAAACGAGTTATAAAATTTCAAAATTGAAACATATTTTGTTTTTGCTATGTTATTTAAATAAAAATTCGCCGTGTACGACTTCTAAACCTTAAAATAAGGGACTGTGCTTTTGGTAGACGTGTTTTTTTTCACTTTCCCTAAAATATTTCAGAAGCGATTTTGAAAAAAGGAGATTTTTGAACCAGTCTAATGTCCATATGTAGGGTGTGCTTTGTGAATACCAATATTTCTGCATGTGCGTATACAATTGGTAGATATGTATATAAACGAGCCAATGTGCCACTTTCGCCGTTACATGCGTGCATATGTATGTACATATGTATCTTCCTATGAGCCAGTGACATACTCAGCCAGGTTAAATTGAATTCTCGTCATAAATATGTTACATTGATTTTACCTTAAAAAGTTTGATTTTTTCTCGTAGTTATTTTATTTTTTATGTTGGCCGAAAAAATTTCCAAATGCTTTCAACTCACTTAATTATGTATATATGTACTGTACCGGAATTTGGCCAGCAAATAAATGGGGAGCACAAAAAGAAAAAATAATGAAAAAAAGTTATTTTAACATATTTTGTTCTCATGCCAAAGTGTTTCGCAAAATTTTACAAATAACTTTTGAACGGACCTATGTATATACATTAGGGTGCTTTTTTTTTGCGACTATTTTTTTTTTTCGGTCCAATCGTGAAATTTTGTTGGAAATACCCAAAAAAAAATTCCCTGAAAGTTTGAGCCCTTAATATTAATTTTAAGTACTCGGCCAAGGCGTGTGAAGATTTTCCATTTAAAATACACGGGAACTTTAATTTTTTTTTTTTAAATTTCTATAGCTCAGCGGCATTTAATGGTATCACCTTGTCCAAAATGGCGATTTTCTCAGCATTAAATGCTCTACAAAAGTGCCCACTGCGGCGAAGTCGTAACTCACACCGGCGAGGTAGTACGGGCCACTAAACCTGATTTTTTCATGAAATTTACGTTTTTTCGCATTTATCTCGTAAATGACAAGAGCTATAGAAAAAATGTAAATGAGAAACTTGTAGGAAATTTTATTTTCTACAAAAAAACTCATGAGCGCTTAATCGCTAACTTCAATACTGCTTGAGATATTTCAATTTTAAGTTTATGAAGTTTTAAATTTTTATCAAAAATCACGTAAAATTATAAAAAATATTGTTCTTTTATTATTTTTCACTACTTTTTTAACTAATTACCTGTTTTTTAAGACAATATTTTTTATAATTTTACGTGATTTTTGATAAAAATTTAAAACTTCATAAATTTAAAATTGAAATATATATAAGAATCCACATTTATTTACTTGTACAAATGAAATTTGTGTGAAAATAATATGAAAATTTCCGCAATGTAAGTTAGTGTAGATGTTATTGTTGTCATTGCATTTGACACGCGAACACACTTAACGGAATTACGAAATTTATTTTTCAGTTATTTGGGTTGCTGGTATACAATTAGAACTACACATACGAAGGCGTACTGAAGAGTCCCTAAACTACCTAAGCAAAAAAAAAACAAAGTTTTTAGGTAAAAATTGTCTTACTGGTTTTAATTATTTATGCACTCCTACATACGCTCAAACCAGTTAGTGAAGCATATTTCCCTCTCTGAAGTCGGTTTTAAAGAAGCGGGTTTTTTGAATGCATTAACAGCTTCTGCTGGCGCTGAAACTCGTTGTCGGTGAAGTTTATCCCTAATCTACGGTAACCAAAAAAATAAATAAATTAGGTTCAAAATCAGGACGAACCGTTGGTCACTTCATAAATTTGATGTTTTGGGTGCTTAAAACATTATTTGGCAAGATGCGTGAAAGCCCGAATTTTCTTGATGAACAACTGTTTACCGTTATTGATTATTTTTCCTCCATTTATTCAAAACAGTTGGCGGTTTACCACTCATACTTAACTGAACGAAACTCCGCTAATGCCACCATAGCCACATGACCCATTATTACAAGAAAAAGATTGCAAATTTGTTACAAAATGCTGTTTGCCTGAATAACTTTTGTTGGTTTTACTTATTTTGAAAGATCCATACTGCTGATGGGCCTTTTCTTTGTAGCTCCTACGCATATATCCCAATTACCTGAATTACAATGATTCTATTTAACTGTTTGGACATAGCGCTTATATTTTTTCAGCATTCATCCGCAATCCAATTGGCATAAGCCTTTAAACTGCTGTTGCGTTAATCCACGTCGCAATTCGTAGAAAATCATTAAATTTTTTTGTTGACTTACAACTTTGAAGTAACTGTAGATACTGTAAAATTTTCTGAGTACGTTAAGTTGCGAAAAATCTCAAATTGTATGATGAAAACGTTATATCGGCTCAAATGACAGTAGTTTTTCGAAATCTAAAGACTAGTTCAGTGACCCTCGTATGGCAGGTGAAATTAAGTGGCGTCTGTATGTAAGTATGTTACAAGCATTTTTCAGTTAGTAAACTGACTGGCGTTTTAATAAATTTAAATATTTTTCAGATATCTAAAGAAAATTGTCAGGTATTTGATCGCGTACATACATATAATACCTACATACTGTTAACTTAATTCACAAGGGCCCTAGCCAGCCCTTTTCGAAACTGCGTTTTTCACAAATTTTAAAATGTTAGTGCCAAAAACAACGGAGTCTGCTGTTTTGATTTTCTTTTGTAAAACTTTATTGAAAATTTGCTGTACTTTGTTTTTAATAATCTGAAATCAATGAAACTTCCGTATATTTTCATTTCTCAAACCACAAAATTTGTTTTGTATTTATTTGTGTTGTTATTTCTTTGTCCAAATTTTCTTTAAAAAAAAACTTTTTTAACGCCCTTACTACTTTTTTCGATTCATTATTTCAGCTAAGACAACTTTTAATGTTATGAAATATATTATAATATTTTTTACAGAACTGGTTAACTTATGTATGTATATGAAAATATCTCTGCATACGTACATATGTCTACAGTGCCACATTTACAGAACACTGTTACCATTCGTCAATGCTCATTTCGTCTTTTATTAACAACATTTCGTTGAGTACAAAAAATATCCCATTATAATTACTCCTGCAGCCAACATGCATGCCATTATTTTCCTTAATGTACTGACGAGTATGAGAGAGAAATTATGTGAGCAAAAGAGAGAAATTATGTTAACAAAGGAGAGCAAATAAGAAATATGAAAGTAGGAATACTCACTCAATATAGAGCTTGTTGGAGTGGACAAAGTATACCAAATCAAAGAAAGTGGACTATGTAGGCCCATATAAAAATCATTATTTCTTCGTCCTTATACACAGTAATAAAAAGTGAACCCATCTCTGAAAGTACAATCGAATTACTCCTTAATGTATATATTTGCAATACATTTAACTCCACAAGTATTTACTAGTCAGAGACCGAATGCTAGCAAAGCGGTTTCCACAAAACAAAGCAACATGGAAATCACTCCACTCTTGCTACACAAATACTGCAAGGACAAAACTGAGTGAACTGCAATTGAAAGGGAGTTCCCTTCCAATTCATTTTTGTTAGGTCGCGTGACCTAGCAAGATCTGTCGTGATAACACTTACGCATGAAGTCACTTCAAACCTTTGGCTATTTATAAAATTAAGGTCCATCTGCAGCTCTTAAGAAAAATCAGAAGAAATATTTTTCTTTATCTATTTGTATTGTATTGAAAAAGTGCTTTGCTGCTGTTGTAAATTTTCCTGAAGAAAGACATAAATTTACGAGCATTTTTTTCTGGGGAACTGTATTGTTATTTAAGAAATTTTTGTAGAAGAGAATTTCATTTCCATTTATTGTGCGTCATTTAATATGAATTTTTCGTTATTTTTGAGAGCTACAAGTAGGCCTTTAAGCAAATATTGATGAAGACAACATTCATTTCCTAGGCTGTAAAGGCCTGTAAGTCGCAATAGGTAAGCGTATTATACGTTTTAAAGTTTTCTTCGTCAGCCCATAAAAGTTGTAGCCTATCTACTTAGAAAAAAAGGTACTATTTTATAAATATGTTATTACCTTAAATCGCAGTTCATAGACTCTCCCGGCTAAGGTTAAGGAGTCGTTCGAAGATCCACGTTTGGTAGTTTTAAATCTGATTGACTGTATCTTATCCTTTGAAGAACGCCATTGGGCTGCAACCAGTAAGTCTTCCCATCTCCTTGGAATCTCTGCCAATTACACCTTGAATGAACAGTAGAAAGGCTGATTTTCATCCAGGTTAAGTTGGACTGCGCGTTTCGCGAGATTATCAGGTCTTTCGTTTCCATAAATCGGTAATGACCTGAAATCTCCATAGGATGACTTCCCACGCGTTGCTAGTTTCTTCAGTAGACTTTTCCAACTATCTACTAGCCTCCATTCTAATTTATAAATTTGGTATATGATGGGTTATATCGCTACCTAAACGCGAAAAGGTGCCAATTCAATTTTTTTAATTTATTTTCTGAAACGTAATCAGAGGTAATGCTAAACTACATCGGCTTTTCTTTTCTCCT
>NW_023458566.1:11990374-12016342 GCF_013731165.1 Rhagoletis pomonella
TTTTTTTTTTTTTCATTCCACTCGACGAAAGTAGGCGTGTACGGCTAAGTGTAAAGCTCGTATCATATTTATATCGAAGCGAAACGAGTTGAGCCGAGTATTAGGCTCGTTAGTACGATAATGTCGCAACACTCCGGTGCTTTCGGCCGTCAGACCAGGGCCATGATGACAAGCAGCATAACAGACTGGTAAAACAACTATGTAGTTTAGCCAGAGTACAGCATCCAGACACAGCATCCAATTGACGAGCAAATATTGGCCAGCTGATACACATACACACACACACACACATGCATGCGCATATATACATACATACACACAAAGTAAAAAAAGTTCTGCTATGAATTCCATTTTTTCGGGGTTTAAGCTACGTTGAGTTTCCAAGGTACTTTTAGTACTTATTAGAACGCCCTGCGTAACGGATGAGCATACGGAAGAAGTGCAACTCGTACACGCTAGCAAAGTACTTACCTTCGATTATTTTACTTAACAAGTAAGAAAATGCATGCGTTCGCTTCGGTTGTATTGATTGACCGTGCCGTGTCTGGAGTATGTACTTAGAAAAAACTGAATCGTTAATCGTGCGGAAAGTGTTAAGGCATTGCCGTTTTGTCAACACATTTGCCGAATTTTCCAAGTGAGTGTGTGCGGTGTGAAGTGTATGCAGAGGGGGTAGGAGAAGAATTATGTGCTTTGGCAAACACCAAAGAAGTTGCTTATTAAATATTTACTTACTTAGTTAAATAGTTAAGTTTGTGTGTTGCTCTTATTTTTTGTTTACTTCGTTTTCTTTGCTTTTGTAGCGAAATCCTTTATTATTCGCAAATTATGTAAATGAAATGAATGGTAAGCGGCTTATCGCCACGCACCAAAGACGTACGCAATCTTCGCACTTAGCCAAATCAAAGAAAAGCCAAAGCGACGAAGACATATAGATAAACACGTGCATGTGTAATAGCTTTGAAACGAAGAAACCAGAACCAGCAAGCTCGTGCAAATGCTATCGCGTGTGTGTGCGTATATGTGTACTCGGAAAGCAAGCGGAAATTCATGTGGAAAAAAAAACATAAAACTAAGTGTGTACTTGTAAGGGAAAAAATGCTATAAAAGCAAACAAAGTGAAGACGCACTTCAAGTGGTGAAGTGCTACAGCTATGATTTATTTGTTTTCATACCAAGAAAAACTTATAAGATGCCAAAATAGAACACAAAAGCTACAAAAATGTGAAGTTAATTGTTGTCATGCTCAACAGAGATCTTAACATCAGACTCAATTTGGGGGAAGAAAATATAAAAAATAAACAAAAATTATGTAAAATAACGCAATCTAGATGAAAAGATAACACAAATCAATATAATTGCTAAAAAAGTTGTTAAACAAAATAACGGTTTATTTTACACATTTGTTAGAGGAACAAAAAAATAGACATACAAAAAAAAATAAGTAAATTAAAAAGTAATAATTTAAAGCTTATCTAGTAAATGAAAAAAATATCTGTGCTAACCGGAAAAAACAATGACCGAATATATTGAATTCGCATCGCTGACCTGTCGCTGATGTTTGCACTATGTTAAAGAATTGGTTTGCTTTTAAACAAAGACTTTTATCTATAAATATTTTGTCATAGTTATATTTATAATAACACACACAGAATGTGTTTTGAAAATAAGAAAAAAAAAAAATACATATTAGCCCTTACTCTCCATAAAAAAAATTGGTCCACCGGAATTATAAAATTTGTTATATTTTAAGACTTCCGCTAAAATATTTCGAAAAACTATTAGGATTTACTTGAGCTGGATCTATTTGAAAAGACCTTCAAATATCGAGTTTTTCATATGTACATTAGGGTGGTCCTTAAATATAGGAAGTAAATTTTTACATCAGATTTCCTAAGCATCAACCCCTTACGTCGATGCTGTTATAGTGGACGATGACACGTATAAATTTTCGTCCCGATTGGAGACGGTTAAAGAATCTTTACTCTGCCCCTTCTGCGGCACGCCTTAACCGTCTCCAGTCGGGGCTAAAAGTTATGCGTGATATCTGTGACCGTGTTGTTACCCATCGAAGGGGTGAGACTGAAAAAAATCGTTCATTGGCTTTTTGAGGGCCAGCTTGATGTACATAAATAAAGTTAGTTCTGCAATCTAAAAATTTACCTCGGATGATAAAACAGTTTAAGCTTAAAAGGTCTGTCTAAACATTTTTTTAAATTTTATCAAAATAATGAGAATTTTTTGAGGTGTTTTCAAATCGGTCTAGCTAACGTAAATCCTAAAATTTAAGAAATTTTATAATTCCGGTGAAAAAACCGTATTTATTTTTGGATGATGCACCCTAATGCATGAACATAGATATATATGTAAGCACGATGAATTCGAATTTCTGGAGGATTTCGAGAAGCCGGTCGCATGTATCGAGAGTTACTTATTATGCCTGTATGTAGTTGGTACATCATCTCGCCCGTGCTCGAGTGCGCACCGGAAATGCCATCCAGCTTCTGCTGCGCATTCCTTTGCTGTTTGTGGCTCATTGTTTTTTATTCTTTTTTTTTATATTGTGGCAAACTTAGTATCTACTCTGATCAGCAAACGGAATATTTATTGCCCGCTATATCAACGCACTTTAATGCGGTAGAGCCAGTGTCACTTCTCGGCGCAGATAGTTGTTAAAGTCTTCCCTACCTGATCCCAAGCAGGTTTTCTTCAAACACAAAATGTACCTCAGAGTTTTGCAATATAAAACAGATCAAAAAGTTTCGCGAGTATCAGACATAAACAAAAACAAGTTAGAAAGTCTAAGTTCGGGCGGAGCCGAACATTAAATACCCGGCGCAAGTATTAAATATATGTTTTTTCACCTTTCCGAAACCTACCGCTAGATGGTAAGCCGGGGTGTATCAATTTTGAGTAAATCAGCGTCCTTCAATTTCGAAATATTGAAGTTTCAAGCATTTCCGAAATTTACCGTTATATGAAAAGCGGCCGTTATTTTAGTCCGATTTCAATAATTTTTAACAATTGGCTTTTATGTGGAAAGCACAATAACTGTACCGAGGTTGGTACAAATTGGTAGAACGGTTACCGATATACGTATATGTTATCATAAGTGGGCGGTGCCACGTCCATTTTCCAAAATTTTACCATAAACGTATTTCTTGGTAAAGAGTTGTTGCAAGCGTCAATTTTGAATAAAGTAGCTTTAATATTTACTGATTTATCGAAGATTTTGTATTTCTCTAAATTACCGTTATATGGGATGTGGGCGTGGTTATTGTCCGATTTTTTAAATTTTCGGCGATTTGGTATGTTATGCAAAGGCCAACAACTGTGCCAAGTTTGGAAGAAATTGTTGTAGCGGTTACCAAGATATACACATGTAACCATAAGTGGGCGTGGCTACGCCCATTTTCCAAAAATTTATAATATTCTTATTTCTCGTCTGAAAATGATTACAACTATCAATGTTGAGTGAATTATCTTCAGTAGTTACTAAAATATCGCAGTTTTCGTATTTCTGAAAATTACCGTTATATGGGAAGTGGGCGTGGTTACTGTCCTATTTCGCCCATTTTCAATACCAACCTACCTTGGATTAACAGAAACCTACATACCAAATTTCGTTGAGATATCTCAATTTTTGCTCGAGTTATCGTGTACACTGACGGACGGACAGACGGACAGACGGACGGACAGACAGACATGGCTTAATCGATTTCTCTATTCATTCTGAGCATATATGTATACATTTGTCTATATCTATCTCGATTCGATTTGGCTGTTACAAAAAACCGTTATGTGAACAAAATTAATATACCCTTGTGCACAAGTGCGCTCGGGTATAAAAAAAATATGTCAATTAGTATAAGTTACAAAAAAAAAGTTAAAAACAACTTTAAAAATATATGTATGTTAAATTTTGTAATCTCCAATGAAAAATCTCCACTAAATATACATACATATAAGTAAGTAAGTAATAAGAGCAACGGTGGCAGTTCTCAAATTTTACCTTTAAACAACGGTAAACACATATCTACATACGTATCTCATTACCAAGTAAATAGCCAAAATTATGCGCCAGGCTTACAGCATGAAAATGCTTGACCATTATTATAGATACTATATATTAGTATGGAGCTGGCGCTTTTTCATATACAACACGCGCACTAAAAAGCACCAACACAGCAACAAATGTTTTCTAAGTTTTCCCTATTACATGGGCATAAAATGTAATATAATTTAACAATGGCTATCAGCGCGACAATATCATAACACCTCCTTTCTTTTATGCTCCTCATGAATGCGCATTGAATCTTAATTTTGTCACGTCGTTTGCAGAGCCCAGAGGAGACGCTATTGAAACGTATTTAACAGAAATAAAACACAAAGTGAACAGAATGAGAATTACTTCGATTTTTGTAACAAATTTCGGGCTGCTGTGTAGAAATTTTGCATTCTTCAGACACACACCTTTATGCTAATTTTCCGATAGGAATGCATGAATACACCAATGTGCGGCATTGTCAATTCATGACACTAGTAGCATGCATCAAAATTCAGCTTACATTTAGCAATATAGCCAAGAAAGTTGCTGTGATATGTATGTGGGTCATTCGATACAATATTTACAACTCAATATTTTTTTTTTTTGGTGAAATATATATTTTTTTAGATTCTTTATCGAAAAAAAGACGACATAAATTTTTTTATTTCGATATGATATTCGAAAATTTCGAGAAAAATCACGAAATTTTGAATTCACGGAGAAGTATCTTTTTAATTGTTCGCAGTTAATATACTATTTCTCGGAGAAAATGAGTTAAGGTATCAAAATGTGCGTAATTACCTCGGCTTTCCAAGAGAGTATGAGATAGATTAAAATAAAAAGTTTTGCATTCGAAAATTGCATTTTTTTATTTTTTATTTATTTTTATTAACTATACCATGTTCGGTTTTTATTTTTTTCAATAGTTGAAAAACCTTATGGAGTACGCTGTAAAAATTTGAGAATGGAAACACCAAAAGTATAGATGTTACAAGTTTTTTCATACTTGCGTATATAAAGTTTCTTCTCTAGCCAAATGGTCTCTTGTGTCATTAACGGTTACTCCCGATTGACCAGGCATGCAGGGTAAAACAAGTCCGTTGTGTTTTCCAACATAATTATGTCAAATTTTGGAATTAATTTTGAAGTAGTTAGCGGGCTGCCTGTCTTTTGATTTTCCACCATTCTGATCCTGCATAAATTTTGGAGCCACCAGTAAATATGTTAAAATGTGTAAGTACGCTGTAAAAATTTGAGAATGGAAACACCACAACTACGCCCGTAGCCAGGATTTATTTTCGGGGATGGGGGGTTCTGGCAAAATATTTTAATTATTTTCACTTTTATTTCAACATATTTTGATTAAAAGAAAAATACTAATAAAAATTAAATATTTCACACAAACAACAAAAAATATAATCGATAATAGGATGAGGCTATTACCTTAAAACTTTAAAATGCACTTAGAGGCATTGTGCTACTATGATAGCACGGCCCAGTACTCATAGTCAAGTTATGTATATATGTACAGTAGACTGCATCACTCCAAGTAAAAAAAAAAAATCGGTACTATTTTTCCACTGGAATTATAAAATATATTATATTTTAAGACTTCCACCAAAATATCTCGCTGGACCGATTTGAAAATACCTCCAAAAATTGAGTTTTTTGTTAATAAAAAGTTTTAAATATTTTTTGAAAAAATTACCTCAGATGACTAAAGAGTTTAAACGTAAAGAGAATAATGAGATTTTTGATGCTGTTTTTGAACTTTTTTCAAAGACTGGTTTATGAAAAACTTGAATAACTCAGCCAAAACCTTACCAATTTAGACTTATGAGGCAAGGTATTTTCTGACCAGCACCCATTTCTTTTAACGATGCAGATGGCCTTAAACAGCTCACCGTTCGTTCTTTGACCTTTTTGTCTTTGGAGACCAGAAAATTATGAAGCCAATTTTTGATACCTGCAACTGAAGTGCATAGAAAATAGTAGTATGATGGTTCTAGATCTGTGGTATAAGGCGAGTGGCTTAGAACTTCGCATCCGATACATGCGGCCGAGCATTGTTATGTTGGAGGATCAATGACTCACGTCTGGTTGCCTATTCCGGTCGTTTTTTTGTCGCCATCACTGGCTTCATAGCATCAGATTTTGTCTGTAGAGAGCCCCACTGATCGTCTGGTCACTTTTGAGAAGCTCATGATACAATATTCCCTTCTGATCCCACCAAATGCAGGAATCGACTTTACTTCCATGGATATTTGGATGTGGCGTTCATGCTTCGGGTTCGCCGCGCTTAACATACGCTTTCTGGGGCTTTGGCTTGTCGTACTGAATCCATTTTTCATCGTTGTTGACAATACAATGCAAAAAGGATTTTGCTTTGTACCGTTCCAAATCGCTTGGCTTGACATCGTGAGGCACCTAGCTAAAGATCTCTGGGCCATAGCAATGGCTTTCAGTAGCAACCAAATGTCACTTCAAGTCACGCCTAATATTTCTGCAAGTTATGCTTAGGATTGGCACGAGTATTCGTTCAAAATTTCTTCCAATTCGGCTTCAACAAACGTACGTGATCTTCCTTCGTGTTCCTTGTCGGTTGTGTAAAAATGCCTATGTTTGATTCCAGTACACACGGGTTAAAATTGATAAAGCATGCTCTGACGATGACTTTCTGCTGCACTTTTCTCCAGATGGAACCAGAGTATGAAAGCTTCCTGCGGTCCCTGCCGAAAATAATTGTAAACTGAAATGAAAAAACGTTACGTATGGAAGCAAATTTTCAAAAACTATCATGCCCTTTATATGTATTTCTCAAGTTTGAGAAGAGTTCTCAATTGCAATTTCTCGCTGATAAATTTGTGATGACTTTCTGAACCACATTTCTAATATAAAAAAAAAACTGTCCATAAAAAGACAGTCGCTTAATACTTTTTCTGCAAACTTCGTCTTTGTACTATTTTTATCATAAAATTCTTCGGCAAACTGCGGTCAAATACCAACAGTTGCCACAGCCATTTCCTGCTGATTTTCGTATTCACTGTTTTTCCAAACTAAACTTCTACCCTCCCTATCCTTCGACTAAGAATTTTCTTTTCAAATTCCACAATGGCATTACACAACCATCTCAAACTGTCCACCACTTATCAAGGTCACGCTCTCGCCAGCATTGGCTACTCTGCTTTTCAGCCACGATTTGTGCCTTGAACCCTAATGCCCTAAAGGCAGCGGAAATACGCACTTCAAGAAAAAGTTCTTTTCATTTTTTGAGAAAAAGCATTAAAAAAATAGAAGAAAAGAAATGTGCGAAATGAAGGAAAACATTTAAGTGCGAAGCTAGGGGATTCCCTTTAATGTGGTGGCGTTGGTCCATTTTCAACTGAAAAGCAATGATGGCATTAAGCGCTGCGCCTCACTGTCAACACTCATTAACGCCTGCCGACACGCCGCGCCTTAAGAGCTTCATTGCTGCCCAGAAGGTATTTGCACAGAGCAGCAGCAGCGAGCAGTGGACTTCGGTCAATGAAGTGGTCTTTCTGGGTTTCCCTGCATTGCGCTTCTTATCAGCTGGATTTGTTATCTGTCTTCTTTGCTTCTTCTTTCCTTTTTTGTGTGGCCGCCAGCTGCTTTGTTCTTCTGTCTTACGTTTATTTCTCCTGCAGCTATGGCAATTTGCGCATTTCCCTGCACACACCGACGCATACGCGTTGTTGCTGCTGCTGCTGCTGCTGCTGCTATTCTGCTGCTGATTTCACATTATTTCAATGCTTTTTTTATCGCTTTCATTCCATTTTTGTGTCTTTTTTTTGCAACATTTTATAATCTACTAATTGAATAAAGCAATGGGGCAAAGTAGAAGACAGTTACCGCCTCGCAAATGGCGGGCATGCAAGTCGTCAAAGACGGTTGATGAAACATTCTGGTGGCGGTGCTGTTTCTCAATTAAAGCAGATATAAATAGCAGAATTAGTAGCGAAAATGTGCGAAAATAAAGGTGAGGATATGGGAAAAACCAGCAACGCCCTTCCTCAAAGTTGGATACGAAATGTTGCTCGTAGAAAATAATTGCTTAATTACGGATGCCGACGCATTCGTAAGCCTCCTCCTATCCTGGCCTGTTTACATCATTATACTTATACATATATATGTATGTACATATATACACACTCCTACATAAATACGCATTTACATGTGTGCATCTGAAACTAAACTTTGTGCGCTCTTCAACTTTAGCTTCCTGAGCTTTAACTTGCCTCCCCCCCCTGCCGCTTCATTCGTACACTTTTGCACTTTTCCACTCTTGAAACGTCAACTTGTCAAGTGGCTTTTTACTGGCATCCGCCTCTGCTACACCCATCGCCACCGCCTCGTGTCGCCCGGTATCAAAGAGGTCGGCGGTGCTTCAACTTGGAAGGTTGAAGGCGTTTTGCAATTTGCATTAGATTCGCTTTGAGTGAGTGCAATTTTAAATTAATTAAATGGCTTTTCACTCAAACTCAGATGATCGTAAGTAAGCCCACAGCCGCACCGACTGGCCTTAAGAATATCAAGTGTACAAAGCGCAGAGGTTGTTAGCCGAGCGTTAAATGGTGCATAGGTCGAAGAGTTTATGTGCTTAGTAGCAGATTTGATGAGGATAAAGCAGCAAGAAAGCTATGTATTAAAAAACATAAACGGGTTATTTGATATAATGAAAGGTGTAGGCAGCAGAACAAAAAGCGAAGAACTAATACAATTAGCTCATTAACTGCCAGTTTCACTAGGAATTTCCCTACAAAATATAATTTTTCAATTAAATTGGTTTAATAAAACTGCCTATAAGAAATTTTCAATTAAAAATTAAATTCAAATCAGCTTTAATTTCTTTCTGCTCTACTTTCTGCAATGTTTGAAAATTTCAGTGTAAGGAATAGATAAGATAAGGTAAATATTGTAATATAGCTATCAAAATAAAGAGGTTTAAAAAGGCTTACAGTCGAAAATATTTTTGTGAAAGATTGCCACCCGTTTGGAAATTTTAATTTGATTTAATTGGCAACATAAATTAAATATTGCCATATGGGTGTCAAACTAAAGACGTTTAGGAAAGTTTACTGCCAAAAATATTATTGGGCAGAGTTTCCACCTGTTTCAAAAATTTATCCAATTATTAAGGTGATAAAATAAATTAAATATTGCAATACGGGTATCAAAATAAAGAGGTTTAAGAGAGCTTATTTTCGAAAATATTTCTGTGAAAGGTTGCACCCTATTTGAAATATTTTATTCGGTTAATGTGATAAGCAGGGAACGGATTTTTAGTACCTAAAAACCTATAAAAAAGGCAAAATAAAATAGTGAAATAGGCAGGAAAAGGGACTAGAAATAGCAAAAAAGCCAAAAAAGGACAAAAACTTATAAATAACACCGGTTTACAGGAAAAAACGTTCAACAAACGCCACTACGTATCCAATTCCTATTGCTTGCTGATTCCTGAAATTGAGTTAATTTTTTATTCAGGTGTGCATGGCGTATGAGTAACAGTCTTTCCTGCTAATTAATTTTTCCTACAAACAATCTTTGGGCATTTTCATATGCCAATAACTACTTTTTTATTTATCCATCGGTTTTCCTCATTATCAACTCGATTTAACAGAACAGGCTTTAACACAGTCTTGAATGTACTAAACGGGCGCTCGAAGTGAGTTAATACAATGATACGTTGATACGATGGATCAGGAGTTTAGTGGTTGGTCCAAAGTAAGAGCGAGTTTCACAGAGGTCCAATTGGAAAGCACTTGGGAACCAAGAAAACCCTTGACAGGATTAAGGAAAAATTCGATTGGGTTGGTTTCCGAAAGTCGGTCAGGTGAGTGTGGAAATCTTGGAAATAAGAAGCGGACTAACCACCAGTGACCGGCACTCTATGATATAAGCTGGAAATAAGGTTCTATTAAGCATCGAATCGAAAGGGCTTCCTGGGGTGAGCTGGTATTTTTGCAAGTGCCGCAGAGGAAGAAAGGCTTTGCCTCTAAACCTCATGTACATAACTAGTGATATAGATAAAGGGATTGCGAATAAGAGTTACGGAATATTCGATGAGAGACGTACAAGCTTCGAAGTCGAGAAACGTCAAGAGGGATGTTCCGGAAATTGCGAGAAACGTGTGAATTAGGAAAACAGAACAACGAAGGCGTATAAAGGCGCTGCAACAGAGTGCCAGCAGTTATAAAACAGAGAGCTAACAGTACTAAGAATTCGGCACGATACGCGTGAAGCTACCAAGTGTTATTAATTGTTTGTTGTACAATAAATTTGGTTCTGCCGTAATTTGAGCACATTTTTTGACAACCCTGTAAAAAAACGCATGATTTGGGATAATCGTAACAATATGGTACCGCAGAAAAGTTCGCAAAAGTACAGGTATTTACAGACTTAAAATATTAAAAGTAGTAGATCCTAAAGTACTAAAGCTAAAAGTCTTACACATTCCACATTCTAAAGGTACCCACCTGTCTGCGACCAGGTTTGGTGATCACCAGTACGTGCGTTTAAATCTCAGAAGACTTTTTAGATTTTGATAATGTGATCTTTTGTCATCGTAAGCAATTAATAATTTTTTTTTATTTTTTGGAACAAAAGTATTATCTACTAAAATTTCGCTCTAAACAATTATCCTTCACACGGCACAGAAAAGCAAGATTTAATTTTCTTGCAAATAGATCGCAAAAATTAAGCACAAATTCAGAGATATGGGTTTTCAATTTGATGCTCAATAAATTGGCCAGCGACCGAATATGAATTAAGAGTCGCTTTGAGTTTTATATATAACTATATATCTAGATCGTCTAAAATACTAAAATACTTATTCAATTTGCTCCCAATACGCAAAACCCATCAGTCTTAACCCCTTTGGTACTGCAAGCTTTTAACGGTTTACCTGCATAAATACATTGCCAATACCGTATGTGGCTAAATTTTGTAAATTTTCCCACTTCAATTTCAAAAGATCCATTGCATTTGTCAAATTATGCACTCAAATGCATCAGGCGTGTGCACAAGTGCCAATTTGCTAACTGTGGCAAGGTGAAGCGTTATGCTATCTGGCCAAAAACAACACACAACAACAAAATCAAAACAATACGAAAGTTCATGTATGAATGTTGTGCTTTTATGCAAAAAAAAATAAATAAAATGTTAAGCATAGAACTGAACAAAGCATTGAAATGTAGTATAAGCACGAAAAATTAGAAACAATGTCCGCATGCTGCCGAAAAAATAAGTGAAAGCCTAAAAGCGGGCTAAAATAATTGCAAACTGACACAGAAAATTTCAATGCAAACTCATACTCGTACATACATACACAATGCGAGAAACCTCTAGCGACAGTTGTGCAACAAACTAACCTCGACAAAAAAAAAAGAATAACAACTGTGGCATAGAGTTTAGTGAAAACAGCAACAATTATGAAACACTACGATAACTGCTTACATGCAAACAGCAACAACAACGCGAGTATATTGTTACATTTGCGAATGCAATGGAAACCATAATGGCCCACAGACCGACGCAACAGGACGACAACTACATACAACGGTGGCGACGCGACAACAGGACGAAGCTGACACTGCCGCTTTGGTGGTGGGTGTGTGTGTGTGGTGGGTTGTATGCTATAAGCTGGGCCAAGTCCATTGGATTTTGAATAATTAACAAGCATGAGGCGAAGTGACAAAAATATAAACAAAAATACAAAGGAGCAGGAGGAGGAATAACAACCGAACAAAAGGACATATTACATACTGGCGTGCAAACTGATACAAATGTACACAAATATGCAAAGATATGTGTTTGAATGTGAGTAACACTGCGCTGTCAACATATTAAGCCACGCATATTTGAAATGGGAGCGTGCTGAGTTGGCGACGCAACCACTCAAGTGGAGCGAGCAACCGAGAGTGAAAGGATAACGTTGCGCGTACATTGTAGTCATCTGTAGACATACATATATAAATGTACATGGGTTGTGGGCGCGTTTTCACATTTCCAAACGAAGGGAGGGCGCATTTAAATTTATGTGAGAATAACAGGTGTGAACGACATGTGTGTGTGTGTATGTAGAAAGCAACAAGCACTTGAACGATGATGCGGCATTAAAGCAACAGCTCAGATCGCCAGCAACACATGTGACCGCAGCGTGAAGGGTGAAGGCATCGATTTCAAGCGAAAAACAAAAAAAAAAATTTAAATAAAATAAATTATTTATACATACATATGTATGTATGTATGGATGTAGGTAAACCTGCAAACAAAATAAAATGTCTAACCATGTTGTCTATAAACGATGGCATTCTATCAAAGCGAGCGTACAGCAAGCAGGTCAATGGGCGTGATGATGCAATGAGGTGTAACGGAAGTGTGTCTGCGTCGATAGAGTGATGAGTTAACAGAAAAACGTGTGGCGATTTGCACGTGCTTACATGGTTAAACATGTATACATATATATACGTTTATATATGTATATTAATCTGCAAGAGTGAGAACTTGATGTTATAAATTAACTTTAGTTTGAGTTAGTCAGCAGTTATACATATACATACATACATATATAGTACATATTTATTAACATATACGTACATATATTTTTGCTTAAGTAAGCAAAACGGTTCCTCTGTAGGTTTGTGTGTATGTATACCATGGAATGAACTGCAATGTAATTGAGAGGAGCGAATTGGCAATGACTATACACACACGTTTGTATGTATATATGTATATATTACCTAATTTGCATGCTAAATTAAGCTTAAAGTGCTGCTAATGATTTTAGAAGGACCATGCTGATGAGTGGTGTGCAAAAACAAAAGCAATAAATAACGATAAAGAGTGAAAGTCTGTCTCAATTGATGACCAGGCAAAAATTATGGAGTAAAAAAAGTTGGTTAAAGAATTTTCAAAGGGATTTAAAAGCTTCTTTGATAGATAATAGGGAAAACTCATGAATTTTACGTAATTAATATTACTCCTGCACAGGCATGCCGTTAAAATGCCAAAATTAAATTTAACTTTTTAAACACCAACGCCACTCAAAAACCTTTAAATACTTCAAATCTTTAATTTAAATCAGTCCAGCTATTTCTGAGTGAATAGAGGTCTCGTGTGGTGTCGGGTTTGATTTAAAGAAATTTCAAATTACCCTGTACTGCCCAACTTCTAAAAGTAAAGGCTTATTGCACATCTTAAGACCGTGTTCTTTAGTTTTACATCTCGTTTTTGAAATGTACGTATGTACATAGTTCTTACTTTTCATCGAGGTAGCAACCTTAATACAAATTATTTTGATTTATTTTGGAACGAATTTCTGTCATCCCTTGTCAAGCTTGGCTTGCATTCAAACCGGTTTCGGCGTTGTGACATCTTCAATGTCATTTTTCGTTCTCAAAATCCCAAATTCTTTCCAAAATAAATCATCTTACCACCCTGTCGCAAAAATCTACTAACACCAACACAAAAAATATTTTCTTAAAACTCTTTCATTTGACACTCATATTTTAACATTTCAATTTATAAGTTAAATAAAGCCTACTCCTCAAACAGGTGGCAACCCTCTGTAAAACTATTTTTATGTTAAAATCTTTTCACATCTCCTTCATCTGATATTGGTACATGTTTCAATTAACTGATGAATTAAGCCTTTTTAATGCTTTAAAAATGTGGCAACTATCCTAAGTACAGTTAATAACAGTTAAACTTGTCCAAATATTTGTTAAGGTCGAAATAAAAGTCCTTTCCTAATAAGAAACAAACCGCTTATCCAAATTAAAACAAATTTAGTATCAAATGAATGAGGACTGAGATTTCTTTCCTCATCTAGATATTTTAGCTTGTAAACTATTTCAGTCCTCTTTGATTCGATACTAAATTTTTTTAACTTGGATAATGGGTTTGCTTACTATTTATTAGGAAAGAACTTTTATTTCGGCCTTAAAAAATATTTCGTTAAGTTTAACTCTTATTACTGGACTTAAAAAAATAAAGGTCAAATAAAATAAGAGTCCAAAAATAACCTTTTTCTAGAGTCTTTTATTATAAAAGTTTTAAAAATTCGGGTCCCTGCCTCAAAAAACTCTAAAGGATCAAATCAAAGATTTCTTACTAAAAACTTATATTTTGTTTGACAGCCATAACCCAATATTCCATATAACTTCTTTTAACTAAATTTGACTTTTAAAAGATGTGGCAACCCTCATTAAAATATATTCAACCACTACCTTCTTAAACCCCTTTCGTCTGGCACTCATATGGTGATACATACTTTTGAACTATCTAATTTCCTTAATCTAAATTTAATAAATTTTTTTAGATAGGAGGCAATTCTTCTACATGTCTTCTTCTTCTTATTTGACACTACAACTGTTTGTCGCTTTGGGCCGAGACCAAAGAGTTTCTCCAATTGCCTCTCTACCGTGCGGATTTGCGCCAGTTTCTCATCCCGAGTGCAGATTCAATATCTCAATATAAATAGCTATAATATATCAGCCGCTAAGATAGGGCGGTTTTGAACTAAATTCTGTGACTGTTCTCAGCCGACAATACCATACTGAGAGTACCAGCTGCACTCTGAAAAAATCTACTCTAACCCTCGCAGAGGAAATATTCAAATATTCGGTGGAAAATCAAGCGGCGAAGGGTTTTGGGGCTTTTGAAAGAACTATGATATCTACTCAAAATCTATAGAATGACGAACTTGTCACGATCTTTAACGATATGAACATAATTAAACGCATAAAAAAGATCCTTCGACTCAGCACTCAAAACCAAAACCAAAACCGCATTATTCCGCAAAGTGCAAAAAGTGGCACATTTTTATATTACCTTTCCTTAGATAAAATTCCATACTTTTCATTTATGGAATAATATATATAAAATAAATTTGCATTGAAATTATAGCCAGTCTAAACTACAGAATTCAAATTTTTTTTAACAATTAAATTTTTTGCCGTTATCTTAGGCAATTTTAAACGGAAAAATTAAAAACTTAACTTAGCATTTCATGAGTTGTATTTTTGACAATTTTTTCCGTGTAAAGCCTGAAACTGATGTGGCTCTTGCTAAAATATTTGGTTTAAAATGCGCCAAAATCAATGGCCTGTTATCTGTGTATTATTCATTTTATACAAAATTGGGACCGGAGCCTTAATAATGGATAAATTGCCTTTCCAACAATACCATTTACGTCTATATTTGGTACAATAAAATTAAACGGCTCTAATGATTTTGATGAAATTTTGTACATAGAAAATATTTTGGATTTTAAAATCGAAGGTATTTTAAAGATTTCTAATTCAAAATTTTTTGAATAGGGTTGCCACTTATCGCATATTTGTTTAATTTTTTGTTTAGAAAAAAAAGCAAAATATTACTATTCTATATACAAAACGTTATCCCTTAGGATAATGATGGAAGGTTGCCACTTATTTTCGATTCTACACAATTTATCTAAAACATCACAATATGGATATCAAATGAACGGTATTGTTGAGAGCTTTGGTCAGAAAATATTTTTCATCAGAGTTGCCACGCTTCTATGTAATACAAATTTTTATTTTGTTAATTTCAATCAGCATTTTTTTTGTATGTATGCACAGTACATATACGCTCAAGATATCTACCATTCATTCGAGCGTATTGCGGAGTAGGGTTGCCACCTAAATTTAAGTAAGTAAGAAGCTTACTTAATAGATATCGAAATCCAATTTTTTTTACTGCCAAAATATTTTTTTAAAGCTATCCAAATCTTGAAATCTCTAAAACGTATATGCACTCCTGGCAAAGCTCGGTCAACCTGGTACTACGGATTAACGGCGCAGTTAATCTGAACAAAATTGTGCGCTGACAAATGACAGTATTGCAGATTAAACGAGCAACGATGGCGAGGGTTCAAATTTTTTTAGCTCCTTTAATTATTACTTTTATTTATATATTTTTGTTTTATTTTATTTTTTCTTATATTAAGTCCAAAAAATGTAGTGAGCATGCAAAAACAAAAAAAAAGAAAGTAAAATAAAATATATATTGAAAAAACATAAAAAAAGTTTAAGTAAAAATAATTTATAAAAATTTCGCGGAGGGAAGATCGAACCTGGGTGCTACTAACTTGTAATACATGGTTCTTATCATTCGGCTTCGTATAATTAAATCAAAATAATAAATTTAAAATAATAGGGTTTTCATTGCATTACATTTTAAAGTAGCCGGGTCTAATGACCACAGTCCATCAGTCGATCTTCCAATCTTTCTAGTGTTAAATAAGCTATGGCTGATATGGTCTTCAACTTTTCAATATTTTGTTTTTTTTTCGTTAAATAATTACTGATTTACATGCTTTTTAAAACCAAGTGAAATGCTTTAAACTAATACAAATTTTTTTCTTTCTCTTTACAGCACATATTTAGGAAAACCTGAAACCAACGTTATATACGTTTAGTATTTAGGCCCTTAATAAAGTGTGAACAAAATCAAAAGCATTTGAAAATCAAAAATAAATATATAACAAAAAATTATTAGACAATGAACATATTGGCGAAATTGTAACTAAGGCGGCAAAATGAAAAACAAAGAAAAGTCTTGAACTTTTCAGATTAACACTTCAAAGCCGCTCATTAAATGTCGGTTCAAGATGATCAACACCCGGAAAATTAATTGGTTTTAACTTTTTTCCACATTTTTAAAGGTGCGCTAGGCAAAAAAAAAAATAAATAAATAATTAATCGTGAATGTGATATAAGTATTTGAGCGAAAATAAGCTTAGGCGACTACCAAAATATAAACAAAAAAAAGGACCATTCGTTCGACCCGCCAATTTCATACGAACGACAACATAAAAACAACTACAAGGCATCAAAACCAACCGCTGACAAGCCGTGCAAAAGAAGTGTAAAATTGTGTTATGAAAAACGGTGGGAAAATTTTAGCCAAAAAAATTTGATCAAAAACATAGCAAAAAATTTAAGTTGTGCTGTACTTCGAAATGACGGCAATAGCAGTGAAATTGCAGTACAGCCCCAACGAACATTGAAGCAACGAATTTAGCTACTTTGTCGCGACAACCAAACCACCAACACAACCAAGCAGCAAAAAGACAACAACAACAACAACAATCATTGCCACTCGCAGTCAGCTACAGACAGCAGGAAAAGCAACAGCAAGGTGGAGCACTAAATGCGCCCCTCTGCGAATTGGGGTTGGGCGCATTTGTGTGAATGTGTGTTAAGGCGCTTTTGCTTGTTAGCCTCTTGCAAGTTTTCAAACGAGAGCACCTACATACATACATACATACGAGTACATATGTTTGTATGCGTGCATATGCGCTGTTGCAGTGTGTACAGTGTGCATGTGTGAGGTGAAAAGTGCAGCAGCAGTGCAGTGAAAACGTGCATTCAAAATGCTTAACGGATTAAAACTTTTTACATTTTTATGGCTGGCGCATGCGGCGGCGAACACTTGGATGAATTTCAACGGCGTTCAAGCACAACCGTCATCATTAACCGAGAAAATCCCATTAGGTGAGTCGCGAATGAGTGAACATTGCGCTTTTTTTTATGTATGTATGTATGTATGTTTTTATGTATGGGTTTAAGTAAATATTTGTCTCAACGTTAAGCAGAGTGCTGAATTAAGTTTGTCATCAAGTAAAGCCCAAGTGGCCTCTCAAAGGGTGTAACGCAATGATAGGGGAGCATAAATGATGTAAATAAGCTACGCTGTAAACTTGCACACATGCATATGAATGTACTTTTTCTTACACCCTCCGCATGTGTCAAGGCCTATTAATTAAAAAAAAAAAAAAAAACGTTAAAAAATGGTGATACAAGTATAACCTCATATGTATAGTATGTACATAGTTACATATGCATGCGTAAGCCACATTGTAGTCAAAATTATAGGATTTTTAAAATTAGTTAAATAATTGAGGTAGATAAGTATATGTTTTTAGTTTAGGTATTAAATTTAGCTTAAGCGAGGTTGCAGTACTTCTAAGTTGTATGCAGTTTTTTTTAGTATTTTTCAGAGCAGAAGGCAAATATGATTTTACGCATTTTTGTTGCTATTTAACTTTTTCATATTTTCTCACTTTTAACGTAACTTAACCTAACTTAACTTTTTTTTACTGTGAATGTGTTTAGAGCACTACTAAGTAGAGCTGGGTGTAATGGACCCGAATGGGATTTGATTTGATCCGTAACTCCTTTTGCTTATTTTCATGTAGTTAGTCAATGGGGCGTTCCATCCCAAAATGGACGGGGTTCACACTTCATGTGTTTGATTTGTTTCTATTTTTTAGGGTTGATGCATAAATAAAAATAATTAATAAATATGAAATTTGAGCTTGATTAATACAATTTTAAAAACTTTACATTACAAAAAACAAAAACAAATCGATTTAATAGTTTTCCAAATAACTCGAGGACGGGGCGAGGAAAAAAATAAAAAAAAATCACACATACACATATCAAAATTCTCTATGAAAAGAAATATCTTTTTAATTTTTTTTATTGAAAGATTTTTCACATACAAATTTTTTTATAAAAAAAAATTGTTTTCGAAAATATGCCATCTCAAAAAAAATTGTGTCAAATTACAATGGCAGCTCTGAGTATTACGCAATATTCAAGTATAGTGCTTTGGGGTGCACTCTACAAAAATTTGAGTTATGATTTTTTTTTAAGAGCATTAAAAACCTACAAAATTTTTAATTTTTTTTTAGATTTTTTTGGAGTATGCAGTTTTGTAGCTTTTTGCTGAGTTTTAATATTTTTTATGCTGACGGATTTTTGCACTTTTTTCTTATGGAAAAAATGCGCAAAACCGTTTTCAAAGAAAATTAAAAAAAAAATAACGTTAATTTTGCAATCACTTAAAACTTGCTCTTTGTTTTACTAAAATTTAATGGGATACAAAACTGCATACTTAAAAAAAATTAAAAAAAAAAATTAAATTGTAATTTTGCAAGGTTTTCATTTTACCCAACTTCGGGGAAAAAAAATTTATAACTCAAATTATTATAGAGTGCACCCCGAAATACCATACTTAAATATTGCGCAACACTTATGGCGTATTTTCAAAAACTAATTTTTTTTATCAAAAAATTTTAATATAAAAAATTTTTCAAGAAAAAAAATTTTAAAGTATTTCTTTTCATAGAGGATTTTGAAGTGTGTATGTGTGATTTTCTTAAATTTTTTTCCTCGTTCCATTCTCGAGATATTTGGAAAACTATTAAATGTATTAATCAAGCTCAAATTTTATATTTATTTATTATTTATGTTTGACCATCAACCCTAAAAATTTAAAACAAATCAAACACGCCCCGTCCATTTTGGTATGGAATGCTCCTCATACTTTTTTGATCATGTTAATTTGTTTTTTTTTTTTAATAATTGGTGTAGCTATTGTAAATGTAGCGGACACTACCAGCCAGGGTCCGTTGGACCCACATTATTACTTACATACATTAGGGTCAATTGACGTGAAAAAGGGATAAATATAAGAAAAGGTGTTGATATTCTGCATAATGGCTTTTAATTTGGCTCAAATTTTTGCACACAGCTTAGTTTCACACTAACTGTTTTACGACAGATATTTACGTAGCTAATAATAGCTAATATCATAGAGGTGCATAGTAAATTCAAAGTATTCATCGAGGTAACAAACCCCAGTACGAAAGACTTGTTTACACGGCTAAGCTTTTGGAGGTCTTTGGAGAGACGCGATTTTACCATCTGGAACTACTTATAAATACTTTTCATCGTTAGAAATCGGAATAATAACTACAATACACAACTTTAGTCTTCAACCCAACATAATAGCACTGTTCCAGGTATTTCACGATTTGTAGGTTTTACAAGAAAGGCTGTTTTCGTCATTAATAAACTTATGGAAGGTGGACACCGGGAACGACTTCCTACAATCTTTATACTCATCGTTCCTGTGTACAAATTAAGCTTATACGGTTAATATAGCAGCTTTGGTATGGTTTGTGGTAATTCGTTCGCTGATAAGGAACAGGTATCATAGGCACTGTTCAGTCGCAAATTTCGCGCTATTATCTGGTGACTCTAGATACTCCATAAGTTGAATAAATGCATATCTTTATAGACACCGGATGTGCCATGTGCGTATCCGTAGGTAAACTCCGCTTTGTCATTGGATGTTTCTAAGGAGAAACATCCACACCTACTGGTGAGCAGACACTGCTTAGTTCAGTGAGTCTCAAACCGAATAATGCAAACTAGCACCAGCAAGGCTCCTTCTATCTTCTTGCCGTGATCCACGGTTTTAAGCGGGCAGGTTACCGTACCTCACATTAGGGAAACTCATATTGCCCAGAGCACATGAATGGAAATATACGAGTCCGGATTGAGTATAGCCATGCAACTAAAACTGCATACCCAGAAGAACTACCGACCGCATTGCACTCCTATTATACCTTGTATCCAACTAACCTTTGCTTGCTTGCTATCTAATTTAATTATTTTACGCTTACTTTCTCTAGCGCCAACAAATTTGTGTCAAAGCTTAGTAACCTAAAACAGCTGGAAGGGTGTCTTTTGTTTGAAATTCCCCACATCAAAGGTCTATATGCTGCAGCATATGTACAATAGCTACCTTTATAGCGAGGTATGAGTGCGCAACGCAAGTCTAAAATTAGGACAGCACAAACACTAACTTACAAACGCCAGCATTCTTCGACACATTCTTTCACAGACGCAAATTTACACAAAGGTGGCTGGCAGAGAGAAGCGCTTCTGCGTGGTTGGTTCATTTCAAGCGCATATAATAATGTGGCATAGTGAAAGTGCGTCGACACTTATACATGCATATCATGCATATATATGTATGCGTATGTATTTGCCTGCATACATGCCACTTTTTACATAGCAACACCTGCACAGATCGCTCGTATTTATGCTAACGCTTTGTTACTTTGACATATCTACTGAATGTGCGGGCGCATTGCCTTTTCGCTGCCTCCCGGCAACACTTCTGTGTGTTGCCATTAAAAATAAGTAAATATTTATATGTACATATACAAATGTACGTATGTATGTACTTACATAGCGTACACATACTTATTTATTCTTATAGCCTTTGTTTGCCAACTCGTCTGCAACAAATTTTTATACGCCGCCACAACTATGCTCGTTAAAGAAACAACAAAGCAATGGCAGCAAGAGTAGTACCAACAATAACAATAACAACAACAACAACAGTGACATTAAAATTCTCCAACGTTTGTACCTTTCAACTTCAGTGGCAACCTGACTCACCAACCAGTTGTTAGTCGCTGGCTGGTGAAAGGCTTTCCCATAACAATTGCAGCATTAACACTTCTTTATGCAAACGACATTAGCTGCAAAATACTCGCTATGCAACTATGTATGGCGCTATTGCACCATACACGATCGAGGGTAAGAAAATCGTTGAAAAGCTGTCGCACGGAGGGTTGCCTGCCTGTCGCGCCCGGTGAGCTGACTGTTGCTGCTCCAGCTCCAGTTCCAGTTCTAGCTTTTAGAGCTCGCTTGCTCACCTGTCGCTGCTGTATGTTGGCATTGTCAGTTGTGGTGTTGGTGGTCGCATTACCAGTGCTGCCACTTAATTCACAAAAGGCGGTAGTTGCGCCTTAGTGCGCTTAGTGCACTCGAAATGTCGCTGTATGCACGCTGCTCTGCAGTTAATGTGTATGCATGTGTGTGCAATTTTGCCCGGAGGAAATTTGGGTCGTAAAAATCAACACAAAAGCACATTTTAGTACTTTTCCGGTTGTGCCATTTATTTCTATAGAAAATGCTTTGCAACGCAGAGGAAAGGATATTTTTAGACAAGCATGTTTTGTTTAGCCCGGGAAGTGGCAGGCAACATAATATGTTTATATGTAAACTTACGCGTTCATATATATTTTCTTATATAAACGTAACCTCTTTACAGTTAAAATATTTAAGCTTATAAAAGGATGCGCGATTTAAGAAAACTAGCCGCAGAATTTAATGTTTCAGACAGTGAACTTTTTTCTTCTGCAATGAAAAATTATTAAAGTGAAATCTGTACGTTTTCCGAAAGTTAAAAACTTAACATTTGCCGGATACTTCCAAAGCCCCATCGTGGTAAAGCTGCATTTTTGAATATTCAGAGATGCCAAGATTAGCTAAGATTTGGTTAAACGGTCTACGAAAGTTGAGTTGGGTATGCACTGCGACCAGTAGGTCTATTGGGCCCCGAGCTAATCATAATACTGAATCCAGCCCCAGAGACTCCAAGAATTGTAGAATGGATCCCAGGGGCAGGGAGTGTATGTGCTCTTCACTTGGCCATATATGTATGTCCCTTCCTCGTGAAACGGCCTCTCACTCATAAGTCGCTCGACCAGATCCCCAGATTAAACAATTGGCATCTGAGCCTACAATGACCCATCAAAATACCTGTTATGTATGATTCTTACACTCTCCTTGGGGAGGTTTTTAAGTAGCCTGTGTCTCTTTGGGTTGTACCCCCCTAATAGGCTCTTGGTTTAACGAAGTTCCGACATCCTTTGCCACTGCAGTTCCCTCAGTTTGTTTTTTTCCTTCCTGCGTGCCTCCTTTATCGGGCAGCGACCCACCGCGAGCCTGGCCAGCTGATCGGCCGCTTCATTACCCTCGACACCCATATGCGCTGGTATCCATATGAGCTGGATGGTGTTGTGCACAGCAAGGACATTAAGCTTCTCGATGCACTACAAGACCAAAGAGGATTTGACCTTGAAGGTTGTGAGAGGCATAAGTGCCGCCTGACTATCGCTTAGTATAAGTATCAACTCCCTCCGATAACTTCTGCGAAGGTTAATCTCTGGGCATAAACTTATTGCAAAGACTTCCGCTTGGAAGATGCTTGGGAAACTCCACAAGGGGATTGAAAGTTTCAGCCTAGGGCCGTATACTCCTGCTCCAATACCCTAAGGGGTCTTAGAGACGTCCATGTATCACTGTAGAGTGCTAAACTGAACGTGTCCACCCAAGATAGGTGCGCTCCAATTCGCCTTTCTGTATAAATTGACTTTGAAGTTTCTTTCAAAGACCACTACTCTATGCATATCATCCCTGGGGAACAGCACTAATGGCAGCTGGGAGCGTAGCTTGTTCCTGTTCGTGGTTGATTGTACTTTAGCTTTGCCAAAACCCTCTCTAGCCAAGTTTAAGAGCGTGCGTTTTGCCACCAGTTCAATCATAATATGTAGTAGCTCCAGTTCAAGGACTACTTCCAGCGCTGCCGTCGGACATGTGCGCATAGCTCCGTGATGCAAACACACGCCAGACATTGAATCTTGGCAAGAGACTGTCTTGTCGTTGCTAGAGTAGTCCTGGATACCAAAGCCACCGCTCCATATGTTACTGTTGGTCATACGATCATGGTGTAAATCCATCTTAGGATACTTGGGTCGCACCGCCAGGTCCTCCCTGGTAGACGTTTACACACCATTAGCGCTTTCGTAGCCTTGGAAGTGACCGCCTCAACATGAGTCCTCCACAGAAGTTTTGAGTCCAGGATAACACCCAGATACATAACCTCTGTGACGACATTGACCGCGGCCCCATCCAAGGCTAGGTTTCTCATCCCCTGTAGAGCTCTTTTCATGGTAAATGGGATAATGGCTGTCTTAGAGAGGTTAATATTAAGCAGCACACGGAGGTGGCTCCTTGCCAGATTAAGACCTCTTTGAACTAAGTCACAGAGGGTACTCGCTAACTCCCCCCTAGCAATAATTACTATGTCATCCGCGTACCCTTGAGAGCGGTGAGTTTCTGCATGAGTTCACAACTAAACTTCACAGGAGAGGAGATAGACCCCATCTCAGCGGGCAATCTTTTGTTGTTCGAAGCTGTACTACGCTGTCACCGACTTCAGTAGTTAACTTGGTAATCTATGAGACCCAAAATATGTACTTCTCGTAAAATAAATCATCCTATACGCTCAGTGACATGGTGCCCAAACTGTTCATATCTTTGAAGAAAATTCTAAAACTAAACTTTGGCGAGCTTCGAGGTTATGTCCAAATTCTCTGTGATCGTCAAAGCTTCTCTGTGTAGTGTAAGACTCATCATAATGTAGAGTCAATCGGTTGGATTCCCTATGTTTAAGAGCCCTCTTAGTTGCAGCGAATTTTACATTTATATTTTTATATCGGCGGCTGAGTGGAAGATTGACCTCAGAAAACTTTTCAAGAACGCCCTGTTTCAGAATTTGATTGAATAGCGCCCTATTTATGAACGCCCTATCTCAACATATTTTCAATATATTTTTAGTTTAGATAGGGCGTTTTCGAACCAAATTCTGAAGTAACTAGGACGTTCTTGAAAACTTTTCTAAGCTAGGTCGTTTTCGAACTGGTTGCCGATATAGGTCGCCCTTTCATTCAGCAATCGATATGTAGTTAAAATATTCGGAAGTGGCCATGTTGCATTATCTTATATAGAGCAAAAGTACACTTAAGGGTCTGATTTCAATGCAACCACCGCAATTACTTTTCACAGTAAGAAGACAGCGTTAGTACAGCAGAATTCTGAATTAATCTTCATTGAACTGCTGAAAATATGTTTATACTCATACATACAGTGCTTATATGTACATACTCATATAATGGAGGCAAGCTTTTGTTTTCGAATTGTCCACTTTATTTCGTTTATTTATCCTTTGGCCACGGCTTGTATTTAGAAGCAAACTTATTTGTTTTCTCTTTAACCATTTTAACGAGGATTATTTTAAGTTTTTATTTGTGCGTTGTTTATTTATGTTTTGTTATCGACCGGCGAATGCTGCCACAGTTCTTTGCGGAAGCTGTCATTCGTAACCACCAACTGACTGTCAGCGTAGCAGGAAGATCTCACTAAATTGTTTTGCTGTTTCTTTGGCACTACTTTCGCTGCCATGAACACTTTTTAAAGCCACAGCAGGAGTTGTCACTGTGCGCACAAACGGCGTTATCGTATGGTGTGCGTATGTACTATGTATATAAAAAAAAGTTAGGTGTAATTTAGATTTATGTGGTGCTCATTTGGTAGCGCACAGTTGGCGGCTGCTGCTACTCATAACACAAATTTAAGTTTTATTTTATTAATACTTTAAAAAAGGCACCAAATGCTGTGATCAAGCGAATTGTCTAATGTCCCAGCGAATAAATAAAATAAATGCAGTTGTCTGCGAATTAATCAACTTCGTAATATACGCAAATAAAAATACATACACCGTTGTAACAATGACAATGCATATACTACCTATTGATAAAGCCGCAATCATTGTTATCAGTTGATTGTTTTAAAGGTGCATTTCGTAAAAGTGCCTAAAAAAATAGTTTCGGAAATATGTTAGGTTTTTTATAAATATTTTATTTTTTTCGCAATTAAACAGAGCAATTTTTGAGCCGACTATAACCTCCAGTATATGGAAATGAAAGGATTATAAATAATAGTTAATAAATTTTAGACGAATTCTATGCACCCAAAGGCTAATTCCCCCAAATGTTTGAAAAAAATCGTCTAATTTCAATGGTAATCCCCCAAAATAACTTATACTATTTAAGTCACTTCATTTAAAAAAAAAAACAAGAAATATCATTAATTATAATGAGTGTGTATGTGTGAGTATATTTCGTAAAGCAAAATTTTCGAACATATTTGTGTGGGAAAAAATGCGGAACACCGTCAACAAAAAAAAAAAATCCAAAAATCAACGAAAATTTGCACTTTATTGTAATAAAATTTAATAGGCTAAAAACTGCATACCAAAATTTTTGAATGTTGCTGATCAAGAAGTTAGAAATTTCGGTCAAACTTTGCAGAATTTTCATAATTTTTGCCCGAGAAATTCAAATTCCCCCAAAATCGGAGAATTCTCCCTTGGTTGTCATCGCT
>NW_023458566.1:12016442-12020969 GCF_013731165.1 Rhagoletis pomonella
AAATCGCTTAGGCGGTTACAGCGCCAAAAAAGAAGAAGAAGAAGAAGAAGAAGATATATAGTTATATATAAAACTCAAAGCGACTCTTAATTCATATTCGGTCGCTGGCCAATTTATTGAGCATCAAATTGAAAACCCATATCTCTGAATTTGTGCTTAATTTTTGCGATCTATTTGCAAGAAAATTAAATCTTGCGTTTCTGTACCGTGTGAAGGATAATTTTCTAGAGCGAAATTTTAGTAGATAAAAGTAAGAAAAAGGAAACTTTTAATGTGCTTTTGTTCCAGAAAAAAAAACCATTATTAATTGCTTACGATGACAAAAGATCACACTATAAAAATCAAATAAAATTCATCTCAATAAAAAAGTCTTCTGAGATTTAAACGCACATACTGGTGATCACCAAACCTGGTCGCAGACAGGTGGGTACCTCTAGAATGTGGAATGTTTAAGACTTTTAGCTTTAGTATTTTAGGATCTACTACTTTTAATATTTTAAGTCTGGCAATACCTGTACTTTTGCGAACTTTATTGCTGTACCATATTGTTACGATTATCCCAAATCATTAGTTTTTTTGGTAAATAATGTGCTCCAATTACGGCAGAACTAATTTTGTTGTACAACAAACAATTAATAATACTTGCAGCCGTATTCTAACAAAGTCAGAAAGTTTAGCTCATCACTGCTGTGATTTCTACCGCGCCTCAAAGCTTGCCGCTGCAAAAATATGCCGCTACAATTAAATTTTTTAAATTTTTGTGTATTTTTCTAGCACTCAAAATCGAATTTTTTATGACACATTTCTCGGCACACTTGAAATCACAACAGTGATGAGCTAAGTTTTGTGACTCTGTTAGAATAGAGGGGTTGGTAGCTTTACTCGTAGCAGGAAAGACTGTTACTCATACGCCATGCACACCTGAATAAAACTCGAAAACTTATATATGGAATAAAAAATTAACTCAATTTCCGCAATCAGCAAGCAATAGGAATTGGATATGTAGTGGCGTTTGTTGAACGTTTTTTCCTGTAATCCAGTGTTATTTTTAAGTTTTTGTCCTTTTTTGGATTTTTTGCTATTTCTAGTCACTTTTCCTGCCTATTTCGCTATTTTATTTTGCCTTTTTTTTATAGGTTTTTAAGTACTAAAAATCCGTTCCCTGCTTATCACATTAACCGAATAAAATTTTTCAAATAGGTGGCAACCTTTCACAAAAATATTTTCGAAAATAAGCTCTCTTAAACCTCTTTATTTTGATACCCGTATTGCAATATTTAATTTATTTTATCACCTTAATAATTGGATAAATTTTTGATACAGGTGGAAACCCTGTCCAATAATATTTTTGGCAGTAAACTTTCCTAAACCTCTTTAGTTTGATACCCATATGGCAATATTTAATTTGTGTTACCAATTAAATCGAATTAAAATTTTCAAACAGGTGGCAACCTTTCACAAAAATATTTTCGACTGTAAGCCTTTTTAAAACTCTTTATTTTGACAGCTACATTACAATATTTACCTTATATTACCAATTCCATAAACTGCAATTTTCAAACATTGCAGAAAATAGAGCTGAAAGAAATTAAAGCTGATTTGAATTTAATTTTTAATTGAAAATTTCTTATAGGAAGTTTTATGAAACCAATTTAATTGAAAAATTATATTTTTTATTTTGTAGGGAAATTCCTAGTGAAACTGGCATTTAATGGGCTAATTGTATTAGTTCTTCACTTTTTGTTCTGCTGCCTACACCTTTCAATATATCAAATAACCCGTTTATGTTTTTTAATACATAGCTTTCTTGCTGCTTTATCCTCATCAAACCTGCTACTAAGCACATAAACTCTTCGACCTATGCACCATTTAACGCTTGGCTAACAACCTCTGCGCTTTGTACACTTGATATTCTTAAGGCCAGTCGGTGCGGCTGTATGCTTACTTACGATCGTCTGAGTTTGAGTGAAAGGCCATTTAATTAATTTAAAATTGCACTCACTCAAAGCGAATCTAATGCAAATTGCTAAACGCCTTCAACCTTCCAAGTTGAAGCACCGCCGACTTTTTTGATACGGGGCGGCACGAGGCGGTGGCGATGGGTATAGCAGAGGCGGATGCCAGTAAAAAGCCACTTGACAAGTTGACGTTTCAAGAGTGGAAAAGTGCAAAAGTGTACGAATGAAGGGGGGAAGGGGTGGCGAGTTAAAGCTCAGGAAGCTAAAGTTGAAGAGCGCACAAAGTTTAGTTTCAGATGCACACATGTAAATGGGTACTTATATAGGGGTGTGTATATATGTATGTATAAGTATAATGATGTAAACAGGCCAAGATAGCAGGCGGCTTCCGAATGCGTTGGCATCCGTAATTAAGCAATTATTTTCTACGAGCAACATTTCGTATCCAACTTTGAAGAAGGGCGTTGCTGGTTTTTCCCATATCTTTACCTTTATTTTCGCACATTTTCGCTACTAATTCTGCTACGTGTATCTGCTTTAATTGAGAAACAGCACCGCCACCAGAATGTTTCATCCACCGTCTTTGACGACTTGCACGCCCGCCATTTGCGAGGCGGTAACTGTCTTCTACTTTAACCCAATGCTTTATTCAATTAGTAGATTATAAAATGTTGCAAAAACAAGACACAAAACTGGAATGAAAGCGATAAAAATGGCAATGAAATAAGCAATGAAATAATGTGAAATCAGCAGCAGAATAGCAGCAGCAGCAATGCGTATGCGTCGGTGTGTGCAGGGAAATGCGCAAATTGCCATAGCTGCAGGCGAAATAAACGTAAGACAGGAGAACAAAGCAGCTGGCGGTCATACAAAAAAGGAAAGAAGAATGAAAGTAGACAGATAACAAATCCAGCTGATAGCAAGCGCAATGCAGGAAAACCAAGAAACACCACTTCATTGACCGAAGTCCACACTGCTCGCTGCTGCTGCTGCTGCTCTGTGCAAATACCTTCTGGGCAGCAATGAAGCTCTTAAGGCGCGGCGTGTCGGCAGGCGTTAATGAGTGTTGACAGTGAGGCGCAGCGCTTAATGCCATCATTGCTTTTCAGTTGAAAATGGACCAACGCCACCACATTAAAGGGAATCCCCCAGCTTTGCACTTAAATGTTTTCCTTCATTTCGCACATTTCTTTTATTCTATTTTTTTTGAGCTTTTTCTCAAAAAATGAAAAGAACTTTTTCTTGAAGTGCGTATTTCCGCTGCCTTTGGGGCATTAGGGTTCAAGGCACAAATCGTGGCTGAAAAGCAGAGTAGTAGCCAGTGTTGGCGAGAGCGTGACCTTGATAAGTGGTGGACAGTTTGAGCTGGTTGTGTAATGCCATTGTGGAATTTGAAAAGAAACTTCTTAGTCGAAGGGTGGGTTGAAATTTAGTTGGGAAAAAAAGTAAATGCAGGAAATGGCTGTGGCAACTGTTGGTATTTGACCGCAGTTTGCCGAAGAATTTTATGATAAAAATAGTACAAAGAAAAAGTTTGCAGAAAAAGTATTAAGCGACTGTCTTTTTATGGACAGTTTTTTTTTGTTAGAAATATGCTTCAGAAAGCCATCACAAATTTATCTGCGAGAAATTGCAATTGAGAACTCTTCTCAAACTTGAGAAATACATACATATAAAGGGCATGATAGTTTGTTGAAAATTTGCTTCCATACGTAACGTTTTTTCATTTCAGTTTAAAATTGTTTTCGGCAGGGACCGCAGGAAGCTTTCGTACTCTGGTCCCATCTGGAGAAAAGTGCAGCAGAAAGTCAGCGTCAGAGCATGCTTTAGCAATTTCAACCCAAATTCAAAATTCGAATTCAATCCAAACCTCCAGAAAGCGTGTGCTAAGCGCGGCGAACCCGAAGCATGAACGCCACATCCAAATATCCATGGAAGTAAAGTAGTTTTCTGCATTTGGTTGGATCAGAAAGGAATTTTGTTGCATGAGCTTCTCAAAAGTAATCAGAGACCTTAATGGTAATAGGGTTGAACGCCAACACCGCTGTTGGATTTTTTAAAGAGATTTTAAATTGTTGGAGTACCTTATGCTGAGTGCTGGCACAATCCAAATACTGAGCCCGGGCTTACACATTTGAACATATTTACTGGTGGCTCCAAAATCTATGCAGGATCAGAATGGAGGAAAATCAATAAATAGGCAGCCCGCTAACTACTTCAAAACTAATTCCAAAATTCGACATAATTATGTTGGAAAATACAATGGACTTGTTTTACCCTGCATGCCTGGTCAATCGGAAGTAACCGTTAATGACACAAGAGACCATTTGGCTAGAGAAGAAACTTTATGAAACTTTATATACGCAGGTATGACAAAAACTTGTACCATCGACAGTTTTGGTGTTTCCATTCTCAAATTTTTACAGCGTACTCCATAAAGTTTGAGACCTATTCAGGTTGAAAAAAATAAAAATCGAACCTGGTTTAGGTAATAAAATTAAATTAAATAAATAATATAAAATAAACTTTTTAATATACAACGCTTTTATAAATGGACTAAAAAGTAGAA
>NW_023458566.1:12021069-12024794 GCF_013731165.1 Rhagoletis pomonella
GAGCAACCGAGAGTGAAAGGATAACGTTGCGCTTACATTGTAGTCGTTTGTACCTGGGTTGTGGGCGCGTTTTCACATTTCCAAATGCACGGAGGGCGTATTTAAATTTATGTGAGAATAACAGGTGTGAACGACATGTGTGTCTGTGTGTGTGTGTAGAAAGCAACAAGCACTTGAACGATGATGCAGCATTAAAGCAACAGTTCAGATCGCCAGCAACACATGTGACCGCAGCGTGAAAGGTGAAGGCATCGATTTCAAGCGAAAAACAAACAAACAAAAATTTAAATAAAATAAATTACTTATACATACATACATATGTATGTATGTATGGATGTAGGTAAGCCTGCAAACAAAATAAAATGTCTAACCATGTTGTCTATAAACGATGGCATTCTATCAAAGCGAGCGTACAGAAAGCAGGTCAATGGGCGTGATGATGCAATGAGGTGTAACGGAAGTGTGTCTGCGTCGATAGAGTGATGAGTTAACAGAAAAGCGTGTGGCGATTTGCACGTGCTTACATTGATAAACACGTATACATATATATATATATATATATGTTTATATATGTATATTAATCTGCAAGAGTGATAACTTGGTGTTATAAATAAGTTTGAGTTAGTCAGCAATTATACATATACATACATACATATATAGTACATATTTATTCACATATTCCTACATATATTTTTGCTTAAGTAACTAAACGGTTCCTCTGTAGGTTTGTGTGTATGTATGCCATGGAATAAACCGCAATGTAATTGAGAGGAGCGAATTGGCAATGACTATACACACACGTTCGTATATATATGTATATATTACCTAATTTGCATGCTAAATTAAGCTTAAAGTGCTGCTAATGATTTTAGAAGGCCCTTGCTGATGAGTGGTGTGCAAAAACAAAAGCAATAAATAACCATAAAGAGTGAAAGTCTGTCTCTCAAGGAGCAAAAAATTTTCGTTAAAGTATTTTCAAAGGGATTTTAAAGCTTCTTTGATAGAGAATAGGGAATACTTATTAATTATACGTAATAAATATTACTCCTGCACAGGCACGCCAAAATTGAATTTAACTTTTTAAACACCAACACCACTCAAAAACCTTTAAATACTCCAAATCTTTCTCCCTTTAAATCAATCCAGCTATTTCTGAGTGAAGAGATGTCTCGTGTGGTGTCTGGTTTGATTTAAAGAAATTTCAAATTACCCTGTTCTGCTAAAAAGAGTTTCAACTTCTAAAAGTCAAACCGGTTTCGGCGTTGTGCCATCTTCAGTGTCATTTTTCGTTCTCAAAATTCCAAATTCGTTCCAAAATAAATCATGTTACCACCCTGTCGCAAAAATCTACCAACACCAAACACAAAAAATATTTTCTTAAAACTCTTTCGTTTGACAATCATATTTTAACATTTCAATTTATAAGTTAAATAAAGCCTACTCATCAAACAGGGTTAAGGTTGCCACCTACCCTTTCAACAGACAGAAAAAACTATACTTTTAATTTATGGAATAATATATATAAAATAAATGCGCATTGCAAATATAGCCAGTCTAAACTACAGAATTCAATTTTTTTTAACAATTAAATTTTTTGCCGTCATCTTAGGCAATTTTAAACGGAAAAATTAAAAATTTAACTTAGCATTTCATAAGTTGTATTTTTGACAATTTTTTCCGTGCAAAGCCTGAAACTGATGTGGCTCTGGCTAAAATATTTGGTTTAAAATGCGTCAACATCTACGGCCTGTTTTCTGTGTATTATTCATTTTATACAAAATTGGGACCGGAGCCTTAATAATGGATAAAGTGCCTTTCCAACAATACCAATTACGTCTATATTTGGGACAGCAAAATTAAACGGCTCTAACGATTTTGATGAAATTTTGTACATAGAAAATATTTTGGATTTGAAGGTTATCTGGATAGGCATTTACTCCGAGAAGACTCGTATAAGCTTGCCACCTATTCGAAATTAGTTACAAATTAATTAAAACTTCATATTACGGGTATCAAATCGAAGGTTTTTAAAGACACCTAATTCAAAAATATTTTGAATAGGGTTACCACCTATTTTGAATCGCATATTCAATTAATTTTTTATTTTTTTTTATGTTTGTAAAATAGTAATTCATGCGTACCAAGGGAAGGTTCTTAAACAATGCTTTCGCTATATACAAAATGTTATCCCTTAGGATAATAGTGTAAGGTTGCCACTTATTTTCGATTCTACACAATTTATCCGAAACATCGCAATATGGATATCAAATGAAAGGTATTGTTGAGAACTTTGGTCAGTAAATATTTTTAATCAGGGTTGCCATGATTCTATGTAATAAAAATTTTTATTTTGTTAATTTCAATCAGTACATATACGGACAAGATATTCCAGCGTATTGCGGAATAGGGGTGCCACCAAAATTTTAGGGTAAGGAACTTACTTAATAGATATCGAGATCCGATTTTTTTTCACTGCCAAAATATTTTTTAAAGCTACCCAAATCTTGAAAACTTTAAAAAGTATATCCTCTCCGGGCAAAGCTCGGTCAACCTGGTACTACGGATTAACGGTGCAGTTAATTTGAACAAAACTGTACGCTGACAAATGATAGTATTAAACGAGCAACGATGTCGAGGTTTAAAATTTTTTAGCTCCTTTAATTATTACTTTTATTTATTTTTTATATTTTTTTTTATAAAATTAAGTCAAAAATATTTAGTGAACATGCAAAAACAAAAAAAAAAAGAAAGTAAAATAAAATATATATTGAAAAAACATAAAAAAGTTAAAGTAAAAATAATTTATAAAAATTCCGCGGAGCAAAGATCGAACCTGGGTGCTACTAACTTGTAATACACGGTTCTTATCATTCGGCTTCGTGCTTCAATAATTAAAAAAAAATCAATTTAAAATAATAGGGTTTTTATTACATACTTAAACTAATTTTAAAGTAGCTGCGTCTAATGACCCCAGTCCATCTTTCCGGGAATATCGATTTTCCAATCTTTGTAGTGTTAAGCTATGGCTGATATGGTCTTCAATTTTTAAATATTTTTTTTCGTTAAATAAATACTGATTTACATAATTTTTAAAATTAAACTAATGCAATTTGTTTTCCTTTCTCTTTACAGCACATATTTAAGAAAACCTGAAACCAACGTTAAATACGTTTAGTATTTAGGCCCTTAATAAAGTGTGAACAAAATCAAAAGCATTGAAAATCAAAAATATAGTATATATAACAAAAAATCATTAAACAATTAACATATTGGCGAAATTGTAAATAAGGCGGCAAAATGAAAAACAAACAAAAGTCTTGAACTTTTCAGATTAACACTTCAAAGCCGCTCATTAAATGTCGGTTCAAGATCATCAACACCCGGAAAATTAATTAGTTTTAACTTTTTTCCACATTTTTAAAAGTGCGCTAGGCAAAAAAAAATAAATAAATAATTAATCGTGAAAGTGACATAAGTGTGTGTGAGCGAAAATAAGCTTAGGCGCCTACCAAACAATAAATAAAAAGTTTTAAGTAACAGAAAAGGACTATTCGTTCGACCCGCCAATTTCATACGAACGACAACATAAAAACAGCTACACGGCATCAAAACCAACCGATGACAAGCCGTGCAAAAGAAGTGTAAAAGTGTGTTATGAAAAACTGTGGGAAAATTTTCGCCAAAAAAATTTGATCAAAAACATAGCAAAAAATTTAAGTTGTGCT
>NW_023458566.1:12024894-12027878 GCF_013731165.1 Rhagoletis pomonella
GGGCTGTACTGCAATTTCACTGCTATTACCGTCATTTCGAAGTACAGTACAACTTAAATTTTTTGCTATGTTTTTGATTAAATTTTTTTGGCTAAAATTTTCCCACAGTTTTTCATAACACACTTTTACACTTCTTTTGCACGGCTTGTCATCGGTTGGTTTTGATGCCGTGTAGCTGTTTTTATGTTGTCGTTCGTATGAAATTGGCGGGTCGAACGAATAGTCCTTTTCTCTGTTACTTTAAACTTTTTATTTTTTGTTTGGTAGGCGCCTAAGCTTATTTTCGCTCACATACACTTATGTCACTTTCACGATTAAGAATTAATTTCTTTTTTATTTTTTGCCTAGCGCTCTTTTAAAAATGGTGAAAAAAGTTAAAACCAATTAATTTTCAGGGTGTTGATCATCTTGAACCGACATTTAAAGAGCGGCTTTGAAGTGTTAATCTGAAAAGTTCAAGACTTTTGTTTGTTTTTCATTTTGCCCTAGTTAGTTAGTTAGTTTTCGCCAATATGTTAATTGTTTAATATTTTTTTGTAATATATTTATTTTTGATTTTCAATGCTTTTGATTTTGTTCACACTTTATTAAGGGCCTAAATACTAAACGTATTTAACGTTGGTTTAAGGATTTTCTAAATATGTGCTGTAAAGAGAAAGGAAAAAAATTTTATTAGTTTAATTTTAAAAATTATGTAAATCAGTATTTATTTAACGAAAAAAAAAATGTTAAAATTGAAGACCATATCAGCCATAGCTTAACACTACAAAGATTGGAAAATCGATATTCCCGGAAAGATGGACTGGGGTCATTAGACGCACCTACTTTAAAATTAGTTTAAGTATGTAATAAAAGCCCTATTATTTTAAATTGATTTTTTTTTAATTATTGAAGCACGAAGCCGAATGATAAGAACCGTGTGTTACAAGTTAGTAGCATCCAGGTTCGATTCTCCCTCCGTGAAATTTTTATAAATTATTTTTACTTTAACTTTTTTACGTTTTTTCAATATATATTTTATTTTACTTTCTTTTTTTTTGTTTTTGCATGTTCACTAAATATTTTAGACTTAATTTTATTAAAAAAAAATAAAAATAAAAGAAAATAAATAAAAGCAATAATTAAAGGAGCTAAAAAATTAGAACCCTCGACATCGCTGCTCGTTTAATCTGCAATACTGTCATTTGTCAGCGTACAATTTTGTTCAGATTAACAGCGCACAGGATGACCGAGCTTTGCCCGGAGTGCATACACTTTTTAAACTTTTCAAGATTTGGATAGCTTTAAAAAATATTTTGGCAGCAAAAAACAAAAATGGGATTTCGGTATCTTTTAACCCTTAAATTTAGGTGGCAAGCCTATTCCGTAATACGCTGGAATGAATGGTACATATCTTGAGCGTATATGTACTCTGCATACATAAAAAAATGCTGATTGGAATTAACAAAATAAAAATTTGTATTACATAGAAGCGTGGCAACCCTGATGGAAAATATTTTCTGACCAAAGTTCTCAACAATACCTTTCATTTGATATCCATATTGCGATGTTTCGGATAAATTGTGTAGAATCGAAAATAAGTGGCAACCGTACACTATTATCCTAAGGGATAACGTTTTGTATATAGCGAAAGCATTGTTTAAGAACTTTCCCTTGGTACGCATGAATAGTAATATTTTACTTTTTTTCTAAACAAAAAATTAAACAAATATGCGATATATGGCAACCCTATTCAACATTTTTTAAATTAGAGATCCTTAAATTACCTTCGAATTTAAAATCCAAAATATTTTCTATGTACAAAATTTCATCAAAATCATTAGAGCCGTTTAATTTTGTTGTCCCAAATATAGACGTAATTGGTAGTGTTGGAAAGGCACTTTATCCCTTATTAAGGTTCCGGTCCCAATTTTGCATAAAATGAATAATACACAGAAAGCAGGCCATTGATGTTGACGCATTTTAAACCAAATATTTTAGCCAGAGCCACATCAGTTTCAGGCTTTACATGGAAAAAATTGTCAAAAATACAACTTATGAAATACTAAGTTAAGGTTTTGATTTTTCCGTTTAAAATTCCCTAAGATAATTGCAAAAAATTTATTTGTTAAAAAAAATTTTAATTCTGTAGTTTAGACTGGCTATATTTTCAATGCAAATTTATTTTATATATATTATTCCATAAATTAAAAGTATATTTTTTTCTGTCTGTTGAAAGGGTTAAGGTTGCCACCTGTTTGATGAGTAGGCTTTATTTAACTTATAAATTGAAATGTTAAAATATGAGTGTCAAACGAAAGAGTTTTAAGAAAATATTTTTTGTGTTGGTGTCGGTAGATTTTTGCGACAGGGTGGTGATGATTTATTTTGGAAACAATTTGGAATTTTGAGAACGAAAAATTACACTGAAGATGGCACAACGCCGAAACCGGTTTGACTGCAAGCCAAGATTGACAAGGGATGACGGAGATTCGTTCCAAAATAAATCAAAATAATTTGTATTAAGGTTGCCACCTATACGAAAAGTGACAACTATGTAAGTACACTTCAAAAACGAGATGTAAAATTAAAGAATAGGGTCTTTAGATGAGCAATAAGGTTTTACTTTTAGAAGTTAAAACTCTTTTTAGCAGTTCAGCGTAATTTGAAACTGCTTTAAATCAAAACCGACGAGACCCCTCTTCACTCAGAAATAGCTGAACTGATTTAAATGAAAGATTTGGAGTATTTAAAGGTTTTTGAGTGGTGGTGGTGTTTAAAAAGTTACATTCAATTTTGGCGTTTTAACGGCATGCCTGTGCACTAGTAATATTTATTACGTTTAATTAATGAGTATTCCCTATTCTCTATCAAAGAAGGTTTAAAATGCCTTTGAAAATTCCTTAACGAACATTTTTTGCTCCATATTTTTTGCCTGGTCATCAATTGAGACAGACCTTCACTCTTTATCGTTATTTATTGCTTTTGTTTTTGCACACCACTCA
>NW_023458566.1:12027978-12035472 GCF_013731165.1 Rhagoletis pomonella
CATTAAAATTCTCCAACGTTTGTACCTTTCAACTTCAGTGGCAACCTGACTAACCAACCAGTTGTTAGTCGCTGGCTGGTGAAAGGCTTTCCCATAACAATTGCAGCATTAACACTTCTTTATGCAAACGACATTAGCTGCAAAATACTCGCTATGCAACTATGTATGGCGCTATTGCACGATACACGATCGAGGGTACGAAAATCGTTGAAAAGCTGTCGCACGGTGCGTTGCCTGCCTGTCGCGCCCGGGGAGCTGTCTGTTGCTGCTCCAGCTTCAGCTCCAGTTCCAGCTTTCAGAGCTCACTTGCTCACCTGTCGCTGCTGTATGTTGGCATTGTCAGTTGTGGTGTTGGTGGTCGCATTACCAGTGCTGCCACTTAATTCACAAAAGGCGGTAGTTGCGCTTTAGTGCGCTTAGTGCACTCGAATTGTCGCTGTATGCACGCTGCTCTGGCGTAAATATGTGTATGCATGTGTGTGCAATTTAGCCTGGAGGAAATTTGGGTCGTAAAAATCAACACAAAAGCACATTTTAGTACTTTTCCGGTTGTGCCATTTATTTCTATAGAAAATGCTTTGCAACGCAGAGGAAAGGATATTTTTAGACAAGCATGTTTTGTTTAGCCCGGGAAGTGGCAGGCAACATAATATGTTTATATGTATAGCTACGCGTACATATATATTTTCTTATATAAACGTAACCTCTTTACACTTTAAATATTTCAGCTTATATAAGGGTGCGCGATTTAAGAAAACTAGCCGCAGAAATTAATGTTTCAGACAGTGAACTTTTTTCATCGGCAATGAAAAATTATTAAAGTGAAAATTGTACGTTTTCCGAAAGTTAAAAACTTGACATTTGCAGGATACTTCGAAAGCCCCATCGTGGTAAAGCTGCATTTTTGAATATTCAGAGATGCCAAGATTAGCTAAGATTTGGTTAAACGGTCTACGAAAGATGAGTAGGGTAAGCACTGCGACCAGTAGGTCTATTGGGCCCCGAGCTAATCATAATACTGAATCCAGCCCAAGAGACTCCAAGAATTGTAGAATGGATCCCAGGGGCAGGGAGTGTATGTGCTCTTCACTTGGCCATATATGTCCTAAGCACCTCTCCCTTCCTCGTGAAACGGCCTCACACTCCAGGTGCAGGTGCACTGGTGTCTCCTTGGCGGAGTCACCGAAGCGACTTAAGTCGCTCGACCAGATCCGCAGATTAAACAAGTAGTATCTAAGCCTACAATGACCCGTCAAAATACCTGCTATGATTCTTAGCCTCTCCTTGGGGAAGTTTATAAGTAGCCGGTGTCTCTGTCGGTTGTACCCCCCTAATAGGCTTTTGGTTTAACGAAGTCCCGAGATCTTCGCCAGTGCAGTTCCCTCAGTGTGTTTTTTGCTTCCCGAGTGCCTCTTTATCATGCTGGGACCCACCACAAGTAAGGGCTCCGGTCCTATTGGCGTCAAGGCAGCCGTCAGCCTGGCCAGCTGATCGGCCACTTCGTTACCCTCGGCACCCATATGCCCTGGAATCCATATGAGCTGGATGGTGTTGTGCACAGCAAAGACATTAAGGTTTTCGATGCACTCTAAGACCAAAGAGAATTTGACCTCGAAGGGTGTGAGACTATCGCTTGGTATAAGTATCCTCTCCCTTCGATAATTTCTGCGAAGGTTAATCTCTGCGCATAAACTGATTGCATAGACTTCCGCTTGGAAGATGCTTGGGAAAGTCCCCAAGGGGACTGAAAGTTTCAGCCTTGGGCCGTAAACTCCTGCTCCAACACCCTCAGAGGTCTTAGAGCCGTCCACGTACCACTGTATAGTGCTCGCCTGGACGTGCCCATACAAGATCGGCGTGCTCCAATTTGCCTTTCTGTGTAACTTGACTTTGAAGTTTCTTTCAAAGACCACTACTCTGTGCATATCATCCCTGGGGAACAGCACTAATGGCAGCTGGGAGCCTAGCTTGTCCCTGTTTCTGGATGATAGTACTTTACTTTTTCCAAAACCCTCTCTGGCCAAGTTTAAGAGCGTTCGTTATGCCACCAGTTCAATCATAATATATAGTGGCTCCAGTTCAAGGACTACTTCCAGCGCTGCCGTCGAACATGTGCGCATAGCCCTGTGATGCAAATACACACCAGACGTTGAACCTTGGCAGGAGACTGTCTTTCCGTTGCCAGATTAGTCCTGGATACCCAAGCCACCGCTTCATTAGTTACTTTTGGTCGTACGATCGTGGTGTACATCCATCTTAGGATACTTGGGATGCACCCACAGGTCTTCCTTGCTAGACGTTTACACACCATTAGCGCTCTCGTAGCCTTGGAAGTAACCGCCTCAACATGAGTCCTCCACAGAAGGACATTGCGAGACATTACACTTCGTAGAGAAAAGTTTTACAAGGGTCCTTAAAGGAATATGTTCGTATGTGTGTTACTTATGAAAACATACTTTTATTGTGGATAGCTATTACGATTTTCGAAGCCAAGAACACAAGTACACTTAAGGGTTTGATTTCAATGCAACCAGCATTGTATGAAGACAGCGTTAGTACAGCAGAATTCTGAATTAATCTTCATTGAACTGCTGAAAATATGTTTATACTTATACATAGGAGTACATACAGTGCTTACATGTACATACTCATATACATAATGGAGGCAAGCTTTTGTTTTCGCATTGTCCACTTTATTTCGTTTATTTATACTTTGGCCACGGTTTGTATTTAGAAGCAGACTTATTTGTTTTCTCTTTAACCATTTTAACGAGGATTATTTTAAGTTTTTATTTGTGCGTTGTTTACTTGTGTTTTGTTATCGACCGGCGAATGCTGCCACAGTTCTTTGCGGAAGCTGTCATTCGTAACCACCAACTGACTGTCAGCGTGGCAGGAAGATCTCACTAAATTGTTTTGCTGTTTCTTTGGCACTGCTTTCGCTGCCATGAACACTTTTTGAAGCCACAGCTGGAGTTGTCACTGTGCGCACAAACGGCGTTATTGTATGGTGTGTGTATATACTAAATATGTATATAAAAAGAGTTAGGTGTAATTTAGATTTATGTGGTGCTCATTTGGTAGCGCACAGTTGGCGGCTGCTGTTACTCATAACACAAATTTAAGTTTTATGTTATTAATTCTTAAAAAAAGGCACCAAATGCAGTGATCAAGCGAATTGTCTAATGTCCCAGCGATGATATAAATAAATAAATAATAAATGCAGTGTTCTGCGAATTAATCAACTTCGTAATATACACAAATAAAAATACATACAACGTTGTATCAATGACAATGCATATACTACCTATTGACAAAACCGCAATCATTGTTATCAGTTGATTGTTTGAAAGCTACATTTCGTACAAGTGCTTAAAATAAAAAATAGTTTCGGAAATATGTTCGGTTTTTTACAAAAATATTATTCTATTCTTGGCAATTAAACAGAGCAATTTTTGAGACGAGTATAACGTCTGGTATATGGAAATGAAAAGATTATAAATAATAGTTGATAAATCTTAGACGAATTATATGGACCCAAAGGCTATTTCCCCCAAATTATTGAAAAGAATCGCCTATTTTCATTGGTATTCTGCAAAATAAGTTCTACTATTTAAGGCACTTCATTTTAATTTTTATTAAAAAAAAAACAACAAATATCAATAATTATAATGACATAATAAGGACCGCCTTTTTAAATAATATATAAAACTAATATTTGTGAGTATATTTCGTAAAGCTAAATTGTCGAACATATTTGTGTTGAAAAAAAATGCGGGACACCGTCTTAAAAAAAAATTCCAAAAATCAACGATAATTTGCACTTTATTGTACTAAAATTTAATAAGCTAAAAAAACTGCATACCAAAATTTTGTCTAAGTTTACTGATTAAGAAGTTAGAAATTTTGGTCAAACTTTGCAGAATTTTCATAATTTTTGCCCGAGAAATTCAAATTCTCCCAAAAAAAATTTACTGATGTGCTACAAGGTGGACATGAAAGTTTAAAATGGCATGGTATTTATTGCCCATCTGAATTCATAAAAGCACTGTAATTGCTCTAAACTAAAACAAACCACTTTAATTACATGCATTCATGCCAATATACATACATACATAAATTATTTAAAAGCATGCCCTCAATTAGTTCGCCCATTCCACATCCACATGTACATATGTATGTATGTATATGGTGTATTTTAACACAAGGGCACTGATAATTACTGCTGCTCGTATAAGGGCTTACTCCCGCATGTGTCATTTGCAAACGGAAAACAAATTTAAACTATTTTATTTGCCTAAATTAATTTAAATAAATAATTATGATCCACTAGCTACATATGTATGTATGTACATATGTATGTGTGTATGTATCTACTCTATTATTACAACGACGAACGGTTTGTGTGTAGGCGGTGATGTTTCAATGACACTGAGGTAAATCCCTAACCGACAATTAAATGTACTGAAATGGGTCGCAGTGGAATTTAGCGTTGCAGTTAAAATAATAAATGAACATAGAAAACTAAATGGCAAATGCCCGGGCACCTACTATTTTGAAAAAAAAAGCAATTCAATGCGGCTGTAGCGCTCCTGTTTTCATAAATAGTTTATTTGCACAACTGTCTGTATAACAAAGCATACCCGAAAACTACTAAAAATGCAGTAGAAATATTTTATTTTTAAATTTTAATTCCCAGTAAAAAAATCTGCGATAGGAAGACTTTCTAGGAGCAAATTTTTACTCTTTTCAAGCGGTAGGCATTTCACATATGTTAGTGTTTGGCCGAGCTTCTCCTCCGCGTGCGCCTTAATGTTTTTACACAAAGCAGAGCGACCTACAGTTGTACGCCAACTCCGAACGCTGGGTGTATTTTAATGAGAAGCTGTTTTTCATGGCAGAAATACTCTCGGAGGTTTGCCATTGCCTGCCGAGTGGCGACCACTTCTAATAAAAATCCTTTTTTCTATATTCATTACAAAGTAAAAAAATTGTTTCAGCTTTGAAATTTCATAATCGTTTTTAAGTCAAATTGAAAGCCGCAAAAAAGCCATAAATTTACTCCTTCAAAAGTTCAAAAAAATATATCTAAACTACCTTGCAAAAATGCTTTTCTTGTAAGGTGGTACGGTCTTATATATTTATCTACATGCCAAATGTCCCAATTGTTTGAGTTTAATACATCCACTGTAAATAGCCATTATAAACTGGTATTCGTATTATTAATTTTATAAAATATTTTATTTATATATTTCAGAGAAGTTTTAATGAAAGTCTAATGAAAATATTCCGGATTACTCATAGACACACATAGAAAAGTAAATTTACTAATATTTAAATTTTTTTTTTTACCAGCCTTAAATGCAGTTTTTATCACAAAGTAGTCGTCCTAATTTTTTACTCACTCCATATTTTCTTACAAATATAAAAAGACATTCTCTTTCCATTGCTAAAAAGAATGGCCTACAATTTCAAATGCAATATTTTCAATATAGTCGCTTACATTTTAACATGAATTATTAAATTAATTAAATTATGATGAATTCGTTGTTATAGAATAAATATTTTTCAAATATTAATCTGTTACAAACAAAGCAAATAAGAACTCTGGCAAAAGCAAAACTTTTTTACGTAGGCGAGTAATAAAAAATAAAAAATATTGCGTTTCTAGGAAGGTTATTTGATATATTTAGCTGTGCAAAATTATTTCAAATCAAAGTTTCAATTTGCAACTTGCAACCTACATACATATGTAGATACATACATATTTGATGACGGCAAAATTAAGTTTGCTTCTAGGAAAACAAAAAAAATAAAAAATATTAAAAGAGCTGACTTATATTAGTTTTATTATTTTTGAATATTTATCTGCTGTGTAATATTAATATTTAAAAAAAAATAATAATTTTTGGCGCTAAAGTATTTGTGATAAATCTATCAAAAATTCCCATATAATATGTATGTATGTAGACATATGCATACATATACATATATGCAAGAAAAAACATGACGCCATATAAAGGTAGTTAAGTAAGAAATTGTCGCCCTTGTCATCTTAAGTGTATTTTTTCATATCATTGACACTAAAAAATTGCTTAAAAATTTAGTACACCTATTCAATTTTATGCATAAGCTTACAACTCATATTTTCATCTGAATACCCAAATCTGAACATAAAAAAAAAGCTGGCAACATTGTCAACGACCCATAACGCATAAAGCTAAAATAATTGAATTCATAAAAAATGCTGCTCCCATACATATTGTTATACATGTACATAAGTTATTGTTAGCTATTACAGGCAAAGTGTGTGCTATCATTGCTTTCGTTCAGTAAATAAGAGCTGGTTATATTTTATATCTGACACTGAACGTAAAATAATGCTGATTGATAAAATCTACTGATACCGGTCGGTGGATTAACGAACATTTTTAATACCCAAAATAATTAGCTGTAAATACATGCATGCATACATATATGTGTATAGTAAATATTTGTGTTTCTACTTTTTATTGGCTAAAAATACGTTAAATTTAAATAAAATGACTGATAAATTATTTACATGCTCTCTTTTTTGGACACTGAATATTTATTGCTGAGAATCCTTGCTATAAAACAACATTTAAGAGATGAAAAAATGCATTTGCACTGTGTAGTCAAATGTCTCCAGATATTGGTATATTCGTTACCGATTTTCAAACAAATGTACAGCGGTTTATCAGAGAATGATAAAGCACTTACAAAAATTTCCCAAAAAGACTTCAAACAATTTCAAAGAAATCCATAAATTCCAAAAAAAAACCAAACATAAAAAACTCCAAACAGTTTAAGGTGAATAATCTGGGAAAAATTACAAAAGTTCCTGAAAAATCCCAAAACACCTAGAAATAGGATAAGAATAATGCCAAAAAGTCCCGAAAAATCGCAAAGTCCTCAAAAAATCCCAAAGCGCACAAATTCTTTAAAAATCCATAAAGACTATCTAAGATTAAAAATGACGAATATTCCTGAAAAAATCCTCAAATACTCCCTATTAGTCTCGAAATGATCTAGTAAGTCCGGAAAAAGCTTCAAAAGCTACCAGCTGCTCTAAAAGTTCAAAAGGCACCTAAACAAGGATTCTGAAAAGTCTTCGCAAATCCTAACTTCAATAATAAATAATCAGAAAAAATAGCAAGAATGTCTCAAAAACTCCACAAGCTCCCAGCTGCTCTAAAGATTCAAAAAAGTACTCAAAGCAAAAAATTTTGAAAAGTTTTCGAAATGAAGTTTGGTAATGAATAATCAGAAAACATTCCAACAATTCCCCAAACACCCCAAAATTAAAAGAAAAAATAATAATCCTGAAAAGTTCCGAAAGAATTCGGAAAGTCCAGAGCAAACTCCAAAGCTCCCAAGTGCTTTGAAAGTCCAATAAACATCCAAATTAAAAAATTCCGGGAAGTTCCCGATAATAATGACAAGTTTATGACAAATAAAACCGAAAAAGTTAAG
>NW_023458566.1:12035572-12038342 GCF_013731165.1 Rhagoletis pomonella
CTTAACTTTTTCGGTTTTATTTGTCATAAACTTGTCATTATTATCGGAAACTTCCCGGAATTTTTTAATTTGGATGTTTATTGGACTTTCAAAGCACTTGGCAGCTTTGGAGTTTGCTCTGGACTTTCCGAATTCTTTCGGAACTTTTCAGGATTATTATTTTTTCTTTTAATTTTGGGGTGTTTGGGGAATTGTTGGAATGTTTTCTGATTATTCATTACCAAACTTTCGGGATTTTCGAAAACTTTTCAAAATTTTTTGCTTTGAGTACTTTTTTGAATCTTTAGAGCAGCTGGGAGCTTGTGGAGTTTTTGAGACATTCTTGCTATTTTTTCCGATTATTTATTATTGAAGTTAGGATTTGCGAAGACTTTTCAAAATATTTGTTTAGGTGCCTTTTGAACTTTTAGAGCAGATGGGAGCTTTTGAAGCTTTTTCGAGACTTACTGGATCATTTCGAGACTTATAAGGAGTATTTGAGGATTTTTTCGGGTTTATTCGCAATTTTTAATCTTAGATAGTTTTTGTGGATTTCTAAAGAATTTGGACGCTTTGGGATTTTTCGAGGACTTTGTGATTTTTCGGGACTTTTTGGCATTATTCTTATCCTATTTCTAGGTGTTTTGGGATTTTTCAGGCACTTTTGTAATTTTTCCCAGATTATTACCCTTAAACTATTTGGAGTTTTTTATTTTTGGTATTTTTTTTGGACTTTATGGATTTCTTTGAAATTGTTTGAAGTCTTTTTGTGAAATTTGTGTAAGCGTTTTATCATTCTCTGATAAACCGCTGTACATCTGTTTGAAAATCGTTAACGCATATACCAATAACTGCAGACATCTGTGGAGACACAGTGCAAATGCATTTTTTCGTCTCTTAAATGTTGTTTTATAGCAAGGATTCTCAGCAATAAATATTCAATGTCCAAACGAGAGAGCATGTAAATAATTTATCAGACATTTTATTTAAATTTAACATATTTTTCGCCAATAAAAAGTAGAAACACAAATATTTACTATAAACATGTATGAATGTATGCATGCATGTATTTACAGCTAATTATTTTGTGTATTAAAAATGTTCGTTAATCCACCGACTGGTATCAGTAGATTTTATCAATCAGCATTATTTTACGTTCAGTGCCAGATATAAAATATAACCAGCTCTTATTTACTGAACGAAAGCAATGATAAACACACTTTGCCTGTAATAGCTTTGTTTAAAAAAATTTATACGAATACTTATAGCACACAACAATAACTTATGTGCATGTATAAAAATATGTATAGTAGCAGCATTTTTTATGAATTCAAGTATTTTAGCTTTATGCGTTATGGGTCGTTGACAATGTTGCCAGCTTTTTTTTATGTTCAGATTTGGGTATTCAGATGAAAATATGAGTTGTAAGCTTATGCATAAAATTGAATAGGTGTACTAAATTTTAAGCAATTTTTTAGTGTCAATGATATGAAATAGCACACTTTAGATGACAAGGGCGACAATTTCTTACTTAACTACCTTTATATGGCGTCATGTACAACTGTTTCTCATGCATATATATATATGTATGCATATGTCAACATACATACATATTATATGGGAATTTTCGATATATTTATCACAAATACTTTAGCGCGAAAAATTATTATTTTTTTAAATATTAATATTACACAGCAGATAAATATTCAAAATTAATAAAACTAACATAAAACAGCTTTTTTAATATTTTTTATTTTTTTTTTTTTTTCCTAGAAGCAAACTTAATTTTGCCGTCATCGAATATGTATGTATCTACACATCGGTGGAAGTTGCAAATAGAAACTTTGATTTGAAATATTTTCCAAATAATTTTGCATAGCTAAATAAATTAAATAACCTTCCGAGAAACGCAATATTTATTATTTTTTGCTACTCACCTACGTACAAAAGTGTTGCTTTTGCTAGAGTTCTTATTTGCTTTGTTTGTAATAAATTAATATTTGAAAAATATTTATTCTATAACAACGAATTCATCATAATTTAATTAATTTAGTAAAGCGACTATATGGAAAATATTGCATTTGAAATTGTAGGCCATTCTTTTTAGCAGTGGAGCCTATTATATTTGTAAGAAAATATGTAGTGAGTAAAAAATTAGGACGACTACTTTGTGATAAAAACTGCATTTTAGGCTGGTAAAAAAAATTTTAAATATTAGTAAATTTAATTTTCTATGTGTGTCTATGAGTAATCCGGAATATTTTCATTAGACTTTCATTAAAACTTCTCTGAAATATATAAATAAAATATTTTATAAAATTAATAATACGAATACCAGTTTATAATGGCTGTTTACAGTGGGTGTATTAAACTCAAACAATTGGGACATTTGGCATGTAGATAAATATATAAGACCGGACCACCTTACAAGCAAAGCCTAAAGTATTTTTGCAAGGTAATTTAGATATTTTTTTTTGTTTTTTTTTTGACTAACTTTTGAAGGAGTAAATTTATGACTTTTTTGCGGCTTTCAATTTGACTTAAAAACGATTATGAAATTTCAAAGCTGAAAAATTTTTTTTACTTTCTAATGAATAGAGAAAAAAGGGTTTTTATTAGAAGTGGTCGCCCCTCGGCAGGCAATGGCAAACCTCCGAGAGTATTTCTGCCATGAAAAACAGCTTCTCATTAAAATACACCCAGCGTTCGGAGTTGGCGTACAACTGTAGGTCGGCACCCTGAAATTGTGCATATGGAAACTGTGCATACGAAATAATGCATATGAAAAAAA
>NW_023458566.1:12038442-12041720 GCF_013731165.1 Rhagoletis pomonella
CTGCGAATTGGGGTTGGGCGCATTTGTGTGAATGTGTGTTAAGGCGCATTTACTTGTTAGCCTCTTGCAAGTTTTCAAACGAGAGCACATACATACATACATATATACGAGTACATATGTTTGTATGCATGCATATGCGCTGTTGCAGTGTGTACAGTGTGCATGTGTGAAAAGTGAAAAGTGCAGCAGCAGTGCAGTGAACACTTGCATTCAAAATGCTTAACGGATTAAAACTTTTTACATTTTTATGGCTGGCGCATGCGGCGGCGAACACTTGGATGAATTTCAACGGCGTTCAAGCACAACCGTCGTCATTAACCGAGAAAATCCCATTAGGTGAGTCGCGAATGAGTGAACATTGCGCTTTTTTTTATGTATGTATGGGTTTAAGTAAATATTTGTCTCAACGTTAAGCAGAGTGCTGAATTAAGTTTGTCATCAAGTAAAGCCCAAGTGGCCTCTCAAAGGGTGTAACGCAATGATAGGGGAGCATAAATGATGTAAATAAGCTACGCTGTAAACTTGCACACATGCATATGAATGTACTTTTTCTTACACCCTCCGCATGTGTCAAGGCCTATTAATTAAAAAACAAAAAAAAAAAACGTTAAAAAATGGTGATACAAGTATAACCTCATATGTATAGTATGTACATAGTTACATATGCATGCGTAAGCCAAATTGTTGTCAAAATTATAGGATTTTTAAAATTAGTGAATTAATTGAGGTAGATAAGTATATGTTTTTAGTTTAGGTACTAAATTTAGCTTAAGCGAGGTTGCAGTACTTCTAAGTTGTATGCAGTTTTTTTTAGTATTTTTCAGAGCAGAAGGCAAATATGATTTTACGCATTTTTGTTGCTATTTAAATTTCTCATATTTGCTCACTTTTAATTGTGTAAATGTGAATGTGTTTAGAGCACTACTAAACAGCGCTGGGTGTAATGGACCCGAATGGGATTTGATTCGATCAAAAATTGATATTTTGATGAAAGTTTTTTTTATTTTTTATTTTTGTTTTATTTATTTTTGAATAGACTACAAAACTGCGCACTGAGAAATTTTTTAAAAATTCGCATCAATAAGTTGATATCTTGATGAACATTTTATTTTTATATTTTTTATTTATTTTTTGTTAATTTGTTTAACATTTTTTTTTTACAATAGGCTACAAAACTGCGTACGCCAAAATCTTTTAAAAATTTGGACCAAAAAGTTGATATTTTGATGAACATTTTATTTTTTTTATTTTTTATTTTTATTTTTTTTTTACAATAGGCTACAAAACTGCGTACCCCAAATTTTTTTTAAAATTCATGACAAAAAGTTGATATATTAATGAATTTTTATTTTTTTATTGTTTCAATTTTTATAAATTTTCTCGAAAGTTTAAGACTTCAACAAACATGGTTTTTATTTTAGAATTAACTACATTTTTTAAAAAAATTGGAATTAAGTAAGGAAGAAAAATTTAAAAACTTGTCAATACATTTTGCTACTATTCTTGTGAACACAACTGTACATACATACGTAATGCATTTGATTTATTTCAAACTATTGAATTGTTATATTGATAATGCCATATGTACTTAAACGTCTATTAGTTATTTTATGTTAAATTAATGTGCTGTTATTTGGTTCTTATACTGTTAATAAACGAAAAAAAGCTTAAAAATACGCTAATTTTTATGGCTTTGTACTGATTTTGATCCCTTGTATACTGATTATGTCAATAAAATATTTGGCTACCCTAGTTAATATTCACTGGGAATAGTCAATATCCCCATGATGTTCAGCCTGACATAATTCCTGTTATTAATTAGATTGAAAAAATTTCACGAAAAATGGTTGCCTTGTCTAAAACTATGGTTTCGAATGGCTCGAAGCGGTCCTTTCCAATCCTACGCCTACGGAGCTAAATTTCGCGCCCGAGGTCATTTTGTATAGCCATATTTAGACAGGGCGTCGTAGGGGCAGCTATTCTTTGGTCAGCCAAAATCAGCTCTGCAATCGATGGAAAATTGTGGGGGTGAATTTGTCTCTCACGGGGTTTTTGCAGAATTTTACGCTCTGCAAAGATCTCTTACTGTTGAGTGTTCCGATCCTGAAGTTCCACTAATGGGGTGTAAACGGTTTTCTAACTCTCTTATCTTCCTCTTGGAAAGACGTCTCTCACACTTTCTTTTCTCTTTCAATGGTAGCTCGCATCGCTTTTGGCTTTGTGTGCTGCGTATTGGTCGCTGCGTCACCCACGTGACCAACCACTTCTTTCGCATAGACTAGGAGATGAAATCCAAATGCAAATTTATGTCGGGATGATGAAAAGTTGCATGCTTAAGCCCAGTATGCAGCTCTCAAAAAAAAAAACGGTCAAGAAAAAAATTGCCATTATTTCGTGTGTGTATCCAAGAAATTTTGATAACTGATACTTAACCAGCCTGTTGCCTCGCTCTTTCCTCAAGTAATATTAGAACGGGCATATATTTCTGTTGCAAACCTGTGTTGCCTTGTGCTCTTTTTTTCACAAAACACTTTAGAAAACCGTAGTAGAAAGCAGTGTAAATTTCTTAAGAAGTGCGTACTGCCTCTAGAAAATTTTACACAAGAAAATTTCTTAGCCATTTCTTGTACGTCATTTTACATGGAGTTTTTGCTTTTCTTGAGAGCTGCATACAGGCCTTTAAGCTGAATGGAAAGGCGAGTGCAAAATTTGCGAGCTGACCGTTTTGAATGCAGCTTCTCGGCGTTGAACTTTTTTTTGTGTTCTAGACTTGTTATAGCATAGCAAACGGCAGTAATATTTGAAGCCTACATTCCGCCCATTGCAACGTGTTTAATTCGGCTCTTGATTCTTTTAGCAAGGGATACCCAAGCAGCTTTTTGGTTATTTCGCTGCTGATGTCTGGTACTACCAAATAAATAAAATATACCCTGCCACTATAAAGTCGATCAAACTCTATCCGATTTGGGAGGTGGGTGTTGTGATGTAGCCCGAACTTACCATTAAACGGGCAGGTTACCGTACCTCACATTAGGGATGCTCACCTTGCCCAGAGCACATGAATGGAAATATACGAGTCCGGATTGAGTATACCGACCGCATTTTACTCCTATTATACATTGTATCCAACTAACCTTTGCTTGCTTGCTATCTAATTTAATTATTTTACGCTTACTTTCTTCAGCGCCAACAAATTTGTGTCAAAGCTTAGTAACCTAAAACAGCTGGAAGGGTGTCTTTTTGTTTGAAATTCCCCACATCAAAGGTCTATATGCTGC
>NW_023458566.1:12041820-12044213 GCF_013731165.1 Rhagoletis pomonella
CTAAACTTGTATTATTAATAAAGCGAACAAATTCCATTACTTTTTGGTGCATAGCAGATATTTGGCCAAAAGCGCTAGCATACTTGGCTTATTTTGGTTATGAAGAGTTTATTAAGAGCTAGTGAAGTAAATACAATCCTTTGAATATGTCCTTTCATTTCTTCAGATATTTGATACATATATAAGAATAATTAAAATTTGTTTGCACACATTTACATAAAATACCTGGTTCTCCGTAAAATTAATTAAGTTATATAAATTATTTTCATCTTCTTCCTGGGAGAGGGTAGTAGTTTGAAAATGTTTTGAAGAGGGTTGCCAACTGCTTGAAATGTCGAACTTTGTATATATATACGAAATATCAAAATATGGATGTTAAACGAAGGAGTGTTAAGAAATCTTTAGTTTGAACTCTAAGAATATTTTTGAGATGTTGAAAGAGGGTTGCGACCGGTGTAAAAAGTTAAATTCAAATTATGTGATATGTTAAATGAATTATTAAAATATGGGTATCAATCGAAAGGAGTTTGAAAAATTTGTATATCTGAATTGTACTTAGCGGGATTGCCACATGTTTGAAAAATAAAATTCTACTTAATTCATCAGTTAATTAAAATATGTATCGCAATGTTCGGAGAAGGAGAGTTATCAAGGATTAAGCTTGAAAATACTTTCGAATAGGGCTGCCACCTGTTTGATAGGTCTAACTCAATTCGCTAATACAAAAAGTTCATGAATTTTAAAAATACCTTAGTCAAACTAAAGAATGCTAAGAAATCTTTTTTTGGACATTTGGAAAGTTTGAAGAGGGTTGCCACGTATTTAAAAAGTTTCGTTCAAATAATTCAATAAGTTGGATATTATTAGAAGATGGGTATCAATCTAAATGGTTTTGAAAAGGCTTTATTCCTGACGTTTATTTAGGAGGGTTGCCATATGTTGACAAAGAGAATACCTTTTAATATGAATGTCAAAAATGAGAGGTCAAATTAAAGACCTTAGCCTGTAGATGTGTGATAAAGTTTTTTATTTTTTTTTAATGAAGAACTTTTTTCATCGGTATAGGATGAATTGAAACTGCTTTCGACTGGCACTCGGATATTTTATAACTCGGCAAACATTTGGAATATTATTTAAGTTTTTGAAATTCAATTTTGGGTATTTTTATGCCATGCGGGTTCACTAATTTGAGTGTTTTGCCTACGAAGTTAGGACGTATCGGTTTTAATTTGAAACTGCAATGTTGCACTTTCGTCTTCATCCAGATGTGTAGTAATTGCTCCTAAAGTATCAGACCAATGAAAAATTTTGAGCCATGACCCCACCGAGGCAATATACCCAAATTAACTAATTTGGATGTAATGAGTGTTAAAATCTAAAAACAAAAGCAAACCATTTATGAGGAGCGCCGCCTTGCTTGTGATCTTTCCTTGCCCTTTCCGGAATTTTGTTTGCTTGTAACCCCAGTTGATTAAATTTTGAAAGAAGATCTTGGAGTTTCATTATAACTTATACCTCTACCTTTTTCTTCTTCTGAAACATATTTTTGTTGCAGGGTGGTTAATTATTATCTGGGTTTATAAGATTTAGTTCACCTGTCACACCAATAAGCAAATGTCTGGTCACTATGTTCTGAAAAGTGAGCAAAAGCAAAGTATGGAGCACCAAAACGATATTAAAACCAAGGCATACGATGAGATTCTTTATTTTTCCACCTCTGCCAGCAATCTTCTTCTTACTTGATATGTGTAATAGCCCCTGTCTTCCCCAGTCTCAGACGCGAATATGTAGTAAAGAGCGGTCATCAAGCTTATTTATTCTTAAATTTCATAGATACTTCCAAGAGAGCTTTTATCGAGTTTAACGAGATATATACGCGTAAAAATAAAGCCACATATTGACATTTTGGGAAAATGAATGATGTGAACTTTATACAATTTTCAGAAGTTCCGTATGTACTTTTAAAGGTACTTATTTCTGGCAGGCAATGGCGGAACTCCGAGTATCTATATTTTTGCCATGAAAAACAGCTTTTCATAAAAACACATTCCCCGTTCGGAGTCGGTGTAAAAATGCCAAGCAGGTGTTTTGGCTATTCGACTATTTATTAAAGCATATTTTAAAACAAGACTTAAATGTGGTGCCACAAAAAAAAATACTAAAAACAAAACTATTTAATAAAAACTTTGCTAAATTTGTTTATTAAATCTAAAGTGCACATAAATTTTAGTGTAGTTTTTGTGCAAAAAAAAAAAACGAAATAGCAAAAAAATAAAAATAAATAAATAACATTTGCACTTGGCAAAGCAATCACATGATATTTTAGTATTAAAAACTTAATACACTTTACACACGAAAACATTAAAATTTTAAATGCCATTTGAAATGTGTGG
>NW_023458566.1:12044313-12066342 GCF_013731165.1 Rhagoletis pomonella
GAGAATGGGGCTTAATTTAATTTCCTGTGAGTAACCTAAATTTCTTTTCTTGGACTGATTACCCGCTGCGACTTTCGCTTTCACTTAGCTTGTTAGCTTTGTTGCCATTTGTTTTTTTTTGTTATTATTAAAGTGAAACGCTTTTTATTAGCTTCACAACTTTTGGTATTTGCAAAACTTTGAATATTAACAAAAACATGGAGACATGTGTGTGTGTGTGTGTGTGTGTGTGTGTGTTTGTATGAGCTTGTGCCGCATGTATACAAATTTGTTTGCTCAAGAGTGTACACATGTTCAGTTGCAAATAGACACACATAATCGAGCATAAGTATACCTTTCTATATACATACATATAAAAAAATGTACGTAAGCTGGTTTCTGTCTTGTTTGCACATGGATTTTAATTTCATACAAAATTCTGTATGCACAATAAACATAGGCATGCATGAGTACAAACACATACACACACACGCACATATTAAAGAGGCACGACTTTAAACTTAAACTCATCTCTGACATTTGTTCATATATCCTTCTTATATCGTATAGGGCAAAGTCGAGTTTTTTTCAACACGCTAATCTCGAAAGCTCCGGAACGGATTTCGATAGGTGCATTCTCCTTAGTACTTAGAATTTGTATAGGGTTTCCAACCAACTAGAAAATTATAAGATACGCACCGCTCGTTGGATTACCAAAAATAAGGTTTCAAATCAAAGGGCATGGCCTCCAGATATTCAATAGTGCATTTTTTTAAAAGGGTTGCCACCTGTTTAAAAATAATAAGATCTTTACCATTTGTTTGACTAAAAAATGAGGTACCAAATGAAAATAAATGGTCTTCGGAAGTGCAAGAAGCTTTTGTGTTTTTTTGAGCGGGATTGCCACCTTTTTAAAATTACTACCTTGCATATAATACGTGAAGGAGTTTTTTGTTAATGATATCAGATTTGTACAGTTAATTTAATTAAAAATATGAGTGGTCAGATGTGCAATCAGATTTTATTTTCTCGAAGAGGGTTGCCACCTGTGCGAATAATTACAAAAGATGAGATGTTCGTTGGATTAAAAAAAAAATAAAATATCAAATTAAAGGGCTTGGTCTGCAGATGTAAAATAATGTATTATATTTTTGAGTAGGGTTACCATCTGTTTAAAAATTATACGATCCACGCCGTTCGTTACGTAGAAAAATGAGCTGCCAAGTGAAAGGTTATGGTTTCCGGATGTGGATTAAGTATTTATTTGGTTTTAGTAGGGCTGCCACCTATTTAAAAATTAGATCAGACCTTTTTCGTCTGACATCCAAGTTGCGTTGCACATTTCAATTACCTTATTCCTTAAATCAAAATGGAATTTGACTTTTTAACAGGTGGCCACCACCTTACACATAGTTAAGGAATAATGGCTTTTTGATTGGTGCTTTTATAGTACTAATTCATAAGCTTATTAAATAATTTTAATTTATTCTTTTGACAGGTGGCAGCTCTCTACCACAACTATATATAATATCAATGTTTTTAAAAGTTCGCCATCATCCATGTTTTTTTTTGGTATTTCCAGTGTCACTCTCTGTAAGCTTCACCGCTTGGTTTGTGTTATCATCTAAAGATCTATGCATATCTGGCTAACAGAGGCTCTCGGAATCATCACAGGCATACTGCCTTCGGCGAGTATAGCCATTGGAAGAAAGCTTTAAACGTCATATCTCGACTCACGTAAAATGTTGTCAAGACCGCTAGTACATAGATACTAGTCAAGGTGAACTGGTTAAGGAGAAACTCAAAAGGTGCGTTCCAGGTCGAAAGGACTTTGATGGAAACTGATATTCGGATAGGCAAAGGAGCCTGCATGACTCGCAGCTTAACTTTGCTACTTCTAGGTTATACACGGCAAAGCATTTTAGAAGGTGGGAGGACTAATTGCAGTCCATTGACCTAGGTGAAAAGATAAAATACAATTAAATATATTTACTACTGCCTCTCGTAGAGTTTTTGAGTGGCAAATTATTCTTAGATGGGAGGTTGTAAGAAATAAATATCATCGGATACTTGACAGAAGATTGTAAGCTAAGATACCGCCTAGTGGTATACAGAGTTGAACAAGTTCTTTGTCTTTCACAACATAATTTAGCCGACACTCGCAGTAGGTAGTTGGAGGGCGGGGCAATGCTTTGAGTGCTGCTTGGAGGTCACTACAGATATATAAACTCCTGCATTTCCACGGCCATAAGGATGGCGAATTCCTCGGCTTGAAATACCGAGGAGTATTTATTGTGTAAAAATGTCCAACATAAATATGTTTTTCTTCGTCTTTTCGCAGACGAAATATTTATTTTAGGCAACTTCGTGGAATACATATATTACATGGTATATAAATATGTATGCATGTAAAATTTAAATATACTTAAAAAAAATTAAATGTTTCAAAAAGTCTTACCCGCAAATTTTAATATACGCATCACCTTGTATTCGTCTATTCAGTATGTTTACTGGCTGGCATTAATGTGCGTGTAATCTGCTTACATATTTTTTTTTAGCTTTTAATTTTTCCCAGCTTGTCTGACATGCAAACTTTTCACCTTTAACGAGGTCACAAGTAAACAACGAATACTCCACCAACAAACAAAAGTAAATATTCCGACAGGCAATTATATATGTACATACCTTATATGACTAATAACAAAAACAACTAATGAATATTTGTAGATATCCGCGCAGAAACTTGGCAACTGCTGCGATTAGCCTCAGAGCGTGTAATCTGTCGTTGCACATTTTTAGGCGTTCAGCCGGTGACCTTTGCTTATACTTTACCATGGACGTGTGTGTGTGTGTGTAAGAGCTATATTTAAATCCCAAATGCTGTGCCTGAGTCTGTCAAAATGCTGTCATGTAAGCAAATGCATGCATATGTACATATGTATGTATATATGTATGCTTGGCATGTGGTTTTATTTTTGTGAGCATATGAGTGCTCAGCAGTGTTGGAAATTTGTCAGCTTGTGGCTAGTAATATGGCGCGCCGACTGACAGGTAAGGGGTGTGGACTTAAAGTCGGTTGTTTTAATTTGCCAATACATACATACACATACTACATAGGTGTAGTAGTACGTTAGGCTGGTGCAAAATATTTTCTTTCAAGCCTTACACGAACTGAAATATATTCGAAAGCTGCCAGAATTTACGCGAATTTTCCAGAAAGCGTCCCCGTACTCGGGTTTCTGACAAATTAGGGGAAGATGGGCGAGTATAATCGGTCCTCTCTTTGTCAGAAGTTGCCACAATTAACCCGAAGAAGCTTTGCCTGTGAAATCTGATAAAGTGTCAAACCATCAGCCGTTCAAGCGATTTGAAAATTGAATAAGCAAAAACAAAAGTTCATCTGTTTCGTTTTGAAAACGGGGTTTCATAAATGGAGCAGCTATATCAAAATTCCGACAAATGATTTTCGGAATGTGATTCGAACCAGGGCGCTACTGAGTTTTAGTAAACAGTGCCGACCGACCACACGGCTACCTGGGCTCAAAGAGCGTTGAATACACAAAAAAGCATCTAAATTTAGCCTGGACATCCTCCTTGCCCGCGGTTTTGCGTTCTCTATTTTAATTCATATAAGTTTTTATTCAATTTTCATTGGATTTCTATCTGTTCTACGTTCTCTAAATTTTGTTTAGTTTTCTCATCGAAAATGCCCCCAACTCGCTTTACTCTAGGACTTAATTCGGATCAACTGCAGTTAATTCCTGAGATAATTCCGAGTTACTGGATCAGCGCTGCCGTCTGTCTATGCTTTTACGCCTTTGCGAAAGCATAAAATACTTACATATGTACACATATGTATGTGTATGTACTTCGGCACTTTAAACATTTAAAGTTGTTTAGACATGAGATTTAATTCGCTTGCATGTGGTAGAGTGTTCCAATTTGCACTGCTACGCACACAAATTCATGCAAAAGTAATCAAATTATACCTACTACATATATGTATATATACTTTTTGAAAGTATGCAAAATGTGTTCTCTTACATATTTTGATATATACATACCTACATACATAGATATATTCATATGTACATATTTACTTCATACATATGCAGCTGTAAAAAGTCGCGAGTGCCGCTGGAGTCTTTCGTAATTCGCTTGCCATCAAGCTAACAATTTCATTTTGCTAATGTAATTCGAAATACTTTGGCCTCATTTTTTTTTTAGGTACCATACCTACATACATGCATACATACATACTTACTCATATGCAAACATACAATCGTACATTCATTGGCATAAAAATAGGAGAAAGATTATAAAGTAGCGTTGGCGAAAGATGGCAAACATTTTATTTTCACAAAATACATACTTACATACATACATAGTACATAAATATGTATGGGTGTATGTATATATTTACATATGCATTTATATTGGCGCGACGTGTGAATTGCTTTTAAAACATAGCAAAAAGTTTAATCTGCTCATGAATGTACACATACATACATATATATTGTGTGTATATACTTAAACGTATATGTGTGTGTATATATACCGAAATGTGTTTGCATGCGCATTACCCACATTTTTTTGGCCTTTTAGCTATCTGGATTACTACTTTTCGTATGAGTAATTTGGTGTGTATGCAATTGTAATGAAAATTTATTGCAGCAAGTTCTTTATGCCACACATTTCAAATGGCATTTAAAATTTTAATGTTTTCGTGTGTAAAGTGTATTAAGTTTTTAATACTAAAATATCATGTGATTGCTTTGCCAAGTGCAAATGTTATTTATTTATTTTTACTTTTTTGCTATTTCGTTTTTTTTTTGCACAAAAACTACACTAAAATTGATGTGCACTTTAGATTTAATAAACAAATTTAGCAAAGTTAAACATTTAAGTCTTGTTGTAAAATATGCTTTAATAAATAGTCGAATAGCCGAAACACCTGCGCCGTAGCTCACTAGTTTGCTTGCGGTGCATCAATTTTACGTTAGGCTTGGCATTTTTACACCGACTCCGAACGGCGATTGTATTTTTATTAAAAACTGTTTTTCATGGCAAAAATATACGCGGAGGTTCGCCATTGTCTGCCAGAAATAAGTTATCTTTAAAAGTACATACGGAGCTTCTGAAAATTGTATAAAGTTCACATCATTTATTTTCCCAAAATGTCAATATGTGGCTTTGTTTTACGCGTATATTTCTCGATAAAGTCGATAAAAGCTCTCTTGGAAATATCTATAAATTTTAAGAATAAATAAGCTTGATGACCGCTCTTTACTATATATCCGCATACGAGACTAGGGAAGACAGGGGCTATTACATATATCAAGTAAGAAGAAGATTACTGGCAGAGGTGGAAAAATAAAGAATCTCAACGTATGCCTTGATTTTAATATCATTTTGGTACTTCATAGTTTGCTTTTGCTCACTTTTCAGAACATAGTGACCAGACATTTGCTTATTGGTGTGACAGGTGAACTAAAACTATATAAACCCAGATAATAATTAACCACCTTGCAACAAAAATATGTTTCAGAAGAAGAAGCAGGTAGAGGTATAAGTTATAATGAAACTCCAAGATCTTCTTTCAAAATTTAATCAACTGGGGTTACAAGCAAACAAAATTCTGGAAAGGGCAAGGAAAGATCACAAGCAAGGCGGCGCTCCTCATAAATGGTTTGCTTTTGTTTTTAGATTTTAACACTCATTACATCCAAATTAGTTAATTTGGGTATATTGCCTCGGTGGGGTCATGGCTCAAAATTTTTCATTGGTCTCATACTTTAGGTGCAATTACTTCATCTGGATGAAGACGAAAGTGCAACATTGCAGTTTCAAATTAAAACCGGTACCTTCTAAGTTCGTAGGCAAAACACACAAACTAGTGAACCCGCTTGGCATTAAAATGCCCAAAATTGAATTTCAAAAACTTAAATAATATTCCAAATGTTAGTCAGAGTTATAAAAGATCCGAGTGCCAGTGGAGTGCCAGTGGAGTGCATATTTTTAATTCCATCTAATTTCAAATCATCCTATACCGATGAGAAAAGTTTTTCATTAAAAAAAATAAAAAAACTTTATCACACATCTACAGGCTAAGGTCTTTAATTTGACCTCTCATTTTTGACATTCCTTTTCAAAAGTATCCTCTTTGTGAACATACGGCAACCCTTCTAAATAAACGTCAGGAATAAAGCCTTTTCAAAACCATTTAGATTGATACCCATCTTCTAATAATATCCAACTTTTTAATTAATTAATTAATCCCAACGGCTTTTTACCCTCCATTCCCGCCCAACCGACACGAGGGGCGCAGTCCGCATGACGTACGGAAACTTTTTTTTTTTTTTTTTTAGTTTTTTCGTGCCGAGTAGTGGAAACAGGAGTTTGTTAAGTGTCGAGATCTAAAACTATTCAGCTACAGAATCAAATTCATCAGCTGATTGGATATGCTAAAGATAGTATTTCAATTATTGAGAGTGGAAATAATAGTTTTCTTTATAGTAAAAATCGAGTCCGATACGTCAAACGTGCTGGAATGACAGTTAAAATCTTGACATAAACCACGGAATGATTCGTTTAGTTCAAAATTAGTTTTGCATGGCTTTAAAAATAAAGGTCGAAAGTGTCTTGACACTCGAGAAGGAACATTAAAATTTACCTCAGCCAGGAGGGCCGGGCTATTAATCAAGCCTGTCATTAATTTTACGATAAATATTATACCCAGCATTTCTCTACGACTTGCGAGTGTAGGCAAATTTATGAGCTTTAGACGACTTGTGTAAGGGGGGAGATTGTAATCTGAATCCCAGTTAAAATTACGCAATGCAAAAAGCAAGAATTGTTTTTGAATTGATTCAATCCTTTCTGAATGAACTTGGTAGCGGGGATTCCAAACAATAGATCCGTATTCTAGTATAGGTCTAACTAAACTGGTAAAAAGAGCTTTTGTAACATAAGGATCTTTGAACTCTTTTGACCATCGCCTTACAAATGCAAAAACGCCTTTGGCTTTATTGACTGTAACATTAATATGATGGTTGAAATTGAGTTTGGAATCCATTGTGATACCAAGATCGACAAAATTGGATACCTGCTCCAGATTATAATTTGATATTGAATAAACAGCTGGTTGAACAGCCCTCCGAGAGAAACACATAACTTTACATTTTTGAAGGTTTAGTGGCATATAGTTTGTATTACACCAACTAACCACGTTGTTCAGATCCGCTTGTAACAAAGACCTTTCTTCGATAGAGGACAATGTTTTAAAAAGTTTCACATCATCGGCATACATTAAAATTTTTGAATGTTTTATTATAGAAGAAATATCATTTATGAATATCAGGAACAGAATCGGACCAAGGTGGCTTCCCTGAGGAACTCCTGAAGAAACTTTAATGATGTTGGAAGAACAATTATTAACAATAACTCTTTGTGTTCTATCAGAGAGGTAAGATGAGATCCATTGAAGAAGACTGGGCTGAAAGCCGATTAGGTCGAGTTTACGGATGAGTAACGAGTGACATACTTTGTCAAAAGCTTTACCGAAATCGGTGTAAATTACGTCGGTATGAGCATTTTCTCTAAAACCGTTTGAGACATGAGTTGTAAACTCCAATAAATTAGTCATAGTAGATTTTCCTTTAGAAAACCCGTGTTGAGATTGTGTAATTGAAGAAGATATAGAATATGTCAGCTGGTTAACAATAATTGCTTCGAATAATTTGGGGATAGCGGAGAGTTTCGCTATGCCTCGATAGTTTTCTATAGAAGACCTGCTGCCGTTTTTGTGAAGTGGTATTATGAAAGACTCCTTCCAGGCTGACGGAAAAACGCCATGTTTAAGTGACAAATTGAACAGAGTTGTTAAAGGCTCGCAGATGTTCTCAGCGCAGTTTTTAAGAAAACAGGTCGGAATATGATCAGGTCCAGGCCTAAATGACGCTTTTAAGGTTTTTAAAGAGTGTAAAACTTCATCGGAAGATATTACTGGAATATAAGCAGAGTTGATTGGACAAAGCTCGTACGGATAGTCTCCACTTATAGGGAAGTCTACAGAATAATTGGACCTAAAGAACCGAGCAAACATGTTGGCAATGAGTTGGCTGTCGCTAGATACAGTGTTGCGATAATGCATAGCGGACGGAAAACCATGTGCCTTACGCTTTGAATTTACGAAACCATAAAATGATTTGGGATTGTTAATTAAATTCTTCTTAATTTTACATAAATATGAATTATAACATTTCTTATTTAATGCAAAGTAGCTATGCCGCAAAACTGAGTACCTTAGGTAATCACTGTGTAAGCCCGTTCTTTTATACAGTTTAAAAGAGTGCGACTTTTTATTTTTCAATTTTTTAAGCTCTTTAGTGAACCATAATTGTATTGGTTCTTCATGAACAATATTACGTATTGGCACATACTTTCGAATCAAATTGAAAACAGTATCATTAAAGTGCTCAACGCTACGCTCCACGTCATCTCTATATATTGGCCAAGATAACTTTGAAAGTTCTTTGTTAATTTTCCTGAAATTTGCTTTCGCAAAAACATATCTAGTACTTGAACTTGACTTATTATTATGTATTTCATTTATGATTTCGTAGTTTAACTCAAGAGCAGGATGGTATGCATCTTCCGGCAAAACTAAGGGATCACACCGATTAATAGAGGCCTTCGGAACATCATCAACGTAAACGAGATCCAAGACCTTTCCAAACTTATTTGGACATATATTTATTTGTTTGAGGCATAGTTCAGCCATTTCCTCCAGAAATACATTGTAACTATCTCTAGATGAAACTGGTACAACATCGGTGTCAATGATGTTCCATGAAATATGTGGCAGATTTAAATCGCCCAAAACAATCATAGAATCGGATGCCGTAAGCATTGCATTTACGGTCTCAAGTAAAGAAACTAGCTGCATATATACCGATACGGCAGAATTAGGAGGGATGTAGCAAAGAGCTAAATAAATATAAGTCTTTCCAGCCTGTATACGTATACATTTAAATTCGGTATATTCAATGACAGGAAGACTAACTTCCTCGGATGGTATCGATGAATGCACCGCAAAAAGAACACCACCGCCGATTCTGCCCACGCGGTCACTCCTGTATATTTGATATTCATTTGGAAGAATTTCGGAATTAAAAATATGAGGTTTGAGCCATGTTTCGGTCAAGGAAATAATATTATAATTGCAGTCAAAACCTTTTAAATATAAGTCAGTTAATTTGGTATTCAAACCTCTAACGTTTTGATAGTAAATACTTAAATTAGACTTGCGAGTTAGTTTTTTGAATCAGAATTAAGATTAGAAATTTTAGCTACGTTATTATTACTTTTATTAGGTTTATACTCAAACTCGCGAACAAACGCCCCGGTCGGCCAAAATGAACTATTTAGTAGTGAATCAAAATCTTCGGCAGCTACATCAATTTTAAAAGATGAAATATCGCGATCGTATTTAAAATTAAATTTACGAATAAATACATCTTTAGTTCTAATTTTAGTCGATATGTATGACTTTATATCATCCGAAGAAGTATCTTTAGCAAATCTAGAGACAAAGATTGATCTTCTCGGAGGAATTACAACCAACTTTTTGGTAATGATGTCTGATGTGCGGGGCTCCGAATTATTCGGAGGAACTAAGTTAGACAGTGGAGCTTGAGATGTTGATGGCAACACTGTTAAATCAACGGTTTGACTATTTTTTGAAGTAGACCTAGTGGATATGGCTTTAGAAATCGGAGGCTCCAATGCCTGAGGGCATGGAGAAGATAAATTAATAAGTTCTAAGGACTGGGATGGAGGATTTTTTTTACCAGAATCCGTGGCTGTCTTTTTAGGTGGACTAATAACATGCCCACCTTTATTTTACAGTTACGTACATAACTAAATATTTGCATACATACATTCGCCCCCCCACGGCAACATCCAAACAGCGCCATTTTATATTCAGTGCCAAAGTATAATTGAGTTCAGTTAATAAAAATTCCACCGGAAGTTATCAATCAGCGAAAAAATATGGCAAAATGAAAGCAATAAAACATTGTTTGACATTTGGACAGCGCCTGTTGCAATTCGTGTCATATTGTATAAGCTGAATAAATTGTACTGAGGTTTGTTTGTTTTTTTTGCTTTTTTCTTTTTTTGCGAGTAAAAAAGGGGGAAACGATATTATTATAGGAAATCCACAAAAAAGAGAAAGCATTTTTTGGTTATGAATATTATTGCGCTTTTGCAAAAGAAAAAAAATTATATATCCTCTCATAAGTTATGAGTACTTCAGGCATTACAGTTTGTGACAATTTATTTTTTTTTCGAGGTTTGCATTGATTTTGCATCATTGTGTAAATAAAAGAAAAAAAATTATTTCAACTGATGGCAGTTACCAAAATAAATAAAAAATTGTAGGTATGTTGGTTACATAAAAATGTGGGCCAGTTTAATTATCTCTTAAATGGAATCGGGTTGTTTTCAAGGTAAAAAAAATATAAAAAGTATCCGCTACTATCCTTTTCAAGGATGGGATGGAAATTATTGCATATCAGTCTTAGTCAAGCGCCACTAGTCAGAAAATTTCACAACTTATGTGTGGTCTTATCTAAGTAGATATCATAAATATTCCTGCCTTTACTTTCTACTCAGAAAGCACAAATATTTCTGTCTATATGTTGTGATATTAAATCCGCTTTCGATTCGCAACTGACTCGCTCTCTTAGGACCTGCTATAATCACTTAAAAAAATTTGGAAAAGGAAAGCCTGAGCTAATTTAGCAAGCAGCCATTAAAAGAAGCGAGTTTGTTTGAGGCAACAAGAATTTATCCGACCTTCTTTCATTAAGTGAAATAAATATTAATTTCTTGGCTATGATTTCGATAACCGAATGAGTGAGTGATAACCTGCGCTGGCAGCCTTTGAAGGCCTGAAATGTTATAAAAAAAAGAGAAATGTAAATTCAGGTAAATATTCCAAAAGTTGCAGAATCACGGCGCCCTTACTCGAAACTTCCATTGAACCAAGTACAAATTTGAAAGAAAGATCTATCTTTCCCATAGTATCACGTAAATAGCGGAGAGCTCGTTTGTGGCGGTAATCTCCTTTATCGCGGAATTCGTGAATATCGCCTCAGCCAAAGTTTCCACTAAAGTTAGTTTAACCAAAAACCGGCCACGGGGAACGCTTTGGTATGCTTTGATGCAATAGAACATGAAGAAACATTGCTTAGCAACATTGTTGAGAAACATTGTTTGCACTTGTTCCTACCATGTATTTTGCATCAAAGCGCACCTCAGCGGTCGTTTTTGATACAACTAAACTCCAAGTTCAGATTCCTGGGAACCCAAACCCCCAGACAGGCCTTTTAAATGTATAAATATTAGCATGAAAATCAAATTTAATTTTTTAAATGCTGCTGTGAGACCACCAACTTCTAATTGATAAAAACAAACGCTTAAAATCGCCAGACTGGGAAAACTGAGAAATCGCTCTTCAATATACAGTTCGGACTTTCAGAAAAACTTAGTTTCATCAACTTCCCAGAACAAAAAATGAAAATTTCGTACAGTATAATGTATGGAAATCCCAAATTTGAGGAACTAAGTTCCAATTCGGCATTTGAATGTGGACGCGCTTATTGGACATTTCCATAAGTTGTAGGTTAGAAATAAAAGAGGATGGTTATTTACGAAGCAGCCAAGCTCTGCTTGGGTACCACTTGAATCGTCGCTTATGTTGAAGCTTTAATCAAAATTAGGCCCCTTTGGGCGATTGTTTTCTTCTTTGGTCATCACTTCAAAAGGAACCTTTATTCTGGTGAAAACTTCTAAATATTTATTTAGATTCAAAGCCCTTCGTTATTCTATTTAGTTTGAAGCCATTTGCTCCTCTTTAGTGCTTCACACATTTGCTAAGTGCTTGACCCAGCTTCTTCACCGATTTCGGGTGCGCACCTAGATGTATTCACAATAGGGGGAACCTACCGGTTTACGCCGCCTTCGAACAGCTGAATCATCTATTGCCTACAGTGGAGAGTTCATTGTTGGATAAAAAAGCAGGGGCGGGGATCGCCCCGTGGTCCTACTGGGTGGTAGAGCGCTATTCTAACTGTTAGACCATGGCTCCCACGGCATTGAAATGTTAGATGAAACTCTCTTGTAAGCGCTTCAATATACAATTTACACACGTACTCTCTTTATGTACGATCAACTAAACTAAATACTAAATTAGCATTTGGCACGCCAAAAAGTATGCAATAATGATGCTTAAGCATATCTGTATTTATCAAACGACGTAAATTATATTATTTTTGTGACGAAGGAGGCTGACATTTCCCAATTTAGCTCATAGCCCAATCAAAATGTTATACATTTCCTTTCATTTAATCGCCATAAAGCTCATTCGTATCATGACAAAGAGTCATGTGCTCATAAAAAATTTACCTATCCACTACGAGTACTTACGAATTCTTACAAGCTTTAACAACATAGCAACGCAGTTGGCAATACCAAAAGTAAAATACTTTCTCGCAATTCTTTTAAATTACCTTCATCGGAATTTATTTCTAACTTCACCTCAAAATTTTTCAAGTTGATAACTTCTTAAAATACATACTTATATATAAATAGACACAAATAAGTTATTCGGCCCCTAAAGTACCTAAATACGTGCATACATACGTATATACATATCTATAAGCACGTACAAAAACCTTCAATGAACATTCCTTCATATTTTTCCCATTGAAAAACAAAACTTTTGCGGTTCTTAGCTCTTTTAAGTAATACTAAAATAAAATACGAAAACTGTGATGTAATTATGTACAAATATATGTAAATACTTATGCATCTAATAAAAAAGGCAAGCAACCACTTGGCTCTCGGAAAGGTAGGGACTACGTATTTGCTTTGTTAAGTGTTTGTTGCTTTAAGGCCAAAGTAGCGGCTGCCAAAAGCTGTGGAGAAATTTTATTACTAACCTATTTATGGTGTGCTTATTTTTTATTTATTCTTTTTATTAGCAAGACTTGCAAATATTTTGCTTTTGTGTACATATTTGCGCTTTTATTTTAAAAAAAAAAAGGGCAGTCGATGTTTATGTGAGCTAACCGTGAATTAGCTTAAATATTTGCTTTCTAATTAAATAAGGAGTACCTGCCGCATTAAGAATGCAAAATAAAATAAAAAGCAGCAAAGTAAAAACGAACAAAAAATATCTTATTTAAATAGGCAGATGTATACAAGTCCGTGCTCGTTTTGGAAAAATAGCGAATTTAAATTATTTAAAAATACTCATTAATTTTATTCATTTTTTTTTTATAATGGGTGATTTTTTTGAGGTTAGGATTTTCATGCATTAGTATTTGACAGATCACGTGGGATTTCAGACATGGTGTCAAAGAGAAAGATGCTCAGTATGCTTTGACATTTCATCATGAATAGACTTACTAACGAGCAACGCTTGCAAATCATTGAATTTTATTACCAAAATCAGTGTTCGGTTCGAAATGTGTTGAATGTGTGAAAAGTTGGCAGAAAATCCGCTTTTTTATCGACAAATTTTGTTCAGCGATGAGGCTCATTTCTGGTTGAATGGCTTCGTAAATAAGCAAAATCATGCGATTTGACGCCTTTAGACTATTTTTTGTGGGGCTACGTCAAGTCTAAAGTCTACAGAAATAAGCCAGCAACTATTCCAGCTTTGGAAGACAACATTTCCGAAGAAATTCGGGCTATTCCGGCCGAAATGCTCGAAAAAGTTGCCCAAAATTGGACTTTCCGAATGGACCACCTAAGACGCAGCCGCGGTCAACATTTAAATGAAATTATCTTCAAAAAGTAAATGTCATGGACCAATCTAACGTTTCAAATAAAGAACTGATGAGATTTTGCAAATTTTATGCGTTTTTTTTAAAAAAAAAGGTATCAAGCTCTTAAAAAATCACCCGTTATGTTTCTGCATATATGTATCTACTTAAAAGTCTTAACTTTTTGCCGGCTACAACTTAATAAATCATTTTTTGAATTACTTCCCATCTATGTACATACATATGTACTTGCAACATTTTCTCAGCCAAAGTAACTTGTGGTATCTATAAATAAACGCAAGCAACGCAATATATTTCGTATACAATTTCATAAATAGAAAATTCAAGCTATTTGAAATTTATAGCATTTCAGTATGCAGTACATGGCACTACGAATACATACATATGTATGTATGTATGTATGCACATACACCACATAAAAATGCTGAGTCCCCAACGTGTCTGTGGGCGAAATGGTAAAGTAATAACTACTGCGGCACACACGCAGACACAATGATATATTTATTTACATACGAGCATGTGTACTGCGCGAAAATGCTTGCTATGTGTGTCTACTATTATATGTAATGTCAGTATAAATTTCTTTAATTTCTAGTATGTCAGTTAGAGCAAGAAACTACACACGTTTGCTTGGGCATCCATGCATTGATTTCAATTCTTAAACCCAGTTGAACTTTTAGGAAAATATAATTTACATCTTTTTCAGTGGAAAATAAGTTCTGAACTCACTATGGAAAAAATGGTGATTTTTCAATTGGTTTTTATTTCATATTCCACTCGCTACGAGAATTTACTGCATAGATGAAAATAGAATTTAAAGAAACAACGTTTTTGCGGCAATGCTTCTAAAAAAATATTTTATACTATAAAACTACGATTAAGATAAAAACGAAATTAGTATTTTATATTTGCCGGCTCAATTGGACTATTAGCTTTCCCTTAAAAATAGACCTATTGTAACACATTGTTTAAACAAAAATTTTTATTAATCCTAGTATGGGTAACTTGACCTAAGTAGGCCTATTCGGCGTTTAATTAATGTGTAGACACCAGTTTTGATAATGATTTTAGGTAAACTTTGATCTGCACAGACCACTAGTATTTACTCGAACGAATTTAATAAAACCGCCTTTATTAAAGGTCACATAATAAAATGCACGTAAATTGTCATTTAAAATTTTGTAATAAAAGTTTAAAAGATCAACAAATTTTAATAAAAAATTTAAAAATTTCGGTCAAAATTTTTTAATAATACAGTTTTATGGCCCATTAAATTTTAATAGAATGCAGTTCAAGTTTCATGTGGCTAAAAATTATCGAATATTACGAGGTTTATAAAACTGCATACTATAAATTTTTTGAAAAATTTGGAATAAAAAGTTTGAGATTTTGAGGGGATTTTTTGAGTTTTTATTATTTTTGTACAAAGTTTGAAATGTGGATTTATATGGTGCTTATTATATAATGAGCTAGACTTTTATAAAAAACATCAAACATTAAATGACAAAAGCAAAATTGATTGCCAAAACTGGTCCAAATAAGGCGTTTCTATTATTTCCATCTTAGGGTACGTTTAGATGTATATGTAGTAAGTATATGCGTGCATGTCATTGTCATAGTGCGTTCAGTTAAATATGGAGCGCAAAAAAATGCATAATAGGTTAGTAAAGATATATTATTGAGGCTAGGGTGAAACTTCATAATCGTAGTTAAGTTCTTTGTACTTTTCATATTAGCTGAAAGTCAAAAAGAGTCTAGCCAGACCAAGGTGTCCACATAAGGGTTTCTTGAGTTCCAGAGCTGAGCAGCGGTGCGTGCACTAGCAGTGCGGCGGATCTTAGCGGTGGTGAATGACTCTCAGCGCTTCAAATGGCTCTAAATGGTGACGGATTGCTCTCAGTAATTATGACCAGCTCGGCAATCTATTCCCGGCGGTAGTTTAGTGACTGACAGCTGTCTTAAACTTGCTGAGGAATTTGGGCTTGGAAGAACAGTTGAAAAAAGCCGCAAACAAAATAGTTTACCAGGTTGCGTTTTCTATATCATAATCTACATCTATATCTAAAAATATTTTTAAAACGTTTCCGATTTTGAAATTTATGTTGACTATTCGGGACATTCCAAAACTTCATAAAATTGAATTTGTTTTCAAAAATATTAATACGATTTTTAGTAGCACTCTTCCAATGTTACAAAAAATTAAATGTACAATATATTGTACAAATGCCGGGTAGGGGTTAAGCAATAGGGTCTCAACATATATTTACAAATAGCTCGCTAGGTGGCGCTGACATTTTTAGCTTTTTCTATTCGATTTCAGATTCGTAATTAGCGACCTGAGGAATCCCTGAGGAGAACGTTTCAGGCAAATCAGATGGATTCTATTTTATTGGACGCCATATTTTTAGCTTTTAAAAACAGGTTCCAGATACGTACACTCCTGCCTAGAGTAGACCGCTGTTAGCTCAAGCTTTCTATTTTGGATGTCGCCCATACTAGGGATCGAACCCAGGTGTTACGGAGTGGTAGTACGCTCCTCTAACTACTCAACCTAAAAATCTAATTTACTTAACCCAAAAAAGATCGTCGATCTACAAACTGGTCAACTAATTAGTTTTTAATTTACATATAAAGAACCTTGTAAACCTTAATGCTGGTCAGCTCTGCCTTCGCAGAGTAAAGGTACTTGAGTGGGAATTATAGTAAAAAGAAAACTGAATACACTTTACTATAACATTGCATATAAAGTATACTACCATTTGAAGCTAAAATATCGTAAATTAGAAAAAAAGAAAAAAAATTTCTAGCGGTACGAAAAATTGAAGGTTGCAGCAGAAGCGGAAATATTTAAAATGCCCTTACTTACATACATATGTATGTACATGCATATATGCGGCATAAGTCAAATGTTGTTGTAACTGCGAATGAGGTACGCTACAATAATAGCGCTACTTATAAAAGGAGAAAGAAAATGAAAACGAAAAAATTGGACTGTGAGAGATTGCACATAAAAATGTAATGGGAGAGCACTCACTAAGTTGGTGAACACACACACAAACACAAACACACCCGCGCATCGCGTTTTACATGTGCGCTGAACCTAACGCTGGCATTCGTTTTGATGCTTTGTTTTTTCAAACTATTTTATCCAACACAACATTAAACATGCACCAACGAGCAGCAATGAGAAGTTTCGTGTTAATGCCAAAGCTAGAAGCAGCTACCAAAGCTGCAAATAGCAAAGCAAGCCAGCCAGGCAGTCAGCCAGCAAACGCGCACAGCACACAGGAACAAATGTACGAACAAAACTTTAGGGATTGCACTACCACCAATCGCTGCTACACACCCACATTGGTACTTACATGCATACATACATACATACATACATACATGCATGCATACTTGCATGCATAACTGCTGCGGCTGCCATGTTTCGCCTACCATTTCATTGCTTTGGCAGTGGCAGTGGCATTTGCGCTTACTCTTGCTGCTGTTGCTGCTGGTGCTGTTGCTGTTGCTGCACTCAGTGGGCGTGAAACAGTTTGCGAGACGTTGAAATTGGTGAAAGTGTTCAAACTTCATGCTCCGTTGCATGCAACATTAAAAGCATACTAAAATACATACTCAGATATTATATTACTAAACTGGCAGAAATTGCATATGTATGCATGTGTGCGTGTATTAGGGTGTTCCTTAAAAATGTAAAATTTAAATAAAATAAAGGCATCGACGAAAATTTTAAAATTTTAGAGGCGGCCACTAGGGTTTGAAAAATTGAAATCTGATAAATTTCATCGAGCAATACTAATAATCATATTGAAAACTTCCAAGAAATTTATCTATGGCGGAGAGTATGAATCCTGAGCTCGAAACGCATTTTTTTAATTATAACTTCATGTAGAGGGGCAAAAGCTTTTGTCAGTTTGTAGGTCATTAAATTTTATACGTTAAAGAGCAAATTTAAAGACGCTAGAAAATCGCGTTGATTTAAAAAAAAAATTTTTCTCATGGTACTAGGCACTTTCTCTCATACAAATGAAACTCTCGACAATATTTTATATGGAAGAAAATGCTCAACACCGTCAGCCAAAAAAATTATTAAAAATCAACGTGATTTTCTAGCGTCTTTAAATCTGCCCTTTAACCAACTAAATTGAATGGACTACAAAAGTGCATACTTAAAATTTTTCTAAAATTTCTGAATAAAAAGTTTAAAATTTTCGGGTGCAAATGTTAAAGTTTGTTGAATTTTCATAATTTTTGTACAAAGTTTGAAATGTGGATTTATGTGGCGCTGGTTAGGTAAAGCGCCTGACTTTAATAAGAAAATATAAACAATAAACAAACAAAACACAAGGGTATAGCTATTGAATTTTTTGCGAACTTGTTTTAAAAAAAAATAATTATTATTATTTTAAAAATTTAAGTTTTCGCGGTTTTCTTCGTTTCGTACGTAGAACGTTTATGTGTTTATTTAGTTTAGAATCACCCTACTGTCTATGCTATACAAGTTGTATATTGCTTTAAAAATTCCGGAATAATATTCCTCTACCCATACAATAAAACAGCAACAACTTTGTAAGTAAAGTAAATCCCTACGCTACTCAATGTTGCTGCTCCACAATGTCAGTGTTGCACACACACACACACACACATACATTCATGTATGTATCTATGAATATATGTATAAGAATAAACACTTCCGCCAAAGGCTTCCAACTATTTCGTGTCTGACACAACATTGAAAGCTCTGCTAAGCTGGGCTGATTCCCAGCTTCGTGGGAGTTGCTAAACGCGCTGCTTCACACTTAAATTGTCACACTATATTTTAATGCAAATTGATATAAAATTACAAGTGCACTTAAATGCTTGCGAGCGAAAAGTTGCGAGACAGTCGAATGTACTCAACGCTTCTTAATGCGCGTGAGTGTTTGCGGGTGTGCGCCGAATTGGAGCTAATAGAAATAAATAAAAAAACTAAGTGTGTGTGGGAATAGATATTTGATATTTTGAGCATCAGAAAGATAAACTTTTAGTACTCACTAATGTGTATAAAATGCTCTACGAACCAATATTGACCGACGAAATTTTATGACCTCTGATTTGATGGTGTTTTGAATTTAATGCTGCAACTTCGATTTATGAACTCAAACCACGTTGAAGAGCTAAGCAGCATTGTAGTGTTCAGGAAAAAATTGATAGAATGTCGAATAAATCACAACACTCAACCACTTAAATGTTTTAGTTATTTTTTTTTTTTTTTTTGTAATTTTGGCTTTCTAATCGTTAATCGAATATCAGCGCCACTGTATCTACTTTATTTCATACTAACATTCGCATTTGTAACTGTCTTCCTATTCGACTTCGTTTTCGTCCTCGTTTCAACTTTATAAAATGTCTAGTCAGAACGCTAACAACCAGAAGATCTTCCTTTACCCTTATCGAATCTTTGCGGGTATGAGGTGTCAAGATTCAGTAAAAAGCTGATTTTCACGCAGTAATACTCTGCCCATTCTGCCTTCGGGCAGCTTCTTTAAGGTGCCTGGTAGTTTAATGTCTCCATTGCTTAAACTTGGCAAACAAAAAAAAATTATGGTATCGCTTAGAAAACAGAGAAACTCTGCATTGAGCGGTTGCCACATATACTGCTCCAACCCTCGATGTCCAGGATTTCACTGAACAAGATTATATCCGCTCCTGTCTGAGTTATTGTCTTCAAGCAAATCTCTTCATCTTCGAACCTTTGTCTCGGGGTAGATGACTGCGATGTGTATCTACTAAGTTTCTTATTAATCGCTGATCACCTTTTTAATTATAACGAATTCTGGTCACCGTACCATTTCAAAATTTGTATGGCAATACGGCGGTCAGAACACGGATTTGTCGATGCGTGAAGCCTAAGAGCCTCTATCGGGCAAGGTCAGCGACTTTCACTCCAAGTACCATTCATCATGTGTGGTTGGGCTATTGTTACTTTCGGAGGATTTTCGCCGATCTTTATGACTTAGAGTTTGTATTACAGGTGTAATTTTTTCAGTTAGCGGGAGATGTTTCCGAATTCCCACTGGCCCAGTCTAATTAAGAAGCTAATTTGGCTAAGATAGTTGCAAGTTTTTTGTTAGACAATTGAAAGAAAGTAGACAATATTGTTTGAAAGCTCTTTTGACGTAAAGCAATTGAACATGCTCCGAATGATTATGGTTTTGGATAAGTGGGCAAAGTACTGGCATGCCATTCTACAGTTCCGAGGATAGAATCCTAGGACAGTTTTATTGTTTTAAAAAGAAAATTATGCAGATTGGTTTTTGATTTAATTTAATTTTTAGAAACTTATTTTTATGTATTATTTCTATTTCAATATTTTTTTAATTGATTTGCTTTACATTTAGATTATTTTAAAAAGAAAAAATATATCATTGATTTCATTTAGTTTTTGAAAACAATTTTTTTTAATTTTTAAATTAAGAATTTTTTTTTTTTAAATGACATGTTTAGGAACTTATCTATTTAATTTATTTCTTTGTTTTTAATTAAACTTTTTCTATTTTCATTAAATTTTCTTTTAAAGTTTTGGACTTTATTACGTTAGAAAAAACCCACTTACTTCATTTAATTTATGATTTTTATTTTTATTTATTTTTTAACTTAATTTTCATTAATTTTTCTCCAGTTAATTTTTAGGATCTTATTTAATTTAATTTTTTTCAAATTGAATTTTATTTTAGTTTTAAGATTTTATTGTTTTAAAAGAAAAATATTTGTTATTAATTTAATTAAATTTTTAAGACCTATTTAATTTTATTTATTTTTTTTTAACTTTCAATTCCAAAAAATTAAGAGGATACGCGTCTTAGGGTGCGTTCACACAGAAAGCCGAGCGGCGCCCAGCGAAGCAATGCGGAACAAAGCGAAGCTGTTGGTGGTCACACTGAACGAAGCGAAGAGGAGGTTTTCTCATGTACTCGTCGAAAAAGATACTACAAATATTTGCTAAATTTTATTCAAAATATTAGCTGTAAAACACGCATTTATTTGAAAATTTTGATATCTTGTTTGCAACAGCGTCAAAATCAAAATCTGCTTTGCTTTCAGCTCCAAAGCGCTTCTGAAAAAGGTTGCTGTATGAACACTTGCGTACAGCTACAGCAATTTTAAAACTTCACTCAGCTCCGAACAGCTTCGCTCGGCTCGGCTCCGCTTTATGTGTGAACGTACCCTTAATGTTTGCATGTAGCTTCCATATACAGTAACTCTATAAAAATTAACTTAGAAGTATAGTAAACGTAAAATGATACCCTTTGATATCTAAAAAAATATTCAGTACTGCCCTTGTGTTAAATTTAATTCAATTTAGTTTAATTTTCAACTGATTGTACAAAGTAACTCTTTTTCTTCAAGCATGCTTTTGATTCCTTTAAAATCGTAGTAATTTTATTTTACAAAGTTTGTAGTGCAACCACTTCTATCTTTATGAGAAGTAAAATATTTCTTTCTCGTGTGCCTTTTCATTTGTTTCAAATTAGGTTTGGACCAAACTAACGCAGTATGTATAATCAGCATTGATATCATAGCAAAACTAGATAGATAGTACATACACCAACGCCGTTGGCATTTGGCACAAATACTAAGCACTACAAAGCAAATTCAGCCACACACTCAGCCATACAAAAAAAAAAATTAGACCAATAATACCCACGCAGCTGTGATTGTAAGTTTGCTTGAGTGTGTGTAATAATGGGTCTTATAAGAAAGTATGGGTGGACTTTTGTCCCTATACGGTATTGATTCATATACTTCTGGCAACACTAATCCAATTGCATCAAGATAATGTTCTTCGCCGATAAACCACATAAATTATACACGGATGAATTTATAAAGCCACCCGAATGATCGTAGATGACAAAATTGATTTTAATTAAAAAAATTTGTTTTCTAGAATTTAACCAAAAATCGGCAAACGCTTTTTATCCGACTCAATATTTTATATGCAACACTGTGGTATACTCGATGCGTATACGTTTTCATGGCACTCAGGAAACAGTATAAAACTTTCACGCTTGACAGTTGACACATACAGCAAGCCAACCAACCAACTCGCCCGCCAGCCAGTCAGCAGTCAGCAGTCAGCGAGCTGGAGCAAGTGAGCGCATGAATAGCTGAATTCTAAAGAAATGAGGTTGGTATTTCCGCTTGC
>NW_023458566.1:12076342-12112162 GCF_013731165.1 Rhagoletis pomonella
AAGAAAAGCGCCCATGCCGCGAATGTTGCCTCCGTGAAGAGCGGTTGGTTGGGAAATGCAGCATCTTTAATCCACATCCTTCCACCCCGTTTTGCGCCTATTTCTGGAAAAGTAAGCTGCATCCATACCATTACTGGGAGGTCATTAGCATATATGGCTCGGCACTGACGATGAAGAAGCGTAAAGAAGTAAAATATTTTCCTAAAGAGTAAATGCTTGAGACTTGTGTTATGGTTGGGTCCTTCAGAATCACTGGTTGCGGGTGGATTTTTACTCGATTTTTAAATTTTCAGATTTTTTCGGAAACTTTCCGGATTTGCTCTGGATTTCTCGAGATTCTTCGTGTTTTACTTTTTCGATTCCATGAAATATTTTTATGGACTGTACGAGATGCTTTCAATTTACCTTTCTTTTTTTGTTAAACCTTTTTCTGGTATTAGACCAAGACTTGTTGGCATTCTTAATACATATATTTTTTGGAATTCATCCAAGGCTATTCGGGATTTTCGAGTTTCTGGCAGCTTTTACATTTTTTCGAGACTTTCTGTTTTTTTTTTTCAGAACTATTCGTGTCTTATTTTTGGGTTTTTTGTAGGTTTTTAGGACTTGGCAAATTTTGGAATTTTTATGGAATTATTCACAACTTTTCGGAATTTTGGGAACTTTTCAGATTTTTTATTTCTTATATTTTTTTGCCTTTTGGGGAAACTGCGTGGTTTTGGAAATTTTTCGGCACTTTCTGAATTTTTCCCGGACTATTTTTGGGAGCTTTCGTGATGTTTCAGAATTTTATTTGTCATAAACTTGTCATTATTATCGGGAACTTCTCGAAATTTTTTAATTAGGGTATTTATTGGACTTATAAAGCACTTGGGAGCTTTGGAGTTTGCTCTGGACTTTCCGGACTCTTTCGGGACTTTTCAATATAAATAGTTTTTTTTTTATTCTGGGGTGTTTAGGGAATTGTTGGAATGTTTTCTGATTATTCATTACCGAAGTTTCGGGATTTTCGAAAACTTTTCAGAATTTTTTATTTTGAGTACTTTTTTTGAAAGTTTAGAACACCTGGGAGCTTGTGGAGTTTTTCGAGACATTCTTGCTATTTTTTTCTGATTACTCATTATTGATGTTTCGGATTTGCGAAAACTTTTTATTTGAACAGCTGGTAGCTTTTGAAGCTTTTTCCGGACTTACTGGATCATTTCGAGAATTATAGGGAGTATTTGAGGATTTTTTTCGGGTTTATTCGTCATTTTTAATCTTAGATAGTTTTTGTGGATTTTTAAAGAATTTGGACGCTTTGGAATTTTTTGAGGACTTTGGGATTTTTCGGGACTTTTTGGCATTATTCTTATCCTATTTCTAGGTGTTTTGGGATTTTTCAGCATTTTTTGTACTTTTTCCCGGATTATTCACCTTAAACTGTTTGGAGTTTTTTATGTTTGGTTTTTTTGAGGACTTTATGGATTCCTTTGGGATTGTTTGAAGTCATTTTGGGAAATTTTTGTAAGTGCTTTATCATTCTCTGATAAACCGCTGTATATTTGTTTGAAAATCGTTAACGCATATACCAATATCTGCAGACATTTGATTACACAGTACAAATGCATTTTTTCATCTCTTAAATGTTGTTTTATAGCAAGGATTCTCAGCAATAAATATTCAATGTCCAAACGAGAGAGCATGCAAATAATTTTTCAGTCATTCTATTTAAATTTAACGTATTTTTAGCCAATAAAAAGTAGAAACACAACTATTTACTATAAACATGTACATGTGTATGCATGCATGTATTTACAGCTAATTATTTTGTGTATTAAAAATGTTCGTTAATCCACCGACTGGTATCAGTAGATTTTATCAATGAGCATTATTTTGCGTTCAGTGTCAGACATAAAATATAACCAGCTCTTATTTACTGAACGAAAGCAATGATAAACACACTTTGCCTATAATAGCATCGCTTAAAAAAATTTATACGAATACTTATAGCACACAACAATAACTTATGTACAAAAATATGTATAGGAGCAGCATTTTTTATGAATTCAATTATTTTAGCTTTACGCGTTATGGGCCGTTGACAATGTTGCCAGCTTTCTTTTTATGTTCAGATTTGGGTATTCAGATGAAAATATGAGTTGTATGTAAGCTTATGCATAAAATTGAATAGGTGTACTAAATTTTAAGCAATTTTTTAGTGTCAATGATATGAAAAAGTACACTTAAGATGACAAGGGCGACAATTTCTTACTTAACTACCTTTATATGACGTCATGTACAAGTGTTTTTCATGCATATATGTATATGTATGCATATGTCTACATACATACATATTATATGGGAATTTTCGATAGATTTATCACAAATACTTTAGCGCGAAAAATTATTATTTTTTTAAATATTAATATTACAAAGCAGATAAATATTAAAAAATAATAAAACTAATATAAGTCAGCTCTTTTAATATTTTTTTTTATATTTTCCCCTTAGAAAACTTAATTTTGCCGTCATAGAATATGTCTGTATCTACATATGTATTTAGGTGCTAGTTGCCAATTTAAACTCTGATTTGAAATATTTTCCAAATAATTTTGCACAGCTAAATAAATTAAATAACCTTCCGAGAAACGCAATATTTTTTATTTTTTATTACTCACCTTCATACGTGTTGCTTTTGCCAGAGTTCTTATTTGCTTTGTTTGTTACAAATTAATATTTAAAAAAAATTTATTCTATAACAACGAGTTCATCATAATTTAATTCATTTAATAATTCATGTTAACATGTAAGTGACTATATTGAAAATATTGCATTCGAAATTGTAGGCCATTCTTTTTAGCAGTGGAGTCTATTATATTTGTAAGAAAATATGGAGTGAGTAAAAAATTAGGACGACTACTTTGTGATAAAAACTGCATTTTATGCTGGTAAAAAAATACATAAATTTAAAATATTAGTATTTTTAATTAAATAAAAAATTTACTTTTCTATGTATGTCATCAATAATCCGGAAAATTATTATTAAACTGTCATTAAAACTTCTCCTATAACGGATGACCGTTAAAGGGCGCTAAGCAAAAATATTTACAAATTTTTCTCAGAACCCAACATATTGTATGCCAATTATATTAAGTTATGTATTTGGTTCAGAAGGCTTGTCATAAAATACCAGCTTTAATTACAAGGACCGCTTAGAGATCCATGGACCACAGATTAAGGAACCGGTTATACAAGGTGATGCAGATATTTGACTGCAATTATTTGTGACTAGCTTGCGACTGCACATGTGTGGAATTTAGTATAAAGTATTTTTAATTATGCACAGTTGCAGTTGAGAATGAAATACTAATAAAATGGACTTGGAGCTGATTTCGTATTCATCTCCACCGAATTCCAATACTCAGCCGTAAATACTTTCAGAGATATGCAGTATCGAAAATCAAGGTATGTGACAGATACCACGCCTACTTTTCCAATGACCTTCAGTTTTCTGCATACATGAGAATGGGACTGATTTCATATACATCGGTATGTATGTACCTACGTACATGATAGATGCCTATAAATGTATTGTATGTACATCGATGATGCGGGTTCGATACCTGCTGAAGCGTAGAGAAAGGGGTGTGAGATGTGTTGATCTCCGAAATAGCAGCTATAACTTTTACCGCTTAGAATTTGTTGATTTTTGAATTTTTGCTAAAAAACAAGGTCGTAGTACAAAGCTCAGTAATTTGTTTAAATAAATATGTGAAATGCCTACCGCTTGAAAAAGTAAAAATTTGCTTCTTGAAGGTCTCCTTGTCGCAGATTTTTTTACTGGAAATTTAAATTTAAAAAGAGAATATTTCTACTGCATTCTGTTAGTTTTGGATTATGCTTTGTTATATAGACACTTGTGTAAATACACTATTTATGAAAATATGAACGCTACAGCCGCATTGAATAGCTTTTTTTTTCAAAATAGTAGGTGCCCGGGCATTTGCCGTTTAGTTTTCTATGTTCATTTATTATTTTAACTGCAACGCTAAATTTCACTGCGACCCATTTCAGTACATTTAATTGTCGGTTTGGGATTTACCTCAGTGTCATTGAAACATCACCGCCTACACAAACAATTCGTCGTTGTAATAATAGCGTAGATACATATACACATACATATGTACATACATACATACATATGTAGCTAGTGGATCATAATTATTTATTTAAATTAATTTAGGCAAATAAAATAGTTTAAATTTGTTTGCCGTTTGCAAATGACACATGCGGGAGTAAGCCCTTATACGAGCAGCAGTAATTATCAGTGCCCTTGTGTTAAAATACACCATATATGTACATACATACATACATACATGTGGATGTGGAATGGGCGAACTAATTGAGGGCATGCTTTTAAATAATTCATGTATGTATGTATATTGACATGAATGCATGTAATTAAAGTGGTTTGTTTTAGTTAAGAGCAATTACAGTGCTTTTATGAATTCAGTTGGGCAATAAATACTATGCCATTTTAAACTTTTATGTCCACCTTGTAGCACATCAGTAAATATGTATATATCTTTTTTTTTACTAAGCTTCAGCAATATGTGCAAACCAGCAGTCCGAAATTATTTAGTATGACCATCAAAACATGACAACCAATTCCCCAATTTTGGGGAACTCGAATTTCTCGGGCAAAAATTATGAAAATTCTGCAAAGTTTGACCAAAATTTCTAACTTCTTAATCAGTAAATTTAGACAAAATTTTGGTATGCAGTTTTTTTAGCTTATTAAATTTTAGTACAATAAAGTGCAAATTATCGTTGATTTTGGAATTTTTTTAAGACGGTGTCCCGCATTTTTTCCACACAAATATGTTCGATAATTTTGCTTACGAAATATACTCACAAGTATTAGTTTCATATATTATTTAAAAAGGCGGTCCTTATTGTGTCATGTGATAATGATATTTGTTGTTTTTTTTTAATAAAAATTAAAATGAAGTGCCTTAAATAGTAGAAGTTATTTTGGGGGGATTACCATTGAAAATAGGCGAATTTTTTCAATAATTTGGGGGAATTAGCCTTTGGGTCCATATAATTCGTCTAAGATTTATCAACTATTATTTATAATCCTTTCATTTCCATATACTGGAGGTTATACTCGTCTCAAAAATTGCTCTGTTTAATTGCCAAGAAAAAAAAAATATTTTTGTGGAAAACCGAACATATTTCAGAAACTATTTTTTATTTTAAGCACTTGTACGAAATGTACCTTTCAGGGAACCAACAGACGATTCCCTTGATCACTGCATTTGGTGCCTTTTTTAAGTATTAATAACATAAAACTTAAATTTGTGTTATGAGTAGCAGCAGCCGCCAACTGTGCGCTACCAAATGAGCACCACCTAAATCTAAATTACACCTAACTTTTTTTTTATATACATATATATCTCCTGCTGTGGCTTTAAAAAGTGTCCAGGGCAGCGAAAGTAGTGCCAAAGAAACAGCAAAACAATTTAGTGAGATCTTCCTGCTACGCTGACAGTCAGTTGGCGGTTACGAATGACAGCTTCCGCATAGAACTGTGGCAGCATTCGCCGGTCGATAACAAAACATAAATAAACAACGCACAAACAAAAACTCAAAATAATCCTCGTTAAAATGGTTAAAGAGAAAACAAATAAGTTTGCTTCTAAATACAAACCGTGGACAAGGATAAATAAACGAAATAAAGCGGACAATGCGAAAACAAATGCTTGCCTCCATTATGTATATGAGTATGTACATATAAGCACTGTATGTATGAGATAAACATATTTTCAGCAGTTCAATTAAGATTAATTCAGAATTCTGCTGTACTAACGCTGTCTTCATACTGTGGCAAGAAATTGTGGTTGTGTTTGCATTGAAATCAAACCCTTAAGTGTACTTGTGCTCTTGGCTTAGAAAATCGTAATGGCTATCTACAATAAAAGTATGGTTTCATAAGTAATACACATATGTACATATTCCTTTAAGGACCCTTGTAAAACTTTTCTATAAAAAGTGTAATGTCCCGCAATTTTTTGGCTCTGCGAAATTTTAAAACCAAGTTTTAAGCGTTTTATTTCAAATTTAAAAAAAATGTCTAGATGGATCACCCCTTACAAATGTACATGCATACAGTACGCAAGAAGTTGCGCAAATAATATTTCGATTTTCATATAGTGTCTTAGTATGCGAACCCAATCCCATATTTTGTAAGATTTGTTCATAAACTTCATAGTTGATTTAAAATTTGAATGCTAAAAGGCTAGTTCATGGCGTCTCATTTATGTCAAGATTTTCAATTTTAATATATTAGTGATCACGTACAGTTTATGGAATGCGAATATTAAATTAATACTCAACATTTTCTGCTACAAAAGTACACTTTGAATTAAAATGAAAAAATAAATAAAAATTATATATAGATAAGTGGCATATACTTTCAGGAATGCATTCACCTACAGCCACCCATCATACTTATCTATAAGCCTTTATATTATGTCTGTCCAATTATAAATGTGAAGGCTTATTCTCGACCTCAGCAGGTCCGTGGCACTTATTGAATTTAGTTTTTTCGCGGAAAATTATTCAATCGATAGCCTAGGGAATAGGTAAATCGGGTACTGATTAATAAATCGTCTAGCAATTAAACGATTTACTGGAAAGTGGGAATGTGAGAACTGACGCATATTCCAAAAATATCTGCTTGCTAAACTATGTTCACATTACAGCATTAAATGCTTTGTTTCGATCAAATTACTTTACATAAATCAAGTACATTCACATTTTCTTACATAATTTCTATAGAAACATATGCGATTAGCACGCGTACGTACGAGTGTGTGGTTTGTACTTGATTAAAAAAAAACTGGTGCATACCTTTAGACATTTTTATAAATTTCCTCAACTGTGGGGCGCATTAATTAAGCTAAGTACTTCCTGTGACGCATTAGGAAGACAGCGCTTCAGACTACTGTAATACCATTTTTTCGAAGACTTGGGCAGTTATGGCACCGTGTCACTCAGCCTTTAGATTCTTAAAAATATTGGGATGATTTATTTTACGAGAAGTACATATTTTGGGTCTCATAGATTACCAAGTTAACTACTGAAGTCGGTGACAGCGCAGTACAACTTCGAACAACAATAGGTTGCCCGCGGGGATGGGGTCTATCTCCTCTCCTGTGGAGTTTAGTTGTGAACTCATGCAGAAACTCACCGCTCCCAAGGGTACGCGGATGACATAGTAATTCTTGCTAGGGGAGAGTTCGCGAGTGCCCTCTGCGACTTAGTTCAAAGAGGTCTTAATGTGGCAAGGAGCCACCGCCTTATGCTGCTTAATATTAACCTCTCTAAGACAGCCATTATCCCATTTATCAGGAAAAGAGCTCTATAGGGGATGAGGAACCTAGCCTTGGATGGGGCCGTGGTCAATGTCGTCACAGAGTTTATGTATCTGGGTGTTATCCGGGGCTCAAAACTGCTGTGGAGGGCTCATGTTGAGGCGGTCACTTGCAAGGATACGAGAGCGCTGATGGTGTGCAAACCTCTAGCAGGGAAGACCTGGAGGTGCACCCCAAGTATCCTAAGATGGATATACACCATGATCGTACGACCAACAGTAACTTATGAAGCGGTGGCTTGGGTATACAGGACTACTCTAGCAACGACAAGACAGTCTCTTGCCAAGATTCAACGTCTTGTGTATTTGCATAACGGAGCTATGCGCACATGTCCAACGGCATGGCTGGAGATAGTCCTCGAACTGGAGCTACTATATATTATGATTGAACTGGTGGCAAAACGAACGCTCTTAAACTGGGCGAGAGAGGGTTTTGGCAAAAGTAAAGTACTATCATCCAGAAACAGGGACAAGTTAGGCTCCCAGTTGCCATTAGTGCTGTTCCCCAGGGATGATATGCATAGTCAATTTACACAGAAAGGCAAATTGGAGCACGCCTATCATGGAGTGAAACGTCCAGGCGAGCGAGTATACGGCCCTAGGCTGAAACTTTCAGTCCCCTTGCAGACTTTCTCAAGCATCTTCCAAGCGGAAGTCTATGCAATCAGTTTATGCGCAGAGATTAACCTTCGCAGGAGTTATCGAAGGGGGAGGATACTTATACTAAGCGATAGTCAGGCGGCACTTATGGCTCTCACAACCTTCAAGGTCAAATCCTCTTTGGTCTTGTAGTGCATCGAGAAGCTTAATGTCCTTGCTGTGCACAACACCATCCAGCTTATATGGATACCAGCACATAAGGGTGTCGAGGGTAACGAAGTAGCCGATCTGCTGGCCAGGCTAGCGGTGGGTCCCAGCACGATAAAGAAGGCACTCAGGAGGGAAAAAAACGAACTGAGGGAACTGCCATGGCGAAGGATCTTGGGACTTTGTTAAACCAAGAGCCTATGAGGGTGGTACAACCCAAAGAGACACAGGCTACTTATAAACCCCCCCAAGGAGAGGCTAAGAATCATAGCAGGTATTTTGACGGGTCATTGTAGGCTCAGATGCCAATTGTTTAATCTGGGGATCTGGTCGAGCGACTTATGTCGCTTCTGTGACTCCGCCAAGGAGACACCAGTGCACCTGCTCCTGGAGTGAGAGGTCGTTTCACGAAGAAGGGAGAGGTGCTTAGGACATATATGGCCAAGTGAAGAGCACTCCCTGCCTCCGCGATCCATTCTAAAATTCTAGGAGTCTCTGGGGCTGGATTCAGTGTTGTGATTAGCTCGGGGTACAATAGACCTACTGGTCGCAGTGCGTACCCAACTCAACTTTCGTAGACCGTTTGATCTTAGCTAATCTTAGCATCTCTGAATAGCCAAAAATGCAGTTTTACTACGATGGGGCTTTGATAGTATCGTGCAAAAGTCAAGTTTTTAACTTTCGAAAAACACACAATTTTCACTTCAGTAATTTTTCATTGCAGAAGAAAAAAGTTCACTGTCTGAAACATTAATTTCTGCGGCTAGTTTTCTTTAATCGCGCATCCTTTTATAAGCTTAAATATTTTAACTGTACAGAGGTTACGTTTATATAAGAAAATATATATGAACGCGTAGGTTTACATATAAACATATTATGTTGCCTGCCACTTCCCGGGCTAAACAAAACATGCTTGTCTAAAAATATCCTTTCCTCTGCGTTGCAAAGCATTTTCTATAGAAATAAATGGCACAACCGGAAAAGTACTAAAATGTGCTTTTGTGTTGATTTTTACGACCCAAATTTCCTCCAGGCAAAATTGCACACACAAGCATACATATTTACGCCAGAGCAGCGTGCATACAGTGACATTTCGAGTGCTCTAAGCGCACTAAAGCGCAACTACCGCCTTTTGTGAATTAAGTGGCAGCACTGGTAATGCGACCACCAACACCACAACTGACAATGCCAACATACAGAAGCGACAGGTAAGCAAGCGAGCTCTAAAAGCTGGAACTGGAACTGGAACTGGAGCTGGAACAGTCAGCTCACCGGGCGCGACAGGCAGGCAACCCACCGTGCGACAGCTTTTCAACGATTTTCGTACCCTCGATCGTGTATGGTGCAATAGCGCCATACATGGTTGCATAGCGAGTATTTTACAGCTAATGTCGTTTGCATAAAGAAGTGTTAATGCTGCAATTGTTCTGGGAAAGCCTTTCACCAGCCAGCAACTAACAACTGGTTGGTTAGTCAGGTTGCCACTGAAGTTGAAAGGTACAAACGTTGGAGAATTTTAATGCCACTGTTGTTGTTGTTGTTGTTGTTGTTGTTTTTGTTATTGTTGGTACTGCTCTTGCTGCCATTGCTTTGTTGTTTCTTTAACGAGCATCGTTGTGGTGGAGTATAAAAATTTGTTGCAGACGAGTTGGCAAACAAAGGCCATAAGGATAAATAAGTATGTGTACGCTATGTAACTATATATATACATATAAATATTTACTTATTTTTAATGGCAACACACAGAAGTGTTGCCGGGAGGCAGTGAGAAGGCAATGCGCCCGCACATTCAGTAGATATTTATGTCAAAGTAACAAAAGCGTTAGCATAAATACAAGCGATCTGTGCAGGTGTTACTATGTAAAAAGTGGCATGTATGCACGCCAATACATACACATACACACATATGCATGTATAAGTGTCGACGCACTTTCACTATGCCACATTATTATATGCGCTTGAAATGAACCAACCACACAGAAGCGCTTCTCTCTGCCAGCCACCTTTGTGCAAATTTGCGTCTGTGAAAGAATGTGTCGAAGAATGCTGGTGTTTGTGCTGTCCTAATTTTAGACTTGCGTTGCGCACTCATACCTCGCTATAAAGATAGCTATTGTACATATGTATGCTGCAGCATTTAGACCTTTGATGTGGGGAATTTCAAACAAAAGACACCCTTCCAGCTGTTTTAGGTTACTAAGCTTTGACACAAATTTGTTGGCGCTGGAGAAAGTAAGCGTAAAATAATTAAATTAGATAGCAAGCGAGCAAAGGTTAGTTGGCTATAATGTATAATAGGAGTGCAATGCGGTTGGTAGTTCTTCTGGGTATTCAGTTTTAGCTGCATGGCTCTACTCAATACGGACTCGTATATTTCCATTTCTGTGCTCTGGTCAATGTGAGCTTCCCTAATGTGAGGTACGGTAACCTGCCCGTTTAATGGTAAGTTCGGGCTACATCACAACACCTCCCAAATCGGATAGAGTTTGATCGACTTTATAGTGGCAGGGAATATTTTATTTATTTAGTAGTACCAGACATCAGCAGCGAAATAACCAAAAAGCTGCTTGGGTATCCCTTGCTAAAAGAATCAAGAGCCGAATTAAACACGTTGCAATGGGCGAAATATAGGCTTCAAATATTACTGCCGTTTGCTATGCTATAACAAGTCTAGAACACAAAAAACAAACTTCAACGCCGAAAAGCTGCATTCAAAACGGACAGCCCGCAAATTTTGCACTCGCCTTTCAATTCAGCTTAAAGGCCTGTATGCAGCTCTCAAGAAAAGCAAAAACTGCATATAAACTGACGTACAAGAAATGGCTAAGAAATTTTCTTGTGTAAAATTTTCTTGAGGCAGTACGCACTTCTTAAGAAATTTACTATGCTTTCTACTACGGGTTTCTAAAGTGTTTTGTGAAAAAAGAGCACAAGGCAACCCGGGTTTGCAACAGAAATATATGCCCGTTCTAATATTTCTTGAGGAAAGAGCGAGGCAACAGGCTGGTTAAGTATCAGTTATCAAAATTCCTTGGATACACACACGAAATAATGGCAATTTTTTTCTTGACCGTTTTCTTGAGAGCTGCACACTGGGCTTAAGCATGCAATTTATCATCGTCCAGACATAAATTTGCATTTGGATTTCCTCTCCTAGTCTATGCGAAAGAAGTGGTTGGTTACGTTGGTGACGCAGCGATAAATACGCAGCACACAAAGCCAAAGGCGACGCGAGCCACCATTGAAAGCGAAAAGAAAGTGTGAGAGACGTCTTTCCAAGAGGAAGATATGAGAGTTAGAAAATCGTTTACACCCCATTAGTGGAACTAAAGGATCGGAACAATCAACAGTATGAGATCTTTGCAGAGTGTAAAACTCCGCAAAAAGACCGTGAGAGACATATTCGCCCCCACAATTTTCCATCGATTGCAGAGCTGATCAAAGCTTTGGCTGACCAAAGAATAGCTGCCTCTACGACGCCCTGTCTAAATACGGCTATACAAAATTACATCGGACGCGAAATTTAGCTCCGTAGGCGTAGGATTGGAAAGGACGGCTTTGAAGTGATAGTTTTAGACAAGGTAACCATTTTTCGTGAAATTTTTTCAATCTAATTAATAACAGGAATTATGTCAGGCTGAACAACATGGGGATATTGACTATTGCCAGTGAATACTAACTAGGGTAGCCAAATATTTTATTGACATAATCAGTATACTTGGGATCAAAATCAGTACAAAGCCATAAAAATTAGTGTATTTTTAAGCTTTTTTTCGTTTATTAACAGTATAAGAACCAAATAACAGCGCATTAATTTAACATAAAATAACTAATAGACGTTTAAGTACACATGGCATTATCAATATAACAATTCATTAGTTTGAAATAAATCAAATGTATTACGTATGTATGTACAGTTGTGTTCACAAGAATAGTAGCAAAATGTATTGACGAGTTTTGAATTTTTTCTTCCAATTTTTTATAAAAATGTAATTAATTCTCAAACAAAAACCATGTTTGTTGAAGTCTTAAAATTTCGAGAAAATTTATAAAAATTAAAACAATGAAAAAAATAAAAATTCATTAATATATCAACTTTTTGATATGAATTTTTAAAAAATTTTGGGGTACGCAGTTTTGTAGCCCATTCTAAAAAAAAAAAATAAAAATAACAAATAAAAAAAAATAAAATGTTCATCAAAATATAAACTTTTTGGTCCGAATTTTTAAAAGATTTTGGAATACGCAGTTTTGTAGCCTATTTAAAAAAAAAAATGTTCAAGAAAATAACAAAAAATAAATGAAAAATATAAAAATAAAATGTTCATCAAAATATCAACTTATTGATGCGAATTTTTAAAAAAATTTCTCAGTGCGCAGTTTTGTAGCCAATTCAAAAATAAATAAAATAAAAATAAAAAATAAAAAAAACTTTCACCAAAATATCAATTTTTGATCGAATCAAATCCCATTCGGGTCCACTACACCCAGCCCTATTTAGTAGTGCTCTAAACACATTCACATTTACACAATTAAAAGTGAGCAAATATGAGAAATTTAAATAGCAACAAAAATGCGTAAAATCATATTTGCCTTCTGCTCTGAAAAATACTAAAAAAAAAACTGCATACAACTTAGAAGTACTGCAACCTCGCTTAAGCTAAATTTAGTACCTAAACTAAAAACATATACTTATCTACCTCAATTATTTCACTAATTTTAAAAATCTTATAATTTTGACTACAATTTGGCTTACACGTGCATATGTAACTATGTACATACTATACATATGAGGTTATACTAGTATCACCAGTTTTTAACGTTTTTTTTTTTTGTTTTTAATTAATAGGCCTTGACACATGCGGAGGGTGTAAGAAAAAGTACATTCATATGCATGTGTGCAAGTTTACAGCGTAGCTGATTTACATCATCTATGCTCCCCTATCATTGCGTTACACCCTTTGAGAGGCCACTTGGGCTTTACTTGATGACAAACTTAATTCAGCACTCTGCTTAACGTTGAGACAAATATTTACTTAAACCCATACATAAAAACATACATACATACATACAAAAAAAAAAGCGCAATGATCACTCATTCGCGACTCACCTAATGGGATTTTCTCGGTTAATGACGACGGTTGTGCTTGAACGCCATTGAAATTCATCCAAGTGTTCGCCGCCGCATGCGCCAGCCATAAAAATGTAAAAAGTTTTTATCCGTTAAGCATTTTGAATGCAAGTGTTCACTGCACTGCTGCTGCACCTTTCACTTCACACATGCACACTGTACACACTGCAACAGCGCATATGCACGCATACAAACATATGTACTCGTATATATGTATGTATGTATGTGCTCTCGTTTGAAAACTTGCAAGAGGCTAACAAGCAAAAGCGCCTTAACACACATTCACACAAATGCGCCCAACCCCAATTCGCAGAGGTGCGCATTTAGTGCTCCACCTTGCTGTTGCTTTTCCTGCTGTCTGTAGCTGACTGCGAGTGGCAATGATTGTTGTTGTTGTTGTTGTTGTTGTCTTTTTGCTGCTTGGTTGTGTTGGTGGTTTGGTTGTCGCGACAAAGTAGCTAAATTCGTTGCTTCAATGTGCGTTGGGGCTGTACTGCAATTTCACTGCTATTACCGTCATTTCGAAGTACAGCACAACTTAAATTTTTTGCTATGTTTTTGATCAAATTTTTTTGGCTAAAATTTTCCCACCGTTTTTCATAACACAATTTTACACTTCTTTTGCACGGCTTGTCAGCGGTTGGTTTTGATGCCTTGTAGTTGTTTTTATGTTGTCGTTCGTATGAAATTGGCGGGTCGAACGAATGGTCCTTTCCTCTGTTACTTAAAACTTTTTATTTATTATTTGGTAGGCGCCTAAGCTTATTTTCGCTCAAATACTTATATCACTTTCACGATTAATTATTAATTTCTTTTTTTATTTTTTGCCTAGCGCACCTTTAAAAATGTGGAAAAAAGTTAAAACCAATTAATTTTCAGGGTGTTGATCATCTTGAACCGACATTTAATGAGCGGCTTTGAAGTGTTAATCGGAAAAGTTCAAGTATTTTTTTTGTTTTTCATTTTGCCTAAGTTACAATATCGCCAATATGATAATTGTTTACTGATTTTTTGTTATATATTTATTTTTGATTTTCAAATGCTTTTGATTTTGTTCACACTTTATTAAGGGCCTAAATACTAAACGTATTTAACGTTGGTTTCAGGCTTTCCTAAATATGTGCTGCAAAGAGAAAGAAAAAAATTTGCATTAGTTTAGAGCATTTCACTTGGTTTTATGTAATTATGTAAATCAGTATTTATTTAACGAAAAAAAACTAAATATTGAAAAGTTGAAGACCATATCAGCCATAGCTTACTTAACACTAGAAAGATTGGAAGACCGATATTCCCGGAAAGATGGACTGGGGTCCATCTAGACTGCGTCTAGCAGCTACTTTAAAATTAGTTTAAGTATGTAATGAAACCCCTATTACTTTAAATTGATTTTTTTTTTAATTATTAAAGCACGAAGCCGAATGATAAGAACCGTGTATTACAAGTTTACAAGTTAGTAGCACCCAGGTACGATCCTCCCTCCGCGAAATTTTTATAAATTATTTTTACTTTAACTTTTTTATGTTTTTTTAATATATATTTTATTTTACTTTATTTTTTTTTTGTTTTTGCATGTTAACTAAATATATAAGACTTAATTTTATAATTAATTAAAAATACAACTTATGAGATACTAAGTTAAATTTTTAGCTTTTCCGTTTAAAATTGCCTAAGATAACTGCCAAAAATTCATTTGTTTAAAAAAATTTGAATTCTGTAGTTTAGACTGGCTATAGTTTAAATGCAAATTTATTTTATATATATTATACCTTAAATGAAAAGTATAGTTCTTTCTGTCTGTTGAAAAATTAAATAAAGATGTGCCACTTTTTTGCACTTTGCGGAATAATGCGGTTTTGGTTTTGGTTTTGAGTGCTGAGTCCTAGGATCTTTTTTTAAACGCATAAAAAAGATCCTAGGACTCAGCACTCAAAACCAAAACCAAAATTATGTCCATATCGTTAAAGATCATGAAAAGTTCGTCACTCCATCTTCTTCGTACTCATTGTGAACAGGAACATAGATTTTGAGTAGATATCATAGTTCTTTCAAAAGCCCCAAAACCCTTCGCCGCTTGATTTTCCACCGAATATTTGAATATTTCCTCTGCGAGGGTTAGAGTAGATTTTTTCAGAGTGCAGCTGGTACTCTCAGTATGATACCGTCGGCTGAGTAGAAGATCGCCTTATCTCATCTGCCGACTCGAAAACGCTCTATCTCAGCAAACGGTCACAGAATTTAGTTCAAAACCGCCCTATCTTAGCTGCTGATATATTGTATCTATTTATATTGAGATATGGAATCTGTACTCGGGATGAGCAACTGGCGCAAATTCGCACGGTAGAGAGGCAATTGGACAAACTCTTTGGTCTCGGCCCAAAGTGACAAACGGTTGTAGTGCTAAATAAAAAGAAGACATGTAGAAGAATTCCCTCCTATCTAAAAAAATTTATTAAATTTAGATTAAGGAAATTAGTTATTTCAAAAGTATGTATCACCATATGAGTGCCAAACTAAGAGGTTTAAGAAGGTAGTGGTTGAAAATATTTTAAAGAGGGTTGCCACATCTTTTAAAAGTCAAATTTAGTTAGCAGAAGTTATATGAAATATTGGGTTATGGCTGTAAAACAAAAGATAAGTTTTTAGTAAGAAATCTTGAATCCTTTAAAGTTTTTTGAGGCAGCGACCCGAATTTTTAAAACTTTTATAATAAAAGACTCTAGAAAAAAGTTATTTTTGGACTTTTATTTTATTTGATTTTTATTTTGTTTTAGTCCAGTAATAACAGTTAAGCTTGACTAAATATTTTTTAAGGCCGAAATAAAAGTTCTTTCCTAATAGTAAACAAACCCATTATCCAAATTGAAAAAACTTAGTATCGAATGAAAGAGGACTGAAATAGTTTACAAACCAAAATATCTAAATGAAGAAAGAAATTTCAGTCCTCTTTCATTTGTTACTAAATTTGTTTTAATTTGGATAAGTGGTTTGTTTGTTATTAGGAAAGGACTTTTATTTCGACCTTAAAAAATATTTGGCCAAGGGTAACTGTTATTACTGCATTAAAAAAATAAAATTCTAATTTTTAAGTTATTTTTGGACTTTACTTTTGACTTTTTAAAAAATTCGAAAAATAAAAAGAATCCAGGATCCTTGCCCAGGGGCTCTGGGCCCTTTTTTGACTGGACTTTTATAACATCAAAAAAAGGTGTTATTTTCGGTTTCTGTTTGGAAAAGGGCTGCCAACTTTAAATTCAAATTATTTAATAAGTTAAATGAATTATTAAAAGATGGGCACAAATCGGTTTGAAAAGTTGCGTTTTTTAAACATTAATTTAAATTTAATTCACCAGTTAATTGAACATTGGTAATGTCAGATGAAGGAGATATGAAAAGATTTTAATTTGAAAATAGTTTTAAAGACGGTTGCCACCTGCTTGAGGAGTAGGCTTTATTTAACTTGTAAATTCAAATGTTAAAATATGAGTGTCAAACGAAAGAGTTTTAAGAAAATATTTTTTTGTGTTGGTGTTGGTGGAAACATGACACTGAAAATGGCACAACGCCGAAACCGGTTTGACTGCAAGCAAAGCTTGACAAGGGATGACGGAGACTCGTTCCAAAATAACAACTATGTACGTACATTTGCGAAACGAGATGTAAAATTAAAGAACAAGGTCTTTAGATGCGCAATAAGGCTTTACTTTCAGAAGTTGGAACTCTTTTCAGCAGTACATGGTAATTTGAAATTTGTTTAAATCAAAACCGACACCACACGAGACCTCCCTTCACCCAGAAACAGCTGGACTAATTTAAATGAAAGATTTGGAGTATTTAAAGGTTTTTGAGTGGTGTTGGTGTTTAAAAGGTTAAATTCAATTTTGGCGTTTTAACGGCGGGCCTATGCACTAGTAATATTAATTACGTAAAATTCATGAGTTTTCCCTATTCTGTATCAAAGAAGCTTTAAAATACCTTTGAAAATACTTTAACCAACATTTTTTGCTCCTTATTTTTTGCCTGGTCATCAATTGAGACAGACTTTCACTCTTTATCGTTATTTATTGCTTTTGTTTTTGCACACCACTCATCAGCAAGGGCCTTCTAAAATCATTAGCAGCACTTTAAGCTTAATTTAGCATGCAAATTAGGTAATATATGTATATATATATATACGAACGTGTGTGTATAGTCACTGCCAATTCGCTCCTCTCAATTTCATTGCAGTCTATTCCATGGCATACATACACACAAACCTACAGAGGAACCGTTTTGCTTACTTAAGCACAAAATATATGTACGAATATGCTAATAAATATGTACTATATATGTATGTATGTATAAGTATAATTGCTGACTAACTCAAACTAAAGTTTATTTATAGCATCAAGTTCTCACTCTGCAGATTAATATACATATATAAACATATATATATGTATATGTATACATGTTCAACCATGTAAGCACGTGCAAATCGCCACACGTTTTTCTGTTAACTCATCATTCTATCGACGCAGACACACTTCCGTTACAACTCATTGCATCATCATGCCCATTGACCTGCTTGCTGTACGCTCGCTTTGATAGAATGCCATCGTTTATAGACAACATGGTTAGACATTTTATTTTGTTTGCACGCTTACCTACACATCCATACATACATACATATGTATAAGTAATTTATTTTTTTTTAATTTTTTTTTTGTTTGTTTTTCGCTTGAGATCGATGCCTTCACCCTTCACGCTGCGGTCACATGTGTTGCTGGCGATCTGAACTGTTGCTTTAATGCCGCATCATCGTTCAAGTGCTTGTTGCTTTCTACACACACAGACACACATGTCGTTCACACCTGTTATTCTCACATAAATTTAAATGCGCCCTCCATGCGTTTGGAAATGTGAAAACGCGCCCACAACCCATGTACATTTATGTATGTATGTCTACAGACGACTACAATGTAAGCGCAACGTTATCCTTTCACTCTCGGTTGCTCGCTCCACTTGAGTGGTTGCGTCGCCAACTCAGCACGCTCCCATTTCAAATATGCGTGGCTTAATATGTTGACAGCTGTGTTACTCACATTCAAACACACATCTATATTTGTGTACATTTGTATCAGTATGCATGTCAGTAAGTAAAATGTCCTTTTGTTCGGTTGTTATTTCTCTGCGCTCCTTTGTATTTTTATACCCGAGCGCACTTGTGCACAAGGGTATTATAACTTTGTTCACATAACGGTTGTTTGTAACAGGCAAAACGAATCGAGATAGATATAGACAAATGTATACATAAATGATCAGAATGAAAAGAGAAATCGATTAAGCGGTGACTGTCTGTCCGTCCGTCCGTCCGTCCGTCCGTCTGTGCACACGATAACTCGAGTAAAAATTGAGATATCTTGACGAAACTTGGTACGTGAACTTCTTTTGGGCGTGGGACAGATGGTATTGAAAATGGGCGAAATCGGATAATAACCACGCCTACCTCCCATATAACGGTAATTTTCAGAAAAACGAAAACTGCGATAATTTAGTAACTACTGAAGATAATTCACTCAAAATTGATATTTGCAATGAGTTTTAGACGAAAAATAAGAATATTATAATTTTTTGGAAAATGGGCGTAGCCACGCCCACTTATGGTTACATGTGTATATCTTGGTAACCGCTGCACCAATTTCTTCCAAACTTAGCACAGTTGTTGGCCTTAGTACAGCTTACTAAATGGCTGACAATTTTAAAAATCGGAGAATAACCACGCCTACCTCCCATATAACGGTAATTTTCAGAAAAACGAAAACTGCGATAATTTAGTAACTACTGAAGATAATTCACTCAAAATTGATATTTGCAATGAGTTTTAGACGAAAAATAAGAATATTACAAAATTTTGGCAAATGGGCGTAGCCACGCCCACTTATGGTTACATGTGTATATATCTTGGTAACCGCTACACCAATTTCTTCCAAACTTGGCACAGTTGTTGGTCCTGACACAGCATACCAACTGGCCGAAAATTTCTAAAATCGGACAATAACCACGCCCACATCCCATATAACGGTAATTTCGAGAAATACAAAATCTTCGATAAATCAGTAAATATTAAAGCTAATTTATTCAAAATTGATGATTGCAACAATTCTTTACCAAGAAATACGTTTATGACAAAATTTTGGAAAATGGGCGTAGCACCGCCCACTTGTGATCACATATATGCATCTCGCTAACCGTTCTAGCAATTTGTACCAAGCTCGGTATGGTTATTGTGCTTGCCACATAAAAGCAAACCGTTGAAAATTGTTGAAATCGGACTAAAATTGAGGCCGCTTTTCATATAACGGTAAATTTCAGATATGCTTGAAACTGCAATATTTCGAAATTTAAGGACGCTAATTTACTTAAAATGTATACACCCCGGCTTATCATGTAGCGGTAGCTTTCGGAAAGGTGGAAAACATATATTTAATACTTGCGCCGGGTATTTAATGTTCGGCTCCGCCCGAACTTAGACTTTCTTACTTGTTGTTTATAATTTTGTCACCTCGCCTCATGCTTGTTAATTATTCAAAATCCTATGGACTTAGCCCAGCTTATAGCACACACACCCACCACCAACGCGGCAGTGTCAGCTTCGTCCTGTTGTTGCCACCGTTGTATGTACTGTGGGCTATTATGGTTTCCATTGCATTCGTAAATGTAACAATATACTCGTTTTGTTGTTGCTGTTTGCATGTAAGCAGTTTTCGTAGTGTTTCATTATTGTTGCTGTTTTCACTAAACTCTATGCCACAGTTGTTATACTTTTTTTTTTTGTCGAGGTTAGTTTGTTGCACAACTGTCGCTAGAGGTTGCTCGTATTGTGTATGTATGTATGTATGAGTATGAATGAGTTTGCATTGAAATTTTCTGTGTCAGTTTGCAATTATTTTAGCCCGCTTTTAGGCTTTCACTTTTTTTTCGGCAGCATGCGGACATTGTTTCTAATTTTTCGTGCTCATACTACATTTCCGTGCTTTGTTTAGTTGTATGCTTAACATTTTATTTTTTTTTGTTTGCATAAAAGCACAACATTCATACATGAACTTTCGCATTGTTTTGATTTTGTTTTTGTTTGTTGTTTTTGGCAGATAGCATAACGCTTCACCTTGCCACAGTTAGCAAATTGGCACTTGTGCACACGCCTGATGCATTTGGGTGCATAATTTGACAAATGCAAGGGATCTTTTGAAATTGAAGTGGGAAAATTCATAAAATTTAGCTACATGCAGTATTAACAATGTATTTATGCAGGTAAACCGTTAAAAGCTTGCAGTACCAAAGGGGTTAAGACTGATGGGTTTTGCGTATTGGGAGCAAATTGAATAAGTATTTTAGTATTTTAGACGATCTAGATATACAGTTATATATAAAACTCAAAGCGACTCTTAATTCATATTCGGTCGCTGGCCAATTTATTGAGCTTCAAATTAAAAACCCATATCTCTGAATTTGTGCTTAATTTTTGCGATCTATTTGCAAGAAAATTAAATCTTGCTTTTCTGTGCCGTGTGAAGGATAATTTTTTAGGGCAAAATTTTAGTAGATAAAAGTAAGAAAAAGGAAACTTTTAATGTGCTTTTGTTCCAAAAAAAAAAAAAACATTATTAATTGCTTACGATGACAAAAGATCACATTACAAAAATCAAATAAAATTCACCTCAATAAAAAAGTCTTCTGTGATTTAAACGCACGTACTGGTGATCACCAAGCCTGGTCGCAGACAGGTGGGTTTCTTCAGAATTTGGTGTGTGTAAGACTTTTGGCTTTAGTATTTTACAGTCTACTACTTTTAATATTGTAAGTCTGGCAATACCTGTACTTTTGCGAAATTTATTGCTGTACCATATTGTTACGATTATCCCAAATCATTAGTTTTTTTGGTAAATAATGTGCTCCAGTTACGGCAGAACTAACTTTATTGTACAACAAACAATTAATAATACTTGCAGCCGTATTCTAACAAAGTCACAAAGTTTAGCTCATCACTGCTGTGCATTCTACCGCGCCTCAAAGCTTGCCGCTGCAAAAATATGCCGCTACAATTCAATTTTTAAGTTTTTGTGTATTTTTCTAGCACTCAAAATCGAATTTTTTATGACACATTTCTCGGCGCACTTGAAATCACAACAGTGATGAGCTAAGTTTTTTGACTCTGTTAGAATAGAGGGGTTGGTAGCTTTACTCGTAGCAGGAAAGACTGTTACTCATACGCCATGCACACCTGAATATATCTCGAAAACTTATATATGGATTAAAAAATTAACTCAATTTCCGGAATCAGCAAGCAATAGGATAGGCCCGGGTCTTCCCAAGCCAATGGAAGAAGGCGAGACTGGTGCTTATACCCAAGGGCAAAGGGGACCCCAACTCTCCTACATCCTTCCGGCCACTCTGCATGCTAGACACAGCAGGCAAAATGATGGAGAGTCTGCTCAAAATACGCTTGACGTCAGCCATAGAAAGCGAGGGAGGCCTTTCACCCCGACAACATGGCTTCAGGAAGGGACACTCAACTATAGGAGCAATTGGCGAAGTAGTTGAGGCGGTACATAAGGCCGAATAAGCCTGCCACCAGGCGCGGCCAATAGCGCTGCTAGTCACACTGGACGTCAAGAACGCCTTCAACTCGGCAAGATGGGACGACATGCTGGAGGCCTTGGAACGGTCATTCAAGGTTCCAACATACTTGCTAGATAGGATCCGGGACTACCTCAGAGACCGTTGGCTTTTGTACGACACAACACAAGGTCAGAGAAAGAGACGTATAACCGGCGGAGCGGCACAGGGGTCTGTACTTGGCCCGGACCTCTGGAACGCCACGTATGACAGTCTGTTGCGCACGGAAATGCCGGAGAGCGCCTTCCTCGTCGCCTTCGCGGACGACTTCGCAGCCGTCATAACAGCAAGAAATGTCCAGCTAGCACAGCTCAAGCTAAACCAGGTCATGCGCAACATCAGCGGATGGATGAGCGATCAAGGTCTGCAATTGGCTACAGCCAACACGGAGATCGTACTCCTCACCAGGAAACGAATCCCAACAATTATAAATATGATGGTCGGACCTCAAATCGTGACGACTTCTAGGTCTACAAAATACGTAGGGGTGAAGCTTGACAGCAAACTCACATTCTGGGAACACATCCATGGAGTACGTGAAAAAGCTGCGCAGAGCACGGCGGCTCTAAGCCGGCTGATGGCGAATATGGGCGGCCCGAAGCCATGCCGCAGGAAGCTTCTGATGACAGCGGTCCAATCGGTGCTCCTGTACGGGGCAGAAATATGGGCTGACGCATTGAAAGTCAAAAAATACCGGATTAAAATGTCTTCGGTCCAGCGCAGAGGGGCACTACGCATTGCTTCTGCATACCGTACAGTGTCCGCGGACGCGGTTCTAGTTATTTCTGGCGTCATGCCAATTGAGCTACTTGCTTACGAGCGAAAAGAGATTTACAATCTCAGTGCCGAGATAGGTCGAGCAGCTGCTGCGGCAAGGGCGTGCTAGAAACTGATCCAGCAGTGGCAACAAAACTGAAATGCGAGCACAAAAGGTCGATGGACGCACTCCCTGATAGCCGACCTTCAAACATGGCTGAACAGACCACATGGGGAAGTCGATTTCTACCTGACGCTATTCCTCACCGGTCATGGTTACTTCCGAGAATATCTTCATAGAATGGGAAGGGTGGACTCACCGTTCTGTCACTACTGTGGAAACGTCGAAGATAACGTGTACCACACATTCTTCACCTGCGAACTTCTTGATTTCGCGCAGAATGTTGGAAGAAAGACAGGGAGACATAACTCCGAACAACATAGTTGGGGTAATGATCTCCAGCGCAGAAAAATGGGAAGCAGTTGCGAGATACGTGATATTCGTACTCCGCTGCAAACGAGAGGACGGTTTTCTACTGAGGACACCCGAATGAAACGCTCCTACAAAAGAGCAGCCTCAAGGCTCTAACAGCGCGCTCCTGCATCTGAAGACATGCAGAATTGCGGTGTCAGATGCGGGATTATTGCGCGGGCGGAGGGAGTTTGGGTTTGAGTGGGCAGCCCAACACGCTTCGGTGGGAGTCCCCCCGGCCAGTGCATAAGGCATTTCCCTCTCCTACGAAAAAAAAAAAAAAAAAGCAATAGGAATTGGATATATAGTGGCGTTTGTTGAACGTTTTTTTCCTGTAAACCGGTGTTATTTTTAAGTTTTTGTCCTTTTTTGGTTTTCTGCTATTTCTAGTCACTTTTCCTGCCTATTTCGCTATTTATTTTGCCTTTTTGTATAGGTTTTTATGTACTAAAAGTGCGTTCCCTGCTTATCACATTAACCGAATAAAATTTTTCAAATAGATGGCAACCTTTCACAAAAATATTTTCGACAATAAGCTCTCTTAACCCTCTTTATTTTGATACCCGTATTGCAATATTTAATTTATTTTATCAATTTAATAATTGGATAAATTTTTGAAACAGGTGGAAACCCTGCCCAATAATATTTTTGGCAGTAAACTTTCCAAAACCTCTTTAGTTCGATATGGAGATATTTAATTTATGCTGCCAATTAAATCAAATTAAAATTTCCAAACAGGTGGCAATCTTTCACAAATATATTTTCGACTGTAAGCCTTTTTAAACCTCTTTATTTTGACAGCTACATTACAATATTTACCTTATCTTATCTATTCCATAAACTGCAATTTTCAAACATTACAGATAATAGACCTGAAAGAAATTAAAGCTGATTTGAATTTAATTTTTAATTGAAAATTTCTTATAGGCATTTTTATGAAACAAATTTAATTTAAGAATTATATTTTTTATTTTGTAGGGAAATTCCTAGTGAAACTGGCAGTTAATGGGCTAATTGTGTTAGGTCTTCACTTTTTGTTCTGCTGCCTACGCCTTTCATTATATCAAATAATCCGTTTATGTTTTTTAATACATAGCTTTCTTGCTGCTTTATCCTCATCAAATCTGCTACTAAGCACATAAACTCTTCGACCTATGCACCATTTAACGCTTGGCTAACAACCTCTGCGCTTTGTACACTTGATATTCTGCGGCTGTGTGCTTACTTACGATCGTCTGAGTTTGAGTGAAAAGCCATTTAATTAATTTAAAATTGCACTCACTCAAAGCGAATCTAATGCAAATTGCTAAACGCCTTCAACCTTCCAAGTTGAAGCACCGCCGACCTCTTTGATACCGGGTGGCACGAGGCGGTGGCGATGGGTGTAGCAGAGGCGGATGCCAGTAAAAAGCCACTTGACAAGTTGACGTTTCAAGAGTGGAAAAGTGGAAAAGTGCAAAAGTGTACGAATGAAGGGGAGGGGGCGAGTTAAAGCTCAGGAAGCTAAAGTTGAAGAGCGCACAAAGTTTTGTTTCAGATGCACACATGTAAATGGGTATTTATGTAGGAGTGTGTATAAGGAGTATGTATAAGTATAATGATGTAAACAGGCCAAGATAGCAGGCGGCTTCCGAATGCGTCGGCATCCGTAATTAAGCAATTATTTTCTACGAGCAACATTTCGTATCCAACTTTGAAGAAGGGCGTTGCTGGTTTTTCCCATATTTTCACCTTTATTTTCGCACATTTTCGCTACTAATTCGGCTACGTGTATCTGCTTTAATTGAGAAACAGCACCGCCACCAGAATGTTTCATCAACAGTCTTTGGCGAGGCGGTAACTGTCTTCTACTTTGCCCCATTGCTTTATTCAATTAGTAGATTATAAAATGTTGCAAAAAAAAAGACACAAAACTGGAATGAAAGCGATAAAAAAAGCAATGAAATAAGCAATGAAATAATGTGAAATCAGCAGCAGCAATGCGTATGCGTCGGTGTGTGCAGGGAAATGCGCAAATTGCCATAGCTGCAGGAGAAGCAAACGTAAGACAGAAGAACAAAGAAGCTGGCGGCCACAAAAAAGGAAAGAAGAATGAAAGTAGACAGATAACAAATCCAGCTGATAGCAAGCGCAATGCAGGGAAACCCCAGAAACACCACTTCATTGACCGAAGTTCACTGCTCCCTGCTGCTGCTGCTCTGTGCAAATACCTTCTGGGCAGCAATGAAGCTCTTAAGGCGCGGCGTGTCGGTAGGCGTTAATGAGTGTTGACAGTGAGGCGCAGCGCTTAATGTCATCATTGCTTTTCAGTTGAAAATGGACCAACGCCACCACATTAAAGGGAATCCCCTAGCTTCGCACTTAAATGTTTTCCTTCATTTCGCACATTTCTTTTCTTCTATTTTTTTATGATTTTACTCAAAAAATGAAAAGAACTTTTTCTTGAAGTGCGTATTTCCGCTGCCTTTAGGGCATTAGGGTTCAAGGCACAAATCGTGGCTGCAAAGCAGAGTAGTAGCCGGTGCTGGCGAGAGCGTGACCTTGATAAGTGGTGGACAGTTTGAGCTGGTTGTGTAATGCCATTGTGGAATTTGAAAAGAAAATTCTTAGTCGAAGGATGGGTAGAAATTTAGTTTGGAAAAAAAGTGAATGCAGGAAATGATTGCGGCAACTGTTGGTATTTGACCGCAGTTTGCCGAAGAATTACATGATAAAAATAGTACAAAGAAAAAGTTTGCAGAAAAAGTATTAAGCGAGTGTCTTTTTGTGCTTCAGAAAGCCATCACAAATTTATCTGCGAGAAATTGCAATTGAACACTCTTCCCAAACTTGAGAAATACATATAAAGGGCATGATAGTTTGTTGAAAATTTGCTTCCATACGTAACGTTTTTCCATTTCAGTTTACTATTATTTTCGGCAGGGACCGCAGGAAGCTTTCGTACTCTGGTTCCATCTGGAGAAAAGGAAGTCATCGTCAGAGCATGCTTTATCAATTTCAACCCAAATTCAAAATTCAAATTCAATCCAAACCTCCAGAAAGCATGTGTTAAGCGCGACGAACCCGAAGCATGAACGCCACATCCAAATATCCATGGAAGTAAAGTAGTTTTCTGCATTAGGTTGGATCAGAAGGGAATTCTGTTGCATGAGCTTCTCAAAAGTAATCAGAGACGTTAATGGTAATAGGGTTGAATGCCAACACCGCTGTTGGATTTGTTAAAGAGATTTTAAATTGTTGGAGTACCTTATACTGAGTACTGGCTCAACTCAAATACTGAGCCCGGGCTTACAAAATTTAACATATTTACTGGTGGCTCCAAAATTTATAAAGGGTTAGAATGGTGGAAAATGAGTAGACGGCAGCCCGCTAACTACTTCAAAACTAATTCCAAAATTCGACATAATTATGTTGGAAAATACAATGGACTTGTTTTACCCTGCATGCCTGGTCAATTAGCGGTTTACTAATGATACAAGAGACCATTTGGCTAGAGAAGAAACTTTATGAAACTTTATATAAGCAAGTATGAAAAAATTTGTAACATCTATAGTTTTGGTGTTTCCATTCTCAAATTTTTACAGCCTACTCCATAAAGTTTGACAACCATTCAGGTTGAAAAAAAGAATAATCGAACCTGGTATAGTTAATAAAAATAAATAAAAAATAAATAAATGCAATTTTTGAATGCAACATTTTTTATTTTAATCTATCTCACACTCTCGTGGAAAGCCGAGGTAATTACGCACATTTTGATACCTTAGCTGATTTTCTCCGATTATATTAAATGCGAACAATTAAAAAAAGATACTTCTCCGTGAATTCAAAATTTCGGTAATTTTTTTTTCGAGATTTTCGAACATCATGACAAAATAAAAAAAATTTATATTCTTTTTTTCGATAAAGAATGTAAAAAAATATATTTCATCAAAAAAAAAAAAAAATATTGAGGTGTAAATATTGTATGGAATGACCCACATACATATTACACAAACTTTCTTGGCTATATTGCTAAATGTAAGCTGAATTTTGATGCTTGCTACTAGTGTCATGAATTGACTATGCCGCGCATTGGTGTATTTATCGTGCTTCCTATCGGAAAATTAGCATAAAAAGTGTGTGTCTGAAGAATGCAAAATTTCTACACAGCAGCACGAAATTTGTTACAAAAATCGAAGTAATTCTCATTTTGTTCACTTTGTGTTTTATTTCTGTTAAATACGTTGCAATAGCGTCTCCTCTGGGCACTGCAAACGACGTGACAAAATTAAGATTCAATGCGCATTCATGAGGAGCATAAAAGAAAGGAGGTGTTATGATATTGTCGCGCTGATAGCCATTGTTAAATTTTATTACATTTTATACCCATGTAATAGGGAAAACTTTGAAAACATTAGTTGCTGTGTGTTGGTGCTTTTTAGTGCGCGTGTTGTATATGAAAAAACGCCAGCTCCATACTATATAGTACGTATAATAATGGTCAAGCATTTTCATGCTGTAAGCCTGGCGCATAATTTTGGCTATTTATTTGGTAATGAGATATGTATGTAAATATGTGTTTACCGTTGTTTAAAGGTAAAATTTCAGAATTGCCACCATTGCTCTTATTACTTACTTACTTATATTTATATTTAGGGGAGATTTTTCATTGGAGATTACAAAATTTAACATCAATTTTTTTAAGTTGTTTTCAACTTTTTTTTTGTAACTTATGCTCATTGAAGTATTTCTTTTTTTCTTTTAAAACATGTTCACTGCTGTTAGCTGACACTGATTTATTGCTGTGTTGAAGGCGAACTTCGCTGTCCTGGCAATTTTTAAGCTAATTTTCACTGCTTTTCAGCTGCTTTGAGTTTTTGATGTTGGACATGTTGTGCGACTTTATGTGTGTGTGTGTGTGTCATACATGCTGTTGCACTCGCTTGATGATGAAATAGATATTTCTTTACTATGCATTAATTATTAAAACGTCAAACTGTGTTGTAGTTTTTGTATGTTTTGTGGGAATATACATTTTACTCAATCATAATTTTTCTTACAGTTTTAGAAATATTGTTTTTGGTAATCTAATACATAATAAATGCAGTTTTTTATTATATTCTATCGAAACATTCTGGTTTTACTTGTTTTTTTATTTTTTTACTTAAACTGGAGGCCTTGGGAAGCATACTAAAAAAAATTTGGAGAAAGTTGGGTCAAAGTGCAAAGTGTTCCATTTTTGAAAAAAGGTTTCCTCAGGCATTAGATTTCCCGTTAGTTATGACCTTTTAATCTTTGAATATGAATACAATATTTTTGAGTTAAAGGCAAGTGTTGCTCTCCGAAGATACAAGAAAAGCGTAGAATAGAAGAATTGTTGGCAACATTCGATGAATATCTGGGAGCTTTCAGGTAACATAATAGAAGTGTCTGGGCATGAGAAGTTGATAATCACGACTAGTCGCCTAATCGCCTAATCGATTAGCAAAAGTTGTTTCAATATACTGTCGATTTCACTTAATCGACTAACCGTTTCCTGTCGACTTTTTCAACTAATCGCACACAAAAACTAGTCAACTAACCATTCATTTTAGATTTTTCGACTAGTTTTTTTCATATATATTTTGAATACTTACATATACTTGTTGACCAAACTCAACAGGGCTAATAAATAACAATAACTGTAAAAAACTGTCCCTATTTAAGTAATTTCGGTTAGCTGATTTTCAAACAACTCGATAATGAGCGGTTAGTCGAAAGTGAACGGTTAGTCGAACTCTAGCGGTTAATCGAATAATTGTTATTCGACTTTTAATTTAAAAAAAGTTTCTAATGAACGCTGGTGATGTGTATGATTTTGTTCGCGCTGCTCCGCGTGAACAAAGCACTGGCGTGCTATTCGTAAGCTTTGAGATTGGGATTCACGGACAGCGTTTTTTTTTGTTTTTAATTTTGATCTAGTTTTTTTTTGTTAAAAAAATATTTTTTTAATTTCATTTAATTTTTACAACCTTATATTATTTTTTCTGATTTATTTTGTTATATATAATATTGCTTTTTAATTAATTTTTAAATTTTGTTATTTTAGGAAGACAAATATTTTTCAATTTCATTTAACTTTTAGAAACTTATATTATTTTTTTCGGTTTTTTATTCCATTTATTTTTTTATGTAAATTTCTTTTAATATTTAGATTTTTGCGTTTTAAAAAGAAAAAATATTTCTTTTTTATTTCATACGGTTTTAGAAACTTGTTTCTTTTCTTCATTTTCCCCTTTTTTATTAAATATTTTTTAATTCTATATTTGTTTAAGACGAAAAAAATTCTTAAAAGTTTTGTTAATTTTTTAGGAGCTTATTTTATTTTCTTCTTTTGGTTTAATTGTGTCTTTTAAATTAAATTTCCCTTTAAATTTTGGTTATTTTTGTTTTACATTCCCTACTACAATCAACCGACACCTTTTTGCAAGATTTAGTAAGTGTGTAATAAAATCTTGCAACCAATTTTCAATTAACATCGCGATGAGCTAGAGACTTGAAACTTCAAACTTGGCGCCGAACCCTAAAAGATTAATCAATCCGCTAGGTGGTGCAGATGTCGAGATATTTGAAAACTCCGTATATATAGTCCGATATGGTACATATTTGGAAATGAATAGCTCCTCAAAAAATTTGCCGAAAAGGTGGCGCAGGTGTCGAAATTTTTGGAAAAACCGAATTTGTGGTTCGGTTTAAATCAGATCTAAAATTTATATTACTTAAGTGGAAAGAAATAAATCTATGAAAAATTGGCCTTTAGGTGGTGCACTAGTATAAATTTTACTTCAAAAATTATATATTTTGAATTACGTGCTTTACTTAGCCAAATTTTTAGAAAACTTCTTGCTAAAAGACAAACAGAAGAATTCCGCGTTAGCAGATCTTTCAAAGCTTTCAAGATAGTTGCCAGAATTGGCAGTTGTCTTTCGGAAGGGTTACAAATAGTTTTGCCAAAAAAGTGGCGGCATGGTCAACATTTTTATGGTTATTCATAATGCAGTTTTGAGCGAGTTTCAGTGAATGGCTAGTTTTCTGGAAAACCATTTAGTGAGTAAAAAAAAACAGAGTCAAGGTAGTTTAGAAGCGTTTTTACGAAAGCTGGAGAGCGACACAGAAGATGTTGTGGGATGCCTTTGAAGTTATCAATGTTACAAGCACCAATATTTTACTCCTGATAAGCGAAATAAGTTCATGCCATGTAAGTGAACAAGTGATTTCGACATTTCTAGACTGAAATAATCATTTTAGCATTGACCGAAATAGATTACAGTTTAAGAAGTAATGTGTGAACTACTTGGCGGAATCATTTTAGCTCCCCAGCAAAGGCATGGCATTATCGTCATGGAACGAAACACCTTACCTGTTGATTAGTTTAAGTCGAGTTTCTTTTGTGGCTATTATAAAAAATTATGTTACAATCAGAATTTTAATTTCACTTATTTTCTTATTAAAAACAAAATATTCTTTAACAATAGTCGTATAAATTCAAACTTAAAACTTTGTGCAATATGAAAAAAAATTCAACAAACTATCATAAAAATTTCAAGATTTAATTAGCTTTGTTATACAGATTTTTGGTTTTGTTGCCTAGCCATTTTTAGTATAACATAGTGCAAGTTTGAGGTATCCAGGGCTTACAATTGATTTTTGGCTATATGTATCTATATTTTGCTGGAGGTGTTGTGCATTTTTTACTCTAGAAAGTATGCTCGACATTTTTCATATTTAAAAAACGGGCAACATCTTAAAAAAAATCAAAATTGAATGGGCTACAAAACTGCTTACTACAAAGTCCTAAAAGAAATCGAATTTAAAAGCTCGAAATTTCTAACAAAGATTGCTGAATTTTTTTATTTGAGTATTGCACACATTCTGAAATATAGATTTATACAGTTTGGGTTAAACAATAGACTTTGTTTTTATAAAAAATAACAAAAAAAATAATTTGAGAAATGTGCTTATAATTATGATAAGGGGTGTCATTCCTACTTTTCAAATCAGTTAAAACTCTAAATCGGGATTCACACGCGTCGTAAAACACAGACATTGAATGGGAGATTTGAATGGAAAAGTATAAAAAACTGTTTAAAATATTTGGACTTAAGACCAATATTTTGTCCATCACAATTTTACGCTTATCATCTGGCTTAGTTTTTAGAAAAAAACAAAATCTATAACGAAAGTTCCAAACCATTCTGAAGGACTTCGAAAAGAACACTCGTTTAAAATTCAAATTATGTACATACATCTAAAGCAAAACCACATCTCGTATATGTTAACTGAGTTGAAATTAAATCCTATAGCGATAGCCGACTTTATATAAGGTGGTACCAATTTCAATTATGGCACTCTTGTGAGTGATCATGGAAAGAAAGTGGAAAATTTCCAACTAAGCGTCCAAGTATTTCTTCAAAATAAACCACAGTACAGACAGTAACGGTTATGATCTTGAATTTAATAAAAACCAGAATAAAGCCGTTAAATAGTATTTATATTTTTCAGATTAAATTTACCCGTTATTTTACCATTTTTTATTTTTTCGAAAATTTTGTGTAGTTATTTTCAAATTTGTATTTCAATAAAATTATAACCGCTATTTTCAGATTTATCAGATTTTCAAAAATTTAAACTGGTTATGACAACACTGTCTCCTTCATAACGGTTAAAATTGAACGAAAAATACTAAAATCCAAAATGCCCATTATTTGACCGAACAAATAAAAATACAAATTAAAAGATTATTCTTGTTGGAAAAAATAAAAATAGAAAATTAACAATTTTGCAATGATCTAAAAATAAATATTTAGTTATTTATCGGTTACTTGCAAAAAATAAAAAATTACAACGAAATTTACTCTAGAAATCGTCAAACAAAAGTTGTTTGGTCCAATGTAAGCCCCTTGTCTTTAGATTAAGGTTTAGTGGAATCTCCTAGAGAATTCTAAGTAAGCGTCAGTGTGTAAAAAAAATTACGGCAGGTATTATAAATGATAGTAGTTAACTCATTGGGTGCCATGTTGCACGTTTTTGTACGACACATTCCTATCTCCTGGGGTGCCTCGTCCAATGAAAGCGTACGCATTTTGTATATTTCTTATGTCTCATGTACGCGCAACTTTTAGTCCAATTTTCATAGCATACTGATGATTTTGGTCTGTTTTATATTGCAAAATTCTGAGGTACATTTTGTGTTTGAAGAAAATCTGCTTGGATTCAGGTAGGGAAGACTTTAACAACTATCTGCGCCGAGAAGTGACACTGGCTCTACCGCATTAAAGTGCGCTGATATAGCGGGCAATAAATATTCCGTTTGCTGATCAGAGTAGATACTAAGCTTGCCACAATATAAAAAAAAAAATAACAAAAAACAATGAGCCACAAACAGCACAGGAATGCGCAGCAGTAGCTGGATGGTATTTCCGGTGCGCACTCGAGCACGGGCGAGATGATGTACCAACTACTACATACGACCGGCTTCTCGGAATCCTCCAGAAATTCGAATTCATCGTGCTTACATATATACTTATGCATGTGCGTATGTGCATTAGGGTGCATCATCACAAAAAATGCGGGTGTTTCACCGAAATTATACAATTTCTTATATTTTAGGATTTACGGCCCTGGCTGGAGACGGCTAAGGTGTGTCGCAGAAGGGGCAGAGTAATGATTCTTCTATTGAGACTCAAAAACATGTACAACACGCCTTAACCGTCTGCAATCGGGACGAAAAATGTATACGTTTTATCTTCGACTATAGCAGCATCGACGTAGGGATTGAGGCTTAGGAAAACTGATGTAAAAATGTACTTCCTACATTTAAGGACCACCCTAATGTACCTATGAAAACTCGATATTTGAAGGTCTTTCAATAAGATCCAGCTCACGTAAATCGTAATCGTTTTTCGAAATATTTTAGCGGAAGTCTTAAAATATAACATATTGTTTAATTCCGGTGGAAAACTAGCACCGATTTTTTTGTATGGAGAGTAATGCACCCAAATGCATTGGCGTGAGAAAGTTTAACTTATTTTCATCAAGGTAATTTTTCTAGCAATTTTTCAAAAATTTATTTGTTTAATTTTTTTCATTTTAATTAATCAATGCCAATTTTTTCTAGTACTGTCACAAAATGGTTAGCCAGTTAGAGCATTATTTTGCAGATTCTTTTAAAAAAGATCAGGGCTAATATGTATTTTTTATTTTTTATTATCATCCTGTATATTTTATTGTTAATATAACTATGACAAAATATTTACAGAAAAAAGTCCTTGTTTAAATGCAAATCAATTCTTTATCATAGTACAAACATCAGCGGTAGGTCAGCGATGAAAATTAAATATTTTCGTTCATTGTTTTTTTCCGGTTAGCACAGTTATTTTTTCACTTACTAGTTAAGCTTTAAATATGTTTTTTCTTCGTTTAATTTTTTATATTTCTATTATTTCTTTTCCTCTTACAAATGTTTAATAGTAGTCAGGTATTTTGTTTAGCAACTTTTTAGGAAATTATGTTGTTTGCGTTATTTTGCAAAACGAGTCTAATTTTAAGATCTTTGTTGAGCATGACAGCAATTAACTTCACACTTTTGTAGCTTTTGTGTTCTATTTTGGCAACTTATAAGTTTTTCTTGGTATGAAATAAATCATTGCTGTAGCATTTCACCACTTCAAGTGCGTCTTCACTTTGTTTGCTTTTATAGCATTTTTTCCCCTACAAGTACACACTTAGTTTTACGTTTTTTTTTACATAAATTTCCGCTTGCTTTCCGAGTACACATATACGCACACACACGCGATAGCATTTGCACGAGCTTGATGGTTCTGGTTTCTTCATTACAACGCTATTACACATGCACGTGTTTATCTATATCTCTTCGTCGCTTTGGTTTTTCTTTGATTTGCTTAAGTGCAAAGATTGCGTACGTCTTTGGGGGCGATAAGCCGCTTACCATTCATTGCATTTACATAATTTGCGCATAATAAAGGATTTCGCTACAAAAGCAAAGAAAAAGAAGTAAACAAAAAATAAGAGCAACACACAAACTTAACTATTTAACTAAGTAAGTAAATATTTAATAAGCAACTTCTTTGGTGTTTGCCAAAGCACATAATTCTTCTCCTATCCCCTCTGCATACACTTCACACCGCACACACTCACTTGGAAAATTGGAAAATGTGTTGACAAAACGGCAATGCCTTAACACTTTCCGCACGATTAACGATTCAGTTTTTTTCTAAGTACATACTCCAGACACGGCACGGTCAATCAATACAACCGAAGCGAACGCATGCATTTTGTACTTAGTTACATTCTTACTTGTTAAGTAAAATAATCGAAGGTAAGTACTTTGCTAGCGCGTACGAGTTGCACTTCTTCCGTATGCTCATCCGTTACGCAGGGCGTTCTAATAAGTACTAAAAGTACCTGAGAAACTCAACGTTGCTTAAACCCCGAAAAACTGGAATTCATAGCAGAACTTTTATTACTTTGTGTGTATGTATGTATATATGCGCATGCATGTGTGTGTGTATGTGTGTGTATGTGTATCAGCTGGCCAATATTTGCTCGTCAATTGGATGCTGTGTCTGGATGCTGTACTCTGGCTACACTACATAGTTGTTTTACCAGTCTGTTATGCTGCTTGTCATCATGGCCCTGGTCTGACGGCCGAAAGTAGCGGAGTGTTGCGACATTGTCGTGCTAACGAGCCTAATACTCGGCTCAACTCGTTTCGCTTCGATGTAAATATGTTACGAGCTTTACACTTAGCCGCACACGCCTACATTCGTCGAGTGGAATGCAAAAAAAAAAACTTTTACTGCTGCTGATGCTCTGTAATGCTTGTAATAAACATTCGTGGCAATTCGCTTTTACATTCTCGATGATGTGGAAGTTATTTATGATGAGCTCGCTTCCTTTGCTTTGTGCTCCTGCAGGATACTTAATTTTTAGCAGATTAAAAACGAAGCTGAGAGCGAGAACATTGAGGTCTAAGTCATTGAGCGTAGTGCCGCAGAGAAAAGCCTTCGTTATCCTGAGTGGATGTACAGCATCCAAATTCTGTAATTGGGAGTGTTTTTGAAAATTTAGAGAATGCGTTGGACTAAAAATTTTACTAATAATTGCTATTGAGATTTTTAGTACTTAGGCACATGTGTACTCTTTGCGCTTTCGCGTCTAGGTGCGCGGTGGCGTATGAGCAACATAGAGCAAACTGCTCTGCTCTGCTCAGCTTCATCTCCGTTGGCAGCTAGCTAAAAGAGCTAAAAGAGCCGAAGTCACTGCTTTGCAGCATCCAATGCATTCGGATGTACTAAATTTCTTTTTAGTTGTTTTGTGTTGAGCAGAGAGCATTGTTGTCTTCTTTGTGTGAGAGTTCTCTGTTCCACACTGGGTACAAAAAAACTTGGCATACATTTACAAATGTAGCTAACTATACATAGTTGCGAATAAATGTATGTATGTCCGCGTTGTTACTGCAAATGTCACTGACCTAGTAACCGTTTTTTCAAGTTTGCGCCTTATATTGCTCATATATCCGCCCATCCTGCTTCTCAGCAATGC
>NW_023458566.1:12112562-12130936 GCF_013731165.1 Rhagoletis pomonella
TTTTTTTCTGAGTAGACAGGCTACAACTTTTATGGGCTGACGAAGAAAACTTTAAAACATATAATACGCTTACCTATTGCGACTTACAGGCCTTTACAGCCTAGGAAATGAATGTTGTCTTCATCAATATTTGCTTAAAGGCCTACTTGTAGCTCTCAAAAATAACGAAAAATTCATATTAAATGACGCACAAGAAATGGAAATGAAATTATCTTCTACAAAAATTTCTTAAATAACAATGCAGCTCCCTAGAAAGAACTGCTTGAAAATTTATGTCTTTCTTCAGGAAAATTTACAACAGCAGCAAAGCACTTTTTCAATACAATACAAATAGATAAAGAAAAATATTTCTTCTGATTTTTCTTGAGAGCTGCAGATGGACCTTAATCTTATAAATAGCCAAAGGTTTGAAGTAAATTCATACGTAATTGTTATCACGACAGATCTTGCTAGGTCACACGGCCTAATAAAAATGAATTGGAAGGGAACTCCCTTTGTGCAATTCACTCAGTTTTGTGCTTGCAGTTTTTGTGTAGCAAGAATGGAGTGATTTCCATGTTGCTTTGTTTTGTGGAAACCGCTTTGCTAGCATTCGGTCTCTGACTAGTAAATACTTGTGGAGTTAAATGTATTGCAAATATATACATTAAGGAGTAATTCGATTGTACTTTCAGAGATGGGTTCACTTTTTATTACTGTGTATAAGGACGAAGAAATAATGATTTTTATATGGGCCTGCATAGTTCACTTTCTTTGATTTGGTATACTTTGTCCACTCCAACAAGCTCTATATTGAGTGAGTATTCTTACTTTCTTATTTCTTATTTGCTCTCCTTTGTTAACATAATTTCTCTCTTTTGCTCACATAATTTCTCTCTCATACTCATCAGTACGTAAAGGAAAATAATAACATGCATGTTGGCTGCAGGACTAATTATAATGGGATATTTTTGTTCTCAACGAAATGTTATTAATAAAAGACGATATGAGCATTAACGAATGGTAACAGTGTTCTGTGAATATGGCACTGTAGATATACGCAAGCAGAGATATTTTCATATACAAACATAAGTTAACCAGTTCTGTAAAAAATGCTACAATGTGTATATTTCATAACATTGAAAGCTGTCTTTGCTGAGATAATGAATTGAAAAATTAGTAAAGGGGTTAAAAAAAGTGTTTGAAAGAAAATTAAGACAATGTATAATGATGAATTCACAAAATCCCTAACCAGCAAATTTTCTATTTTACAGGAAAAGCAAAAAAAAAACAGTATACAAACGGAAATCAAAAACAGCTGACTCCGTTGTTTTTTGTACTAACATTTTACAATTTTTTATGAACTTGTATTTTAGTCACCAAAACCTTGCACTTCATCACATTAAAACTGTATGGACTATAAAACTGCATACCCAAAAATTTTCCTGAAAGTTCAGAATAAGTTTAAATTTTGATGAAAATTTGTTGAATTTTCCTAAATTTTGTGTCAAGTTTGAAATTGTGATTTACCCGGATTTGGTTAAAGCTTAGATGATGTTTTATATAACAAAAAAAAATTAGCTGGAAAACTATTACGAATATTTAAAAAAAAACAACACGTGGTCATTTGTTTGAGCTGTATTTACCCGATCAAAAATCTCAAAATTGTTTTAAATACATGAAAAATATTTCAATTGATAGAAACGCCAGCCAGTTTACTAACTGAGAAACGCTTGTAACATACCTACATACAGATGGCACTTAATTTCACCTGCCATACGAGGGTCACTAAAATAGTCTTTAGATTTTGCAAAACTACTGTCATTTGAGTCACCCTAACGTTTGCATTACACAATTTGAGATTTTTTGCATCTTAACGTTACTTCAAAGTTGTAAGTCAACAAAAAAAAATTAATGATTTTTTACGAATTGCGACGTGGATTAACGCAACAGCAGTGTAAAGGCTTAGGTCAATTGGATTGCGGATGAATGCTGAAAAAATACCAGCGCGCTATGTTCAGACAGTTAAATAGTATCGTTGCTTTTGAGGTAACTTTGATATATGATAAGTAAAACCAACAAAAGGTTTTGAGGCAAACAGCATTTTGAAACAAATTGTCACTCTTTTCCTTCTTAATAATGGGTCATGTGGCTATAGTGGCGTTAGCGGAGTTTCGTTCAGTTAAGTATGAGTGATAAACCGCCAACTGTTTTGAATAAATGGAGGAGAAATAATCAATAACGGTAAACAGTTGTTCATCAAGAAAATTCGGGCTTTCACACATCTTGTCAAATAATGTTTTAAGCACCCAAAATATCAAATGTATGAAGTGTCCAACGGTTCGTCCAGATTTTGGACCTAATTTATAATTTTTCCTTTTTTTTTTGGTTTCCGTAGATCAGAGATAAACTTCGCCGACAATGATTTTCATCGCCAGAAGAAGCTGCTAATGCATTCAAAAACACGCTTCTTTAGCACCGAATTCAGGGCGGAAAATATGCTTCACTAATTGGTTTGAGCGTATATTGGCGTGCATAAATAATGAAAACCAATAAGACAATTTTACCTACAAACTTAGTTTTTTTTTTTGCTTAGGTAGTTTAGGGACTCTTCAGTACGCCTTCGTATGTGTAGTTCTAATTGTATACCAGCAACCGAAGTAACTGAAAAATAAAATTCTTAACTCCGTTAAGTGTGTTTGCATGTCAAATGCAATGACAACACTAACAACTACGCTAACTTACATTGCGGAAATTTTCATACTATTTTCACTCAAATGTCATGTGTAAATAAATGTGGATTCTTATATTAATATGTTTATGTGCATGCGTGTACATATGTATATACATACAAATATATGTACCTGTACACATCTGCACTGGTAGCGCTAGAGAGGTAGGCAACTAGCAATTTCAATAAATATAACATTTTATACCTGCAAGTATACATACTTACATACATATGTATGTTGTATATGAGTGCATCATCGCACATGCTAGCAGAAGTGGCAAAATAGCATAACTCTTAAAAATTTTATTGCACTCATTTATTTTTCTTTATTTATTTACACTTGAACATTTCGTTCTCATTCCTGCACCTGAGTGCGTTCAATTTTTTTTTTAGTGTGTGTACGAGCATTTCATATTTTATATTACTAAATACTTCGTTGCTGGAGCACTGGTGGTCAGGCACTTGAAGTTATGGTGGAGAGTATGAGCATTTATAGCATTTGCCATGCATTCATATGAACCAACATACATACCTTTATATATAAACGATATACGATATATATACGATATAAACTTTACTTTTAATCGAATTATGAAAAGTAAAAAAAAAATGTAAATCGAAATTGCAAGTATGTACTATGTACCTCGCGAGAGAAATGAAGTTTTTGTGAAGATACATGATAAAAACATAGTAAGGTACAACCGTTCTCTCAACTCGACGCCATGATTTTTTTTTTTTTTTGAAGTTTGCTAGTATTTTAAAATCAATAAAACTTGGTTTTTAATATTTTTTCTGATAAGTACTTGTATGGGTCCACATTAGACAGTACCGTTATAGTACGTTATAAGCCGTTCATTCGTGAGTCTAAAGCCGAATCTAGGGGCCGCCTTTTTACATTTAGCAGTGACCCATAAATAGTTATGCTGAAATATTTGATCGAAATATTTCTCTTTTGTTGAGCTTTGATTTACTGATATTAGGCTGATAAGAACTGAGATCTGGTGGGTAAGCACTAGACCAATAAGTTTTGGAAAAAAATAATTCGAGATAAAAATATCGATAATACCGACTATGCATGTCAAAAATATGACAAAAAATGTAAAAAGACGTTCGGCCAAAAAAAAAATTAAATTTATTTTTAGAGTTGCCTTACAAAAATACTTTATACTCAGGTTACGGCCTAATATACATATGTATATACATAGGTCCTTTCAAAAGTTATTTGTAAAATTTTGTGAAACACTTAGGCATGAGAACAAAATATGCTAAAATAACTTTTTTCATTATTTTTTCTTTTTGCACTCACCATTTAGTTGCTGGCCAAATTCCCGTACAGTACATATATACATAACTAAGTGAGTTGAAAGCATTTGGAAATTTTTTCGGCCAACATAAAAAATAAAATAACTACGAGAAAAAATCAAACATTTTAAGGTAAAATCAATTTAACATATTTATGACGAGAATTCAATTTAACCTGGCTGAATATGTCACTGGCTCATAGGAAGATACATATGCACATACATATGCACACATATAACGGCGAAAGTGGCACATTGGCTCGTTTATATACATATCTACCAATTGTATATGCACATGCAGAAATATTGGTTTTCACAAAGCATACCCTACATATGGACATTAGACTGTTTCAAAAATCTACTTTTTTCAAAATCGCTTGTAAAATATTTTAAGGAAAGTGAAAAAAAAACGCCTGCCAAAAGCACAGTCCCTTATATTAAGGTTTAGAAGTACCACACGGCGAATTTCTATTTTCCATTTAAATAACATAGCAAAAACAAAATATGTCGCACATTTGAAATTTTATAACTGGTTTTTAGGTAAACGTGCCAAAATGAACGGTACATATTTTGAAGAATACTGAAGGCTGTAAAAAATATTCATAATAGTTTTCCATAATTTTATTATAAAAGTTTCACAAGCTTAAAGGCGAACATATAAAAATTGAACATTTTTTTTCAATTTACGGAAAAAAAGTTTTAAACTATTTGCTAAATAGAAAATTAAAAACTATTAATAAATTCTAAGGAAAATTGTATGATATTTGTCGATAGTTTTTTGGACCAGTCTAATGTACATACCTATATACGTATATATGTACATATTAATGTGCACACTGCATGTCTACACATTCACTTCTATACTTTATTCTATGTTTTTCAACTCCTGTTTTTGCCACTTAAAAACTTTGCGCTTTAACTTAATTTGACTGTGCGATATTTGACGATAACTTTCACCAACACAACGGGAGTTATTCGTTTTTTTTTCCACCTTGTGGTGCTGAGTTTACCAAATATTTGTTATTGTTTTTTCTTACACTTCCACATATGCGAAGTAGCGTTTGACATTTCCACAGCTAGTAAGCAGCGCCCAAATCCATCAGTGACATTAGGTGTCTTTTTTCTTAGCGATTTCTCAAACTCGCGAAAGTGTCAAAGTGGGTTATGTTTGAAATAAAAAAATACTAGATAAAGTTTTTATAGATCAGATAATAAAAGTGGCAAAATCAGTAAAAAGTATTATAAAACCTCTTAGGCCATTATAGGTGCGCTGACATTGGAAAATATGTATTTTTGTGGCATTAGAGTAGACCAGGCGTGGTGTTGCTTAACTTGTTGCGAAATATGATATATTAAATGGAACTAAACATACCTGGCATAAAAAATAACAATTTTACAATAGATTAAACTGGTGCATAGCATCACAGTTGGTGACTCAGGAGTAGAATAAGGTTTTCTGTAGCCTCATTGGCTAACCTTAAGTCACTTAACGCCCGTATTTTAATAATTCATATAACCCGTGTATAAGTTATTAACCCTTCTGCAGCATTTGGAGTTTACCCCTCCTATAATATTTTCGATTTTTTTGGATTCAGTTAATACTTAAATTATCATCAACTTTATCAACAAGTGCTATATTCTTATCCATTCAAAGTTACCCTTAAATACTAAATAATAATAATGGGTCTAAAAATAACCCAGAAACACTGCGGGTTATGGACAAACTATGTTGGCTTTTAGAAAACAAAATAAAATACAAAAAAAATCTCTTTAATTTTTGCAAAACCATAAAGAGTTTTTTTTTTTGAAATTTGGACATTTTGCAGAAGGGTTAAATTCGACTTCTCAAACAGGTCGCAACCTTTTTATAAAGTAGTTTCAACCTAAAAGCTTCTTAAATATCCTTCATCTGACATTGTGATAAATAATTTAATTAACTGATAACTTAAGTTGAATTTGATTTTTTAAACATGTGGCAACCCCCTAGATATAGTTCAGAAATAAACCCTTTTTAAACAAATTTCGAATGATACCAATATTTATAAAATTAATTTAAGTTATAAAGTAATTTTAATTAAACTTTTTAAATGGCTGACAACCCTCTTTAAAATCCTCAAATATATTGTTAGAGTTCAAACTTAAGGGTTCTTACCACTATTTCGTTTGATATATTTTAATATTTTATTGTGTATAAGTTAACTAAATTCAAGTGTTAAAATAGGTGGCAACCCCCTTAAAAATATTTCGCTGTCGTCCGACACCCATACTGTGATGAAAATTTCACTTATCTTATAAGTTCATTTTATTTAACCATTTATTTTGCATTCCTTCACAGGAAAACCTGTGAACACCTATTCACATATGTAACTGGACGGGGGATTATGAAAAGCGCGTGTGGCTCCGGAGAGGAGGCTTTGGAAGAGATTCGCACGAGTAACTTTATCGATAGTTTCACTATATTTGTAATAATTAACACCATTTATGCGTTATACCAAATCTATACTAATATATATTTTTAAATTCGTTTTTTTGTGTTCGCAAAGCTTGAGAGCGGCTGAACCAATTTTTTTGAAATTTCGGGTACCTACAGCATACCTCGCAAGGATGGTTATAAGCATAAAAAAGTTTCTTTATATAAAGGGGGCGTGGAACCTCCCATACAAACCAAAGTTTGCATACTACGTATTTCTGTAAGTGTTTTGCTAGTAAGATTTATAAATGGAGGAAACAGTAAAGTTGTTATAGTTGCAAAATTTTCAACACGACGAAAAATGGGCTAATAAAGCTTTTATAATATTATAGATGGATAAACATACATAAATGAGCAGTGGGATTGAATTCCCTTGTAACGTTGGTAGCTACCAAAGCCCAAGCAGGAATTAGCTGTTTTGACGCAAAGTGTTAGGTCGCTGCTGCAGAAAATACGCCAGCCTGCAGCCAGTGGTGACCATACCGGGAGGTAGACTGTTTTGTAGTAGTAACTAAATTAAATTTTATTTCATTCTATTTAACAATTTAAAGTGAAATCGCTTCCTGTGTCTACTGCGCATTAAACTCCCGACATAGTGCAATTCTTCAATGCCAAATGGCCAAGTATTTACTTAATAATATGAATTTCGAATTTCGATTTTCGTAATTGCCACTGTAAAGCAGTAATTTGTGAAATTGCAAAGTTTTCCACTTCGTGCTAAAAGGCGAGTCGATTTTGCAAAGCGCAGTAGTACAGCAAAGTTCGTGCACAAGTGAGAGCAGCGCCACTAAATCATGGCCGCAGGGAAAGTAAAAAATCGCGCAAACCGAGGATCAAAAAAACAAAGCAGACTTTTGCAACCGCTTCCGTTTTCATATGTCGCTATCGGCATTCAATATGTTACGTGTTTGCTGGGCATTTCTTGCTTTGTGTACGAAAGTTATGAAAGGACACAGCACCAGCGCCAAGTGCAAATGGGCGTGCTTCGTTTGAAATGGACACCTCAGCAGCTTCGGGGTCATTTTCGACTATCTCGTGTGTTGCGTTGTTACAGCATTTCAATGATCGTTTCGATCGCCGGCTATATGCTTTTCGCTTTACACACGCTCTTCACACAAATGCATTTTCTCAGCTCAAGCTGGCTTCTTGCAGCTGTCGGTAATATGCGTTACATATTGATACAGGGTGCTGCCGTGTTTGTCATGATCTGGATATGGTGCATTCAAGATCGCATAGTACGTTTTCTCAATCATTGGCTGCGCCAGCATAACGCTCTGCGAGATCTTCGGCGCTACTTAAATTTGCCGCGTGTGAAAGTTAAACGTTTGCAGCGCTTGGATCGACAAAGTTGCATATTGTATTTCACTAAACTATTATTCATATCACTGACACCTGTATTGACTGTTTATGTGGTGCATAAAGAAAAAGCTTTAGAGCGACCGAAACTTTTGGCAGCGCTAATCTTCAATTGCTTTTGCGGTATACTCTTGCAAGTGGTAGTCATTACATATTTTACTTGCATCTTAACTGTGGCGCATTATGGCAAACAAATAAATGAGTTGTTGCAATATGCATTCGCCGAGGCAAGTCTATACTTAAATAGTTTACAACCACCAAATAAATATCACCGTAATCGCGTGTATTGCCTCTGCATGGTTATTAAACGCCTACACTGCTTGCATGACCGCAATCGGCGTTTGAGTCACGAATTATTGAGTATTTACACTCCATCGATATTCAGCTACTTATTCTATGTACTCATTGTGGGTACCGCGCAGCTGTTTGTATTCTATTTTGTGAATTGTAGCCGAAAAGCTGGCAAATTTAAGGCAGGCGGCGAATCGCAAATGGACAAGTGCTCTTCGCCTAATTTCATTGGACTAATGTCAGTCATTGCTATGTTGGCCGACACCAGTGTAGTGATTTGGGGCACGCATCTGATGCAAATACATATGAACGCGACACGATCTATTCTCGCTTAGTGTAGTGTTGAACTGCCACCGCCGCGTGGTATGTGCAGCAGACGATGCTGTGCATTTCAATTGAAGGCTGTGGTAAGGGAACTGATTTCGATATATGTATAGGTACTTAATCTCAATATGTATATATCCGTGGTCAGAAGTAATAATTGCTTACGTTTGGAAGCTGCTTTAGTAGATATAATGCACACCTCGATTTTTTATTTCAGCTTCAAATATTTTTTCTTTTCGGAATAGTATTTATATAGTAAGATTTTGATACTCCGCAACTAGAGCAGACTACATAGTGCAGCGATTACTGCTCGTTATTGTAGATATTATATCTCTAAGCCCATATCCATATCAATATCCATTTCCATGTCATACATATCTATATCTATATCCCCATATCACATGTCCACATCCATATCCTATCACCACCCGTATCCATATGGTTGCATATCCATTTCCACATCCATATGCATACTTATCGATATCCATCTCACATCCATATCCACACCATATCCACATCCATATCCATATGCATATTTATCCATATCCATATCCATATCCGTATCCATATCAATTCCATACCCATATCCTTATCCATATGCAAATCTATCCATATCCATGCCCATATCCATATAAATATCCATATCCATAACCATGTCGTATCCATATAAATATCCATATCCATATCTATATCTATATCTAATTTCATATCCATATCGACATCCATATCCATATGCATATCTATCCATATCCATATCCATCGACATCTCCATACCCATATCCATACCCATATCTATATCCATATGCACATCTATCCATATCCGTATCCATATCCATATCCATACCAACTTCCATATCTATATTCATATCCATATCCGTATCACTATCCATAACGATGTCATATCCACATAAATATCCATATGCACATCTTTCCATATCCATGTCCATATCCATAACCATATCCATATCCATATCCATATCCACATCCATATCCATATCCATGTCCATATCCATATCCACATCCACATCCATATCCATATTCATATCCATATCCACATCCACATCCATATCCATATCCATATTCATATCCGTCTCCATATATCCATATCCATATCCATATCAAATAAAATACTCTCTTTGCATAATAAACATTTTCTTTTTTTCAACAAATCACTATACTATATGGCCTTTGGGGTAGTAAATGAAGTCACATAATGTTTTCCAGCTAGACGAATTTGCATTATATCTACGCATGGTGCATCAACAACAGCACAGGTGTGGACGACGCTATGTTTATTTCTTGATTTGTGGACTCTTTGCACTGGATCAGCGGTTGATATTTGGCCTTTTGCAAACAATCTTAAACTACCTGATCATACTTATACAATATGATAAAATCGATAATGGAAATAGACGTCAAAATAGATAATTATAATAATAATATTTTGTCGTTTACTGCTTGTATGAAAAATTAGGTTAAGTTTCGTAAATGTATGTAAATTTGTATGAATATCAAAGGGCTTATCAAGTGCTTTAAAATTAGTAAGAAAAATTTGAGTAAAAAAAAGTATTCTAATTGTAGTGATGTTAATGATATTCACACATATATTTGAAGTAAATGACAATATGGAAATAGTAATTTTATTGCTATTTTAGGGAGCAAAAAATTTGTTTAAAAAAATTAAAAAAATCAAAATACTCCAATTACCTGAAGAAAGCTTATTTACACCTCAAATATTCGAAAACTACAGTCATACTCGTATACACTTTGTTCTCTAGAAATTCCTAAAATTTATTTATTTATTTCCTTTAAAATGACTTTCTTTCTTTTCAATTAAATTAAATTACTGTCATAGTCTTTAAGCATCTTACATTAGATACCTGCGAATAATGTGTACATTTGCGTGTTGCATTTAAAATGAGAAGTCTCTAAAATGCGCTCAAAGCAAATCAGTTACATTATTTTTGGAAAACATTATACACCTACATTAACACATCTAAACTATGTTCACATGTTTACACTAGCAACAAATCAACTGTGATATGTACGCAGCAGAAATGCAATAGCTCAAGTTTAACGTGTGCTCGGTCATGTGGGAGGTCAGAGGCGGAACCAAAAAAATCTAAATTAGAGGGTTATACTTTCTGTAGTGGTGTACGTGCGTTTTATGGAGTGTATCGGATCATTGCAAATATCAATAGATAGAATTAGGAAGCTGTATACCTACGATGAACGCTATTAACACCTATGCTTATTTTCTATGGGTGTTCACAACATGCTCACCACTTCAGCAACTTCTGTAATACTCAGGGAACTAAGAGCATATAAGGATATGTATATGGACAGGTAATATCGGAGACTACCTGAAACATAATAATACAGGTCGTTCAGGGCTCATAGGCTTACCGTGTAGAGACGACTGCAACAAGACTTCTTCGACTAAATACATTTTTTTAAGACTGCTGCACCGTGGTTAATTTGACCAATTTTTGTGGAGAAAAATTAATCCCCTTTGGCGGCCGTTGAACCTGATTTGTAATTTATTGAAAATTTTGAATGCAGTTTTCTTATAAATATTTCAATATTTGTATTAAAGAAAAACTGAGTGTTAGTTATAAAACCTACATATATGTAGAGTGACTATTTTTGAAAAATATTGCCATATTATATTAATTTCAATAAAAAACCTGTAATGTCAAAACTCTATTTTTTACACATTTTTGATAGTCTAACCAAAATAGCAGCTGTAGATCTTAAAAGGATGAACCTTTTTTTTATTTTTTTTTTTTAGATATTTATTAACATAATGTTGTTAAAATGTTGTTCGAAATTAGATAAAAACAGAACACAAAATCGATTTAAACATTCTACTTACAGACAACAACATTGACCTTCTGCTAAGCACTTTTCATTCAACTTCCAAGAAGAGTTGTACATTCATTTCAATCGTTGACGTGATCTAGGCATTAGTCGGAACTTAATACCTTGTTCTCCATAACTTTCAGATACTGGGTCATAAATTACTAGGAGGTGCATAAAGTAAGGCTACCGAATAGCTATAGATACTGATGTGGCTTTTATATAGCTCCAAAATATGACACAATCTGTAAAAAAAAAAAATACACAGACCTTACGCTGCAATGATAGTATGGGTTTTTACTATGCATGGGTTGGCACCCATACCTAACATAGCCTAACCTAACTTAACCCTCAGCTCCCCATCAAATTTTTTGAACCCTTATACCCACTATACGTAATTATTACCCTTTACATACAATATTTCTAAAAATTTTTATATAAAAAAATTATTTGGCGAAGCACAAAGCGAAACTAGAGAGCAGTAAGTAAAATTAAATGCATCCGGTCCGGGGAGAAAATCAACTTTTTGAGGTTAAATTTTACACGCGATAGGAGCTGAGAGTTAATCATTCTCTCTTAGTAAATGATTGGTAGTTGCATACTTTTAGGCACTTTTTTTCTAGATCACGAGTAAATAAAATATCACGTAGCTCTTTCTTGATTTGATTCCTGACTAGTGGTAAATTATGTGAAAATGATATTAAAATATTTTTAAAGATAAATTTCTTTGTATTTTAAGCCAAACCCATAACTGATTGATTTCGACGTGAAATTAGGAATTAACCTGAAATTTTGTAGCGATGTCAAGCATAACAAACGAGAGGGTTTTGAAAGAGTTTAAAATCTGATTTATTAAAAATTAAGTGCATATCTTTTTGACATGGGACAACCTTTTTGAATAAGTCAACCCAGCTTTAGACGCCACTGGTGTTTACATACGTACATATGTATGTATGTATGTATGTATGTATGTATGTATGTATGTATGTATGTACGCGTGCAAACTCTTAAGCAAATGAGCGTATACCCTGGGGCTTTCACCTGCTACAATATCAATAGAATCAGTTGCATGCCCATACAGTTTCGCCAATTACACCATTCATTCGAACTTCATAGCACTGTGCTGAATTAGATGCGCGTACATATGCATATACTGACACACACACACACACACACACACACTTATACATACAAATGCATTGATGAATTGCAATTGTGCATTAGTCACTGGCATTCGTATATCTACGCTTCGCTAGTTCATGTTTGCCGTTCGCACTTGCTTACTTGCATACTTAAGCAAACGTATGACCGTATGTACATTAGGGTGGTGCAAAAAGACACGTGAAAAATTAAAGTCGGAATTTTTGTGCTCTCACCCCTTAGGATTGTTCTATAATGAAAAAAATATCCCCTATTTTATTTTAAAGTCAAAAAATATTTAGAGGTCGCTCAAAGCGCTCAAAGTTTGCCATGTATTTTTGTATGGGGGAAAAACAACTTTTCGTAGAAATGGTATAGAATAGTTAAAAATTAGTATTTTTCTACCAGAAAACTGTGGTTATCTACAGGAGATTCCCAGTAATAATACCTAGTTGTTTATTTAACAATTTTATCATTGCAACTATAATTTATAGGTCCGCCAAAAACGCGCAAAAACACCGAAAAATGCAATGGGGGGACCAATAAAAAATCGTTAGTACTAAAAAATGGTTAAATAGACAGGTATTATTTTTGAAAATCTCCTGAAGAGAACCAGAGTTTTCCGATCGAAAAATATTGACTTTGATATTGAAGAATTCTATACCATCTCTACGAAAAGTTGTTTTTTCCCCATATAAATATACATGTAGAACTTTGAGCGCTATGAGCGACCTCTAAATATTTTTTGATTTCAAAATAAATAAATAAGGGTATACTTTTTTCGATATAGAACAATCCAAGGGGGTGAGAGCATTACAATTCCGACTTTACTGTTTTTGGACCACCCTAATTTACATACAGCTCTTTGCTTTGGTAAATATGTATGTATGTATAGAATTGTAAGTACATATGTTCATCGATATTTGCTGACTCCGTCTACTAAGTATAGCTACTGCAGCGGAAGCATAGAAATCTTTACACAGCGTTCGCTGTTCAACATTCATCTCTGTCTGCTTCCGTTTCCCGTTTGCCATTTCTCCAAAGTTACGATGGCAGTTTCACGATTACAGAAGTTGTAGTTTTCGCTGTGGTAGTTGCTGTTGCAGTGCTAGTCAGATTCGTTTTGTTGTTGTTGTTGTCGTTGTTGTTGTTGTTGGTGCCGTTGTACTTGTCCTTTCAAACGCCACCTCAATTGCTCATCGCAGCAACTTTGCCACAGCGTGAATTTCCATTAACACCTAGCTATCAGTGTTGCCAGCATGTCACTTTGTAACTTTCCAACCGCCGTTGTTTATCCGCCAGCATTTGGCGTATTGACTGTATAAACGCGGATGCTGCTACGGATACTGCCTCTGCTGGTGCGGCTGCTTTTGCTGTTACTGCCGCTGACGCTGACGTCGTCGCTGCGGCTGATCTCTTTGTGTTGGAGGTGAAGGTTGTTGGTTCCTTTTTTTTCGAGCTCTTTTATTTCAACCGAAAACAGGCAGGGAATTGCGCTTTATTGCAATCAACTTTTTTCACACTTGCAAATACATGAGCAAATATCTATATAGTACATATGTATATGTAAATCAGAATAGAATCATTTACTTGTTTGCATGCACTGTACGTAAACGTATCACGCATTAAAGGAAATGGAAGGCATTGAGTGGAGTTGAGGCTTAGTCGTATGCTTGCCTATTGAACTTGTTGCAGCAGCTGACTTTGTGAAACTTTGAAAAAAAGCTTAGTGAACATTTTTTTTTATCAATAATTGTATATTTTTTTAAATAACTTGTAATTATTTCTATATTTTAGCGTCATTTATTGTCGGTATTTCTTGTATGGATTGTGTCTTGTCAGGATTATGTAAGGTAGGGATTTGTTCTAGTCTGGAATATATCTGATCGGAATTTGGCCGCGTCTGAATTATGTCGTTCGTGATTTTCTATTTCGAGATTTTGTATGTCAGAATTTCATTACACACCCAAGGATAAAATGCAATTCAAATCCCGAAATACAAAATCGCGATCAGACATAATCCAGACAAACGTCAACAGAAAATTTAATTTGAATATTTCATTAGTACAAAACGGAAAAATGTGTGACCGATGTTTTTAGTCGGCGCAGTTTTATAATGAAAAAAATAGTTTTATTAAATCCAACAATGGAACTGACATTGTCTTAGCAGTCAGCAATTTTTTGAAGTACCAAAGTATAATAAATAAAATTGCAAATTTATTTGAAATTTTTGCAGTACGTGATATATGTATTGATAAAATAGGTATAAAGAAAATAATGATCACTCGCTGACAGATGTGAATAACAGCAGTTAAATTGAACAATACTAAACAAAGAAAAAAAAAACCAAACTTACTACGAGAAAAACCTAATAAAATTCTATTGGAAGACATTAAATGTACGAGTTTATTTATTTATGCGCCAAAACTTACACACCTACTACAAAATCTTATACAAAAGTGGAAAGGAAAAATGCAATAAACAGTAAATAACATTTGACATTATTGCTTTGCTTGCAACAATTTAAAATTACTTTGGTTAACATAAAACTAACAAAACTAACAACAACAACCACAATAACTCTATTATACACAATGAAACTATATTACAATACAATACATACACACACATATGTAGATGCAGTGAACTGAAATTGAAATACGAAAAACTGCAAAATACCAAACAAACTGTAAATATAAGTGCAACTGTAATTGCATAGTTTTTGGCAGACAGGCGCACATGCTAAATCATGAAAAAGAAAAGAAAAAAAAACTATAGATAACTATGTGGAAATTGTGAATGAAGTGAATATACTATAAATAAATTTTAAATTGTCGTACGCAAGCTATTAAAATACTAGCTTAAAATACAGTGGACAAGTGCATATGTTTGTGTGCGATTTGAGTTGCTATTTCGCAGATTATTGTTGCAATAAACATTTTGCACTTAAAGCAAATAAATTCAAAAAAGGGAAAAACAACTAAAAAATAACAAATAACACAACAAATTTATGTCAAGTAAAAGTTGATAATCGGCTTCTAACTGAAGCTGGACTTGCAATTCACAGCACTGTACTGCTGCGAAGAGAAACAAAAATTGCAAAAATCCAAATTTATGCTTACTATTGCACAATTAAGTATGATTTTATACAGCGCTAGCTCTGGAACAGAGCAATTCCCCATAGCACAAATTCGATTGTTGCAAGCAGACCATAAATGTGAGTGTTACATATGTACATATGTATGTACATACTTTAACAAAACACTCTATGCATAATTCATTTAGCGCACGAAAACAATACTGCACAAATTTTCGCATGTATCGTCTATATACTATATGTAGGTACATTAGACTGCATTACCAAAAAAAGTTGCGGTTTTCCGCCGGGAATACAAAAACTTGTTATATTTTAAGAAGTTCAACAAAATACTTCGGAAAAATATTAAGATTAACGTGAGCTGGACCGATTGGAAAGTACCTCCAAAAATGGCATTTTTTACGAATAAAAATAGTTTCTAAAGAACTTTTTAAAAAAAAGTACCCTCAGATGACAAAACAGATTAAGCTTAAAAAATCTGCATAAAAATATTTAAAAATCTCTTCAACGGAATTGTAAGAATGAGATTTTTGATGCTGTTTTTTTTCCTTTTTTCAAAGATTGATTTACGAAAAACTGGAATAACTGGGCCAAAGCTATTCTGATTTAGACTTATGGGATCTTAGAAGAAGGGTATTTTCACACTGTTTTTATTTCTGTCCAAAAAAAAGTCATTCATGCCCCAATTTTTTTCAAACACCAACACTTCTTAATTCAACTTTGAATGACGTTCGTTCATCCTACCTTTCTCTTTCATCCTTTGAATGAGCTTATTAGCAAAGAAATAAAAAGGTGAGAAAATACCTTTCCAATGACACCTCCTAAGTCTAGTTCAAAAGTTTAGGTTCAGTTATTAGTTTTTCTTATACCAATCTTTGAAAAAAGTTAAAAAAAAAACAGCATCAAAAATCTCATTATTTTATTTTATTTAATAAACAGGCGTTGCTGCTCTTCAAACACATCAAAAAATGCTGAATGTTTATATTAAAGTTTTTTTAAGACTTTCCCATATTTAAATATTTCATATAATTTGTTTATAAGTAAACTAAATTGGGCTTCTAAAACAATTGTCAACTGTTTTATTATTTTAGTTCAAATCGAATTGAATTTTTAAACAGGTGGCAACCCCTCTATATGTAGTTAAGAAATAAAGCCCTTCAAAACCATTTTGCGTTAAATTAATTACTAATTTTTTAATTAATTTAAATTTAAATTTTTAAATATTTTTAATTTATTTAAAAAAAATGGAAAGTCTCGCAAAAATGAAACCTCATTGCATATCTAAAGGCCGAGACCTTTAAATTGCCATCGCAGTTTTGAAAATCGAACGAACCGTACAGATCTGATGACAGTAACAAAAAATATCTTCGCGTATTTTTCTGCATTATAGTGAACAGTTATTTTAATCTTAATCTCGATCAGAATATTAGTCCTACTCGGGACCAACCAACCTGGCGATCCCCGCCCTTCTCCGCTTTTGCGTTTGGAATTATAGCCCAACGCGTTGCTTTTTCGTTTCATCGATGCTTGCATTTGACACCCCAAAGAAAAATGTAAAAAAATAAAATAAAAATTTTAGCTGGTTGCCTTCCTAAAATACTTAAGACTCAATGGTGTAGGCCCAACTTTATTTTTCTGGCACGGGCTAATGCACACGATATTCAGCTTCCAAATTTAGTGAGCTTGTATTGATGTTTGCAAAGCAGCAACAAGAAATGCCACAACCATGGTCGAAAAGAAAAACCTAAAGTCTATGAAATTGCACTTTTATGAAAATGACTATAAACAAAAAAAATTCTGCATGGCAAGCGAAAGAAGTGCATAATCACTTACACTGTAACAATAGCCAAACTAAGCGGTAGTTGATGACAACAATGGGATGCTGATGGACAAGGTGTGAAAAAACTGTAAATGCTATTCCGTTGGCATTCTTTACTTTAAGTAATTGAACATTTGTACGCTAAGCGAGTTTCGCTCTTGTTATATTTACTTATAAAAAAGAATACAAAAGCAATGGCGTGGTTCATTAAACTTCGTCACCTGCTGGCTATTTTTGCCATAATTCAGAAATTTCACCTGTACCAAATCAAGCATTCGAATTTGCGCATCATTGATGAGGGCCCGAACGACTGCCGCGAAAGATCATATTTATTATTTTTCATTTCGCTTTATTATTCACTCAACATATCGACGTAAATAAGACGACGAGGCATCCCATATTCAATCATTATATAAATAGGCAATCATGTTTCCTTTACACCCCTTTTACGGCTAAACTATACTTCTAAGGTATAAACAGTTATATATCATTAGAAAGGTATTTTGATGCTGATGTACAGGCAATTTTTAAAATTTCAAATCAGTTTAAAATAGAGCGAAAAAATCAATTCAAAAGTCACACCAATACCAATGCACACATGTACATGGTTGGGGCGGAAATGCCCCCTAAATGTATGCTTTAATATTGATAGCGAATTAAAGAAACGTGCTAAGCAGCAGTTCAGGAATAAAATGTATGTATGTATGTACATGAATAGATTAGACTCAAACAAGGAAGAAGGTAAAGTTGAGTATGGAGAAGAAGAAAGTGATAAATACAGAAATTAAAATAAAAGTAAAGAAAACTAGATATAAAGACAAAGAGGAAGGACAATTTAAATACCTACCTAATAACAATGGTGGGGGTGAATATGTAAATGAAGAAAAGAATGGACATATTTAGATCAGGATAAAGGAAAAGATAAAGATGAAGACCAAGACGACGAAGATGAAGATGAATATGAAGATGAAGATGAAGATGAAGATGAAGATGAAGATGAAGATGAA
>NW_023458566.1:12135936-12144436 GCF_013731165.1 Rhagoletis pomonella
GGTTTTCGTACGTCGAGAGAGGACTTTACTCCTGAATTGCCTACTCAGTCCAAAGTAGCACTTGTTGGCAAGAGTGATTCTACGTTGGATTTCAATGCTGACATTATTATCGGTGTTAATGCTGGTTCCCAAGTAAACGAAATTCTCTACTTTCTCGAAATTGTAACTGTCAACAGTGACGTGGGTGCCAAGGCGCGAATGTGCTGACTGTTTGTTTGATGACAGGAGATACTTCGTCTTGTCCTCGTTTACCACCAGACCCATGCGCTTTGCTTCCCTATCCAACTTGGAAAAGGCAGAACAGACTTCGCGGTTTTTGTTACCGATGATGTCGATGTCATCGGCATAAGCCAGCAATTGCACGCTCTTGTAGTAAATTGTTCCTGTGCGGTTCAGTTCTGCAGCTCTTATTATCTTCTCCAACATCAGATTAAAGAAGTCACATGAAAGGGAGTCGCCCTGTCTGAAACCCCGTTTTGTGGCGAACGGCTCGGAGAGGTCTTTTCCAATTCTGACGGAGCTGGTGGTATTGCTCAACGTCATTTTACACAGCCGTATGAGTTTTGAGGGGATGCCAAATTCAGACATAGCGGCGTATAGGCAACTCCTTTTAGTGCTGTCAAAAGCGGCTTTAAAGTCGACAAATAGGTGGTGAGTGTCGATCCTTTTCTCGCGGGTCTTTTCCAAGATTTGGCGTATTGTGAATACCTGGTCTATGGTGGATTTGCCAGGTCTAAAGCCACACTGATAAGGCCCAATCAGTTCATTGACGGTGGGCTTCAGTCTTTCGCACAATACGCTCGATAAGACCTTGTAACCTATGCTTAGAAGGCTGATCCCGTGGTAGTTGGCGCGAATGGCGGGGTCACCTTTCTTGTGGATTGGGCAGAGCACACTTAAATTCCAGTCGTCGGGCATGCGTTCATCTGACCATATTCTGCACAAGAGTTGATGCATGCACCTTATTAACTCCTCGCCGCCGTACTTGAATAGCTCAGCTGGCAGGCTGTCAGCTCCAGCGGCTTTGTTGTTTTTCAGCCGCGTTATTGCTATACGTACCTCGTCATAGTCAGGCGGTGGAACGTCGACTCCGTCATCATCGACTGCGGGCTCGGGTTCTTCTTCTCCACAACTTTCTGTGCTGCTGCCATTTAGTAGGGCGGAAAAGTGTTCCCTCCATAATTTAAGTACGCTCTGGACATCAGTTACTAGGTCGCCATTATTGTTCTTACAGGAGTGCGCCCCGGTCTTTAAACCTTCCGTAAGTCGCCTAACTCTCTGGTAAAATTTTCGGGCATTCCTCCTGTCGGCCAGCATTTCAAGCTCTTCGCACTCACGTATTTCTGCCTCTCTCTTCTTGTTGCGGCAAATACGTCTCGCTTCCCTCTTCAGATCCCTATAGCGGTCCCACATAGCGCGCGTTGCGCCCGATCGCAGCGTGGCCCTGTAGGCGGCATCTTTTTTCTCTGCAGCTTCCTGACACTCCTCATCGTACCAGTTGTTCTTTCGGGCTCGCTGAAATCCGACTACTTCTTCGGCGGCGGTACTTAATGAGCGGGAAATGTGGTTCCACTGCTCGCATATGTCGGTTTGTTGAAGAGTGCTCTCTGAGAGCAGGTGTGAGAGTCGAGTAGCGAAAGCGCTGGCTGTCTGTTGTGATTGCAGCTTTTCGACGTTAAGCTTTCCTTGCATATTTGGGCGCACATTTTTTGCTGCACATAGGCGGGTGCGTATCTTGGCTGCAACAAGATAGTGGTCCGAGTCGATGTTTGGGCCTCGGAGTGTGCGTACGTCTAAAACACTGGAAGCGTGCCTTCCGTCTATCACAACATGATCGATTTGGTTTCTCGTTTTTCGATCCGGAGACAGCCAGGTAGCTTGATGGATCTTTTTATGCTTGAACCTAGTACTGCATACTACCATGTTTCGGGCCCCGGCGAAGTCGATCAGCCTCAATCCGTTGTCGGACGTTTCGTCGTGGAGGCTGAATTTTCCGACGGTGGTTCCAAAGATCCCTTCTTTGCCCACCCTGGCATTGAAGTCGCCAAGCACGATTTTGATATCATGACGGGGGCAGCGCTCGTACGTGCGCTCCAAGCGCTCATAGAAGAGATCCTTGGATGCCTCATCCTTCTCTTCCGTCGGGGCATGGGCGCAGATGAGCGAGATGTTGAAGAATCTCGCTTTGATGCGGATTGTGGCTAGACGCTCGTCCACCGGGGTGAACGACAGTACTCGGCGACGGAGTCTCTCTCCCACCACAAATCCAACTCCGAATTTGCGCTCCTTTACATGGCAGCTGTAGTAGACGTCGCAAGGCCCCAGACATTCTTTGCCTTGCCCCGTCCAACGCATTTCTTGGATGGCGGTGATGTCAGCTTTTGTCCTTACGAGGACATCAACCAGCCGGGCAGAGGCACCTTCCCCATTAAGGGTCCGGACATTCCAGGTGCATGCCCTCAAATCGTAGTCCTTTAAACATTTGCCGTGGTCGTCATCATAAGGGGGGGTCTCATCCGAGGCTTTGCCTTGCTTCTTCACTGGAAGTGGTTTTTACGTGGCGGGTCCCAAGCCCAGCGCACAACCCATTGCTGGGACACCTGAGCTCACCACACATTAATTCACCACACTTTAACTCCCCACACCTAAATTCACCACACCTCAACTCGCCACACCTTAACCCCCGCACCTAAATCCACCACACCTAAATCCACCACCCTTAATTCACCACACCTCAACTTTCTCACCACACCTTAACTCACCTCAACTCACCACACCAAAATTCACCACACCTTAATTCACCACACCTCAACTTTCTCACCATAACTTAACTCCCCACACCTGAATCCACCACACCTAAATTCACCACACCGTAACTCCTACACCCAATTCCACCACACCGCAGCTCACCACACCCGATTTCACCACATGACATGATATCACTTGATGTGGCATCAAAGGCAACATCATTTGGCATAAAATGAACCAAAATAAATAAGATTTAGATAGAGGTGAAAAAAGGGATAAAAAGGAAATACAACTGAAGAGTGTGCGATGTTATATTGTGGTGTGTTATGCTTCATATGTTATGTTATTTATTCTTATGTTATGGTTATGTTATGTTATACCAAGTACTAAGCTAAACTCCCCTCCACTTAACCCATTCCAACTAATGTTATTTTAGCTCATTCAACTTACATAAACTATCCTTAATTTTATCGGTTGAATTTCAACCGCTGGGTGAACACTAGTACAAATAAAAGGTGTAACAATTACATTGGCGACATGACGTTTGTGCAAACAAGTGGATTCAACAATGGAAATCGATATTGGATGATCTCCAATATCTGCTCGAGTTTTGTATTATATATGGGTCATTCCATACAATAATGCAATAAAAATTGGCATGTTTTTATTTTTATTTATTTTTATTAACTTCATATGTTTGATTTTTACTTTTTTCAGCCTCAAACTTTATGGGGTAAGCTGTAAAAATGGAAACACCAAAACTGTAGAAATTACGAGTTTTTTCATATCTGCGTACATAAAGTTTATACTAAAGTTTACTCCATATAGTTTGGCAACTATTCAGGTTGAAAAAAATAAAAATTAAACATGATGAAGTTAATAATAAAAAAAATAAAAAATGCGATTTTTTAATGCAAAACTTTTTTATTTTAATTTATCTCACACTCTCGTGGAAAGCCGAGGTAATTACGCACATCTTGTTGCCTTAACTGATTTTCTCCGACAAATAGTTTTTTAACTGCAAACAATTGAAAAAAGATACTTCTCCGTGAGTTCAAAATTTCGGGTCTTCTTTTTTCGAGATTTTCGAATATCATGACGAAATAAAATAATAGGTATCTTCTTTTTTTCGATAAAGAATGTAAAAAATTAACCACCGATTCGCGATTGAAACATTCAGCGAACACCGTGGAATTCGGGGCCCTGTTTGTGTTGCGAAATTTCAGGCCGATATTGTGCTTTTTTGTCTCTTCGTGCGAACTCACATCGGATGGCTTAATAGTATAATACAAAACTCCAAAGATTAGTTTTATTTTTTAGCATTCTGATGCCACAGCGAATAGATAATCTAAAATCTTCAAAACTAAATGCGAAAAAGGGTGATTTTTATTATTCTATTGCCTGATTTCTGCTTATTGGCCATCTCCCATCTATGCACATACATACATATGTATGTAAGCATCAGATATAACGAAATGGTAAGAACAATTCAAAAGACACAAAACAGAGAAGCAAAGCAAAGCGAAAAAAAAACTTTCATAAAAACTTTACTTTGCACAATTTGCACAAAAAGCAAAAGGAAATTTGATTTGCCAACACAATAATCTGCGTTTAAGTGGCTTCTCCTTTTCTTTCACGTACTCACCTTCTACATCCGTATTTATTGCATTCCTTTGTCTATAGAAACGATATTTGCCGTTGAGGTATATCATCGTATTGGGTTATTTTCGGTGTGAAAATTGTTAAAGTAAGTATTATTACGCGTTAGTTTAGCTTTGAGCGCTTTTGGCACCTGCTCTTTCTTTCTTTCTTTCTTTTGTGTTTCGCTTTTTCTGTTACGGTGTGTGTATCGTCAGCATTTGCTAAAGGATAGCAGCCGTAATGCCTGGGAAATTGCTTGGCAATTCTATTTTGTAAACATTTAATGTGAAGATAATAAAACTAAATCGAAAAGGAATTCGAAGCGAGCGGGAGTTGCAAGTTACGAAAGATAAAAGTCGGTGACTAGAATGAATGAAGTTTTAGAATATTTTAGTCTTTTAGTTTTCGCAAAATTGTTGTACACAGTGAAAGCTTGGCTCATTTTAAAGAGAGATGCTTCTGCTATAATAGAATAAGTTTTATATATTTGAGAAAACGTTCTGTTACGAGATAAATATAAAGACTTATATTGAAAGATCTCGACCACTAAAAAATTTCTGTAATTCAGATACGCTTGGTAAATAAAGCTACATCGACCCCTTTGCGCTAAGTTATTGTATGTGCCAAAAATATAATTTTATATGAGAGCTTTTTTTAAATAGCAACGATTTTTTTTAATAGCCTTCGCATGTATTTTCATGAATGTGAGTTTTAGCGAATACTTAAATATTAAATAAATAAAAAATTTAAAAATGGCCATTAACCCTTAACATCACAGAAGTGTATAGCGGGCACCTTTTTAAGGTCATTTACGTATAAAACCTAATGTTTCTATTTTTTCGAAAACACATTTTATTTAATCTATCACCAAGGTTTTATGCATCTAAGCGTGACTACAACATCACTAGTTTAATATTTATATTAAAAGGCCTGTCAAGTTATCACTTAGCAGCCCTACAAGGTTTGGTTGCATTACATCAAGGATCATCTCCTTAAAAACTTTAACCCGTCTTAAAAGGTATCTAGAACTTCTAAGTAATGTTCTGATAAATGCAATAGCAATATTGGCCCTGAACACTGTGTAAAAAACAATTTCTAATACTTCTAAATAAAAAAAACATAAAAATTTAAATATTGAAGTACATAATATAAATACCTATACATTTTATTGCACTCAGAATGTATTTTTTTGAAATCACAATGCCTTTGGTTTCTTTCAAAAATGCCTTGGATGTATTTAGTGTGTCCACTGGACACTACTGGTCAGATATGTAACGAAAGGTTATTAGGTCGTTAAGGGTTAAGTGTATAATTGCAGATGAAGTTGCTGTATGGATGCTTTGGCGCGGTACGGCAGATAAGCGTAGCTTCCAAAAATTTGCATCTTCTCAGTTTATAGAAGGTTCGTCTTTTTGTCTAAACAATTTTAAAACAAATTAGTGATATTTTTTATCAACAGATATTTGCCAACAGATACCTGGTAATAAATAAAATTTTTTCAGCAACAAAGGCAAAAAAGAACTAAAACAAATTATTAAACTCCATCCAAAATCTCCAAAATCCATAAGGATTTTCAAGTTCGCAATTACATTTACATACATTTTACGTACATATAGAAAATAAGGCATTTGTAAGTTAGAGTTGTGTGCACATCAATAACATAGAAAAAATTTACAAGATGATCTCTACAAAAAAAATCCTGAAAATCGTTTGATAAAATATTTATTGATGACTTATCGATTTTGCGATCGATAAACTTGTCGATATTATTTATGGATTCATACAAACTACTTTTTCACATTTACCGATTTATTTTTAAAATATTCATCAGATTATTTCCATAACTTTTTCATGTATCGGTATATTTAACATAACAAAAAGTATGCACCGATAAATTCCATATTAGGTGCGCTGAACAATTTGTATACGCATCTATGTACTATACATATGTGCATAACTTCCAAGCTTTCATCACGTTCAATGTTTACCAATTTTCAAAATTTTCTGCCAATTAAGCATAAACTACACCAGCTTTTACGCTTAATAAAAAAACACAAGAAACAAGAGAACATTTTCGCAAATCCGTAGCCGCAGTTCCGAAGTTTCGAGTGTAAATTGCAAATAAGCTGCTCCTTCATCCTTGCCAAAGCGCGCAAAATGCGGCAGCCTCATCAAAGTTAGAACAGCTTTTTAGCTTTCATGAAAAAGTTAGCTAAAAAAATTTGTAAGCTGCCACAAAGCCTTTACCCTCCCTAGCTGCGTTGCCAGCAATTGGGTTTGCCTTCTTGTTGCTGTTACTTTTTACGGGATTTCCAAAAACATTTAACATGGAGTGCCGATGCCATTGCACTGTTGCAACAGATCAATTGTAAGCCGAAACCTGGTTTTTGTCGCTCCTTACTAAGTGAATAGTACATACACACTATTCAAATTCTTATGTGTGTATATTTTTAGAAATCCCAGCAAACACAGTTCCCAGTATTTGATTTTACATTAGAATTCTAATGTTCTCATAGTTCTCGAATACTTAAAACTCGTTTTCTAACCTTTGCGTTTGTTGGGTTACGATTTCGCAGGCCAACACGACAGTCACAATTCGGGCGTATGTAATTTGCTTAGAGTTTTGTCGCATTTTCTCGTAAAGCTCAATCGTCTGGCGCAAAAAAGTTTGCAACTCTAAGCCGCTTATATCGAATGAGCAAGTTTAATTGTTTGTGAGTTAAAGCCAATGAGTTTTAGCACCGCAACGGGCGTGACTTTACAGGTGGAGCACAATTTTTAAACGTTTGGGAGAGTACGTATTTACATATTCATGCAAGGACATACATAGAAGCGACAGTTGTTTGATAAAATGCGGCGTAAAAAACAATAGCTAATTACCTGCGTCCGTTAGTATATTTTGATGTTAACATATTTTATTTCAAAGTACGTTAGATTCGGGTTGGTACCATCACTGTCTACTGAGGGGAAATAAAATTCCAATTTATCTTAGCAAAAATTTAGTAAAGATTTTTTTTTAAATGTTGGGGCAAAATAATTATAAAAGATGGTTTACTGTTCGAATTTTATAAAAACGTTTCTTGCTGTTCGTGAGGATTATGATACGTCTTTTGAACACTGATCATTTTTATAATGATGATGCTTAATGATCCCATTCGTCAAAATTTTTAGATATTTAGGGTGGATGTTTTATGAAAAAAATTTTACTTTAACAGGGAAAAAATTAAAAAGATAATTTTTTTGTGTGAAATGTTACATATTTACATGGCATATTCGTAGTACATGGCGTATGAGTAACATTTGCCTATTCGCCACTCTTTTATTTGTCCATAAAATTTTCTTCACTATTAGCTAGATTTTTTCGTAAAACCACCGTCTTTAACTCTAGCCGGCAATTCTTCGTGGAATCGACGACGTGAATTTTTATTAGATTCCCACACGTGTGGATATCCATCCGCATTTGCGGCAGGGGCGAGGATTCTGGAGGCCCTCACCATAGCCAAAGTCTCCAGCATCATAGATCAGGAGTGCATATTCGAGGATACGGGAGAGGTAACGCCAAACCTCTCTTCTTCAGAGTCGGAAGAGGATATAGGCCGAGAAGCAGCTTGCCGCCAACGACCATCCCATGACAGATTTGGTCCTCTTTCACAAAAGCAAAATCGACATCGAAATCTGTTAGTCAACGCTGCAAGAGAAGGAAAACTGCCTCTTCGAGTCATAGAGTGGCGGATACTGGTGTAGCCCAATTTCGATCTTGCGGCGAACAATCGAGGACAGCGACAGAAGAAGGCGATATCAGCTAGACAGACTTGCCTAAAACCAATGGTAGAAGTAAAGCAAGGGCCAGTCGAGGCAGAAGTGCCTTCGGAACATCAAAACCTTTGTACAATGTCAGGAGGTCTGGTGGGCCGGCCAACTTATTTTGAGGGCGTAAAATACCCTCCGCTCATTATCGTAATTAGGAGGGCGATTTCGACTCGGTAGATGACTACAGCCGATATTAAACACTGCACGAGCCATCTGATTCAGGCCGTCATTGCCCCGGCACTGCAGTCAATGCTTGTGGGTATGAGGAGAGGGATGGATGGAACCCATGCTAACTGGGATT
>NW_023458566.1:12144536-12156079 GCF_013731165.1 Rhagoletis pomonella
TTTTTTTTAGATATCAAAGGGTAAACATTTTACGTTTACTATACTTCTAAGTTAATTTTTATAAAGTTACTATATATGGATCCTACATGCAAACATTAAGGGTACGTTCACACAGAAAGCGGAGCCGAGCCGAACGAAGCCGTTGAAAGTGTTTAGTGTTTTTCAGAAGCACTGTGGAGCTGAAAGCAAAGCAGATTTTGATTTTAAACTTTCTATTGAAATTTTCAACTTCATGACGCTGTTGCAAACAAGATATCAAAAAGTTCAAATAAATAGGAGTTTTACAGCTAATATTTTGAATAAACTTGAGCAAATATTTTTGCCGCTTTTCATTGACGGTAAGTTTTGTGATATCTTTTTCGCCGAGTACATGAGAAAAACTCCTCTTCGCTTCATTCAGTGTGAACACCAGCAGCTTCGCTTTGTTCCGCCTTGCTTCGCTCGGCGCCGCTCGACTTTCTGTGTGAATGCACCCTAAGACACGTATGCTCTTAATTAGTTGAAATTGAACATTAAAAAAAAAAATTAAAAATAAAAAGGTCTTAAAAATTAAATTAAATTAAGAAAAAATATTTTTCCTTTTAAAACAATAAAATCTTAAAATTAAGAGAAAATTAAATTTGAAAAAAAATTAAATAAGTTCCTAAAAATTAACTGAAGAAAAAATAATGTAAATTAAATTAAAAAATTATTAAAAATAACAATCAAAAATTTAATTAAATAAGTGGGTTTTTTCTAACGTAATAAAGTCTAAAAATTTAATGAAAATAGAAAAAGTTTAAGTAAAAACAAAGAAATAAATTAAATAGATAAGTTCCTAAACATGACATTAAAAAAAATATTCTCTTTAAAACAATAAAATATAAAAATTGAAAGAAAGTTTATTTTAAAAATTAAAAAATTGTTTCTATTAACTAAATTAAACCAATGAAATATTTTTTCTTTTTAAAATAATCTAAAAAATGTAAAGCAAATCAATTTAAAAAATATTGAAATAGAAATAATACCTAAAATAAGTTTCTAAAAATTAAATTAAACTAAAAACCAAGATGCATAATTTTCTTTTTAAAACAATACAACCAAAAACTGCACGAGGATTCTAACTTCGGAACTGTAGAAGGGCACGCCAGTACTTTTCCCACCTGCCCATAACCATAACCATTTGGAGCATGTTCAATTGCTTTGCGTCAAAAGAGCTTTCAAACTATCTTGGCTGCTGTCTTTCAATTGTCTAACAAAAAACTTGCAGCTATCTTAGCCAAATTGGCTTCTTAATTAGACTGATGCAGTGGGAATTTGGGAACTCTAACTCAGCGGAGGTTAAAACTTCTCCCGCTAACTGAAAGAATGAGGCCTGTACGACCGGTATTTCGGAAGTTGGTGTTGGGTCGAAAGCAACACAAACTCTAAGTCACAAACATCGGCAAAAATCCTCCGAAAGTAACAATAGCCAAACCACAGATGAGATCGTATTTATGTATATCGCTTCTAGCGAATGGTACTTGGAGGACTGCTGGTAACCAATGAAAATCTCTGGCCTTGCCCGATAGAGGCTTTTAGGCCTCACGCATCGAGAAATCCGTATCCGGACCGCCGTATTGCCATACAATTTTTGAAATGCTACGGTGAGCAGAATTCTGCTACGGTGTCTGAAAAACATGCAACTTAGCACACTCGTTTGAATCAAAAAGGTGGTCAGCGATTAGTAAGAAACTTAGTCGACGGCCAGCAGATGCAAGTCTCAGTCATCTACCCCGAGACAAAGCGCCGAAGATGACGATATTTGCTTGAAGACAACAACTCAGACAGGAGCACCATCTTCAGAGAGGAGTGGGAACGTGTGGCCGTAATTTTCTCAACAGTTTCCTTGATAGTGGCCCACCTTTAAAATGCGTGAGTTTCAATTGACATTACGGACTTTTTAAGCGTATTTTTACACTGACAAGTAGTTGGTTGGAAAGGTTGGAGATCTAGATAAGACCTACAACCGCTCAATGGAGAGTTTCTCTGTTTTCTAAGCGATACTACATTTTTTTGTCAAGTTTAAGCAATGGACACATTATGACGACCAGGCGCCTTAAAGAAGCCGCTCGAAGGCAGAATGGACAGAGTATTACTGCGTGAAAATCAGCTTTTTACTGGCTGTTGACAGCTCACACCTGCAAAGATTCGATAAGGGTAAGGGAAGAACCTTCTGGTTGTTAGTGCCCTGACTAGAAATTTTATAAAGATGAACTAGAAATCAGCCTCTTCTTTGACTCGTAGTTGTATCCGTTCTTCTGGAAAAAAAATTGGTTCTGACTGGCGATTTCTTTTGCTGACGATGTGACACTCAATTAAAGTGGCAAGATAGAGCCAGCAAAGTTCGCTCCTGTTTTTACTCTGCGTCAGCTCCTATAGAGTATTCTGTCTTACCGGGTTAAGTAAGAACCATGCAGTCTTTTGAAAAGAATTTTCTTTACTGGAATATAAAGATGAAGAGGAAGAGGAATGCTAACGAAGTAAGACGAACACGACGGCAAAGACTAAGGCGAAAGTGGATACCAAAATGAAAACGAGTATGAAGGCATTTACGAAGCCACAAAAAAATACGAACTCGAAGATCAAAGCGAAGACGAAAAAGAACGCGAATAACAAAACCCAAGAAAAATACAAAGACGAGTAATAATGCGAATTCTAAGCCGAATATAGGCACTAATACGATAATATAGACGAAAACGAAGCCGAATAGGAAGACAGTTACAAATACGAAGGTTAGTATGAAATCAAATAGATACGTCGTATAAGAACGAGAAGGCGAATGCGAATGGGAATGCAAGTCGAATATTAAGGGTATTAAAAATTTCTGCAGTATGAAACGGAGGACTGTGCGCCAGACGCACTACTTTTATTCAAGGTAGCAATCTACACTTGCTTTGGATACAATATGTAAACATTTTTCCTATTTGGCAATGAACGCAATATTCGATTAACGATTAGAAAGCCAAACTTACGAACAAAATTAACGAAAATATTTAAGTAGTTGAGTGTTGTTATTTATTCGACATTCTATCAATTTTTTCCTGAAAACTACAATGCTGTTCAGCTCTTCAACGTGGTTTGGGTTCATAAATCGAAGTTGCAGCATTAAATATATTCAAAACACCATCAAATCAGAGGTCATAAAATTTCGTCGGTCAATATTGGTTCGTAGAACATTTTATACACATTAGTGAGTACTAAAAGTTTATCTTTCTGATACTTAAAATATCAAATATCTATTCCCACACACACTTAGTTTTTTTTTATTTATTTCTATTAGCTCCAATTCGGCGCACACACGCAAACACTCACGCGCAGTAAGAAGCGTTGAGTACATTCGACTGTCTCGCAACTTTTCGCTCGCAAGCATTTAAGTGCACTTGTAATTTTATATCAATTTGCATTATAATATAGTGTGACAATTTAAGTGTGAAGCAGCGCGTTTAGCAACTCCCACGAAGCTGGGAATCAGCCCAGCTTAGCAGAGCTTTCAATGTTATGTCAGACACGAAATAGTTGGAAGCCTTAGCGGAAGTGTTTACTCTTATATATTTATAGATACATACATAAATGTATGTGTGTGTGTGTGTGTGTGTGTGTGTGTGTGTGTGTGTGCAACACTGACATTGTGGAGCAGCAACATTGAGTAGCGTAGGGATTTACTTTACTTACAAAGTTGTTGCTGTTTTATTGTATGGGTAGAGGAATATTATTCCGGAATTTTTAAAGCAATATACAACTTGTAAAGCATAGACAGTAGGGTGATTCTAAAATAAATAAACACATATACGTTATACGTACGAAACGAAGAAAACCACGAAAACTTAAATTTTTAAAATAATTATTATTATTTTTTTTAAAACAAGTTCGCAAAAAATTCGATAGCTATACCCTTGTGGTCAGCTGATTAAGTCAAGTGACATTTTCACTAGTTTTGGCTATTTTTATTTTGTTTGTTTAATGTTTATATTTTTTTATAAAATTCTAGCAGTTAACCTAACCAGCGCCACATAAATCAGCATTTCAAATTTTGTACAAAAATTATGAAAATTCAACAAACTTTAACATTTGCACACGAAAATTTTAAACTTTTTTTTCAGAATTTTTAGAAAAAATTTGGGTAAGCAGTTTTGTAGCCCATTAAATTTTAGTTGGTTAAAGGGCAGATTTCAAACGCTAGAAAATTTCGTTGATTTTTAATAATTTTTTTGGCTGACGGTGTTGTGCATTTTCTTCCATATAAAATATGGTCGAGAGTTTCATTTGTATGAGAGAAAGTGCCTAGCACCATTAGAAAAAAATTTTTTTTAAATCAACGCGATTTTCTAGCGTCTTTAAATTTGCTCTTTAACGTATAAAATTTAATGACCTACAAACTGACAAAAGCTTTTACCCCTCTACATGAAGTTATAATTAAAACAAGTAAGAGCAGCGCTGTCTTCGGCTATGCCGAAGGCTTCATACCTTTCATGAACATCTGCAAATTTTACTTTGACAGATTACTGCTTTTGAATACATCTGCATACATCGATAGGGGAGTTACATACCTATATACAAAATCGCATCTGAACAATCAGAGGTATGGAATATATTCCTTATATTAGCACCAATCTAAGTGATTTTCACCGCTATGTGATCGGTATGTAAACCGGTAACACAATTTATTGGGTTTAGTTTCCTACATAAAGGAGATATATCGCAAAAACTGGTATCTGAACAATCAGTGCTATAGGAGATAAAGCTTATACAGCATAGATTTTGACGATTTTCACAGTAGACTTTGTATTATTATTTATAAAATATCTTACGAAATTTATCAGTTTTAGCTATTCAAATAAAGAAGTTTTACAGTAAAATCCCATATCTGAACAATCAGATGTATGGAAGATATATGTTGTAGTCATCCGATCCTTGTTTTTTCACTGTAAGTATTCTGTTGATAATGAGTGAAAACAGCGCGCAATTTCATGGTCTTAGCTATATAAATGGATGAATTATAACGAAAAATCTCATATCTGAACAATCAGTTGTATGGGAGCTATAGGTTATAGTTACCCGATCTTTTTAATTTTCACTGTAAGTTTTCTGTAGATAATTATTGAAAACAGTGCGGAATTTCATGTTCCTAGCTATATAAATGGAGGAGTTATAACGCAAAATTTTATATCTGAACAATCCGTTGTATGGGAGCTATAGGTTATAGTGACCCGATCTTTGTAATTTTCACTATAAGTATTCTGTTGATAATGGGTGCAAGTATTGCAAAATTTCATGTTCGTAGCTGCATAAATGGCGAAGTTATAATGAAAAATCTCATATCTGAACAATCAGTTGTATGGGAGCTATATGTTATAGTGGTCCGATTCTTCCGGTTCCGACAAATGATTAATACAGTATAAAAATACACCCACCTACCAAATTTCATCCGGATATCTCGAAAACTGAGACAAGATTGCATACAAACAGACAGACAGACGGACAGACGGACAGACGGACATGGCTAAATCAACTCAGCTCGACGTTCTGATCATATAAGTATACATTTTCATGGGTCTATCTCTTTTTGTTCTGGTACTTACAAACATCGGACCAAAGTTATAATACCATTTCATGCTCATGAAAGGTATAAAAATGCGTTTCGAGCTCAGAAAGGCATTCATACTCTCCGCCATACATAAATTTCTTGGAAGTTTTCAATATGATTATTAGTATTGCATGATGAAATTTATCAGATTTCAATTTTTCTAACCCTAGTGGCCGCCTTTGAATTTTATTCTAAAATTTTAAAATTTTCGTCGATGCCTTTATTTTGTACATAAAACAAAATAAGGGGGTGCCCCATACAAAATTTAAATGTTTACGTTTTTAAGGAACACCCTAATACACGCACACATGCATAATAATATCTGAGTATGTATTTTAGTATGCTTTTAATGTTGCATGCAACGGAGCATGAAGTTTGAACACTTTCACCAATTTCAACGTCTCGCAAACTGTTTCACGCCCACTGAGTGCAGCAGCAGCAACAGCACCAGCACCAGCGGCAGGAGTAAGCGCAAATGCCACTGCCACTGCCAAAGCAATGAAATAGTAGGCGAAACATGGCAGCCGCAGCAGTGCAAGTATACATGTATGTATGTATGTATGTATGTATGTATGTATGTACCAATGTGGGTGTGTAGCAGCGATTGGTGGTAGTGCAATCGCTAAAGTTTTGTTCGTACATTTGTTCGTTGTTCCTGTGTGCTGTGCGCGTTTGCTGGCTGACTGCCTGGCTGGCGTGCTTTACTATTTGCAGCTTTGGTAGCTGCTTCTAGCTTTGGCATTAACACGAAACTTCTCATTGCTGCTCGTTGGTGCATGTTTAATGTTGTGTTGTATAAAATAGTTGAAAAAAAACCACCAAAACGAATGCCAGCGCTAGGTTCAGCGCACATGTAAAACGCAATGCGCGGGTGTGTGTGTGTGTGTGTGTGTGTGTTCACCAACTTAGTGAGTGCTCTCCCATTACATTTTTATGTGTAATCTCTCACAGTCCAATTTTTTCGTTTTTATTTTCTTTCTCCTTTTATAAGTAGCGCTATTATTGTAGCGTACCTCATTCGCACTTACAACAACATTTGACTTATGCCGCATATATGCATGTACATACATATGTATGTAAGTAAGAGCATTTTAAATATTTCCGCTTCTGCTGCAACCTTCAATTCTTCGTACCGCGAAAATTTTTTTTTTTTTTTTTAATTTACGATATTTTAGCTTCAAATGGTAGTATACTTTATATGCAGTGTTATAGTAAAAGGGATTCAATTTCCCTTTTACTATAATTCCCACTCAAGTGCCTTTACTCTGCGAAGGCAGAGCTGACCAGCGCTAAGGTTTACAAGGTTTTTTTTATATGTAAATTAAAAACCAACTAGGCAACCAGTTTGTAGATTGACGATCTTTTTTGGGTTAAGTAAATTAGATTTTTAGGTTGAGTAGTTAGAGGTGCGTACTACCACTCCGTAGGACCTGGGTTCGATCCCTGGTATGGGCAACATCTAAATTATAAAGCCTTAGCTAACAGCGGTCTACTCTAGGCTGGAGTGTACATATCTGGATCCAGTATGGCGTGCAATAAAATAAAATCCATCTAATTTACCTGCAACGTTCTCCTCAGGAGCTCCTGAGGCCACTAATTACTAATCTGAAATCAAATAGAAAAAACTCAAAATGTCAGCACCACCTAGCAAGCTATTTGTAAATCTATGTTGAGACCCTATTGCTTAACCCTTTCCCTGCATTTGTACAATATATTGCACATTTAATTTTTTGTAACATTGGAAGAGTGCTACTAAAAATCTTATTGATATTTTTGAGAACAAATAAAACTTTATGAAGTTTTGGAATGTCCCGAATAGTTAACATAAATTTCAAAATCGGAAACGTTTCAAAAATATTTTTAGATATATAGATTATGATATAGAAAACGCAACCTGGTAAACTATTTTGTTCCCGGCTTTTTGCAACAGCTCTTCCAAGCCCAAATTCCTCAGCAATTTCAAGACAGCTGTCAGCCACTAAACTTTCGCCGGGAATAGATTGGCGAGCTGCTCAGAATTACAGAGAGCAATCCGTCCCCATTTAGAGCCATCTGAAGCGCTAAGAGTCATTAATCACCGCTAAGAGTCATCCGCTGCGTCGCTAACGCTATTTGGCCGTTATTTGTGGCGATCCGCCGTACTGCTAGTGCACGCACCGCTGCTCAGCTCTGAAACTCAAGAAACCCTTATGTGGACACCTTGGTCTGGCTAGACCCTTTTCGAATTTCAGCTGATTTGAAAAGTACAAACAAGTTAAGTACGACTATGAAGTTTCACCCTGGCCTCAATACTATATCTTTACTAACCTATTATGCGTTTTTTATGCTTCATATTTAACTGAACGCAGTATGACAATGACATACACGCATATACTTACTACATATAAATCTAGACATTTCCTCAGAAAGGAATAAAAGAAACGCCTTATTTGGACCAGTTTTGGCAATCAATTTTGCTTTTGTCATTTAATGTTTGATGTTTTTTTATAAAAGTCTAGCTCATGATATAATAAGCACCATATAAACCCACATTTCAAACTGTGTACAAAAATAATAAAAACTCAAAAAATCTCCTCAAAATCTCAAACTATTTATTCCAAATTTTTCAAAAAAATTTATAGTATGCAGTTTTATAACCCTCGTTATATTCGTTATATGGAAGAAAATACAGTAAGAAAATGAAAAAAATCAAAGATAATATTTAGCCACATGAACCTTAAACTCCATTCTATTAAAATTTAGTGGGCTATCAAACTGTCGTATTCAAAAAATTCTGAACAAAATGTTTCATAGCGAGTTCAGAACTAATTTTCCACTGAAAAATATGCAAATTATATTCTCCGCAAAGTCCAACTGGGTTTGGGAATTGAAATCAATGCATGGATGCCCAAGCAAACGTGTGTAGTTACTCTAACTGACATACCAGAAATTGAAGAAATTTATACTGACATTACATATAATAGTAGACACACATAGCATGCAATTTCGCGCAGTACACATACTCGTATGTACATAAATATATCATTGTGTCTGCGTGTGTGCTGCAGTAGTTATTACTTTACAATTTCGCCCACAGATACGTTGGGGACTAAGCATTTTTATGTGGTGTATGTGCATACATACATACATACATATGTATGTATTCGTAGTGCCATGTACTGCATGCTGAAATGCTATAAATTTCAAATAGCTTGAATTTTCTATTTATGAAATAGTATACGAAATATATTGCGTTGCTTGCGTCAATTTATGATACCACAAGTTACGTTGGCTGAGAAAATGTAAAAAAGTTGCAAGTACATATGTATGTACATAGATAGGAAGTAATTCAAAAAATGATTTATTAAGTTGTAGCCGGCAAAAAGCTAAGACTTTTAAGTAGATACATATATGCAGAAACATATAAACAAAAAATGAATAAAATTAATGAGTATTTGAAAATTTTGAAATTTCTATGAATAAGTTCGTAGGCGTTAAAAAGTAATGGAAAAGTTATTGGTTTTAAATAACTTAAATTCGCTAAACCTACAAAAATTCTCTTCAACTCGCCTAGAACGCAATTTTTTAAAAACGAACATAGACATCTGCCTATTCAAATAAGATATTTTTTGAGTTCGTTTTTACTTTGCTGCTTTTTATTTTATTTTGCATTCTTAATGCTGTAGGTACTCCTTATTTAATTAGAAAGCAAATATTTAAGCTAATTCACGGTTACCTCACATAAACATCGACTGCCCTTTTTTTTTAAAAAAAATAAAAGCACAAATATGTACACAAAAGCAAAATATTTGCAAGACTTGCTAATAAAAAGAATAAATAAAAAATAAGCACACCATAAATAGGTTAGTAATAAAATTTCTCCACAGCTTTTGGCAGCCGCTACTTTGGCCTTAAAGCAACAAACACTTAGCAAAGCAAATACGTCGAACCTTTCCGAGAGCCAAGTGGTGGTTGCTTGCCTTTTTTATTAGATGTATAAGTATTTACATATATTTGTACATAATTACATCACAGTTTTCGTATTTTATTTGAATATTACCTAAAAGAGCTACGAACCGCAAAAGTTTTGTTTTTCAATGGGAAAATTTGCTTAGCGTAGCTGTGGTTACAGTAAAAATATGTAGGAATGTTCATTGAAGGTTTTTGTACGTGCTTATAGATACGTATGTATGTATGTATGTACGTACTTAACTTATTTGTGTCTATTTATACATAAGTATGTATTTTAAGAAGTTATCAACTTGAAAAATTTTGAGGTGAAGTTAGAAATAAAATGCTGATGAAGGCAATTTAAAAGAATTGCGAGAAAGTATTTTACTTTTGGTATTGCCAACTGCGTCTTTATGTTGTTAAAGCTTGTAAGAATTCGTAAGTACTCGTAGTGGATAGGTAAATTTTTTATGAGCACATGACTCTTTATCATGATACGAATGAGCTTTATGGCGATTAAATGAAAGGAAATGTATGCCGCTTTGAATGGGTGTTGGACTATGAGCTAATTTGGGAAATGTCAGCCTCCTTCATCATAAAAATAATATAATTTACGTCGGTTGAGAACTACAGATATGCTTCAGCATCATTATTGCATACTTTTTGGCGTGCTAAATGCTAATTTAGTATTTAGTTTAGTTGATCGTACATAAAGAGAGTACGTGTGTAAATTGTATATTGAAGCGCTTACAAAAGAGTTTCATCTAATATTCCAATGCCGTGGACGACATGGTCTAACAGTTAGAATAGGGCCAAGGGACAATGTTTCTCAACAATGTTGCTAAGCAATGTTTCTTCATGTTCTATTGCACCAAAGCATACCAGGCGTTCCCGGTGGCCGGGTTTTGGTAAAACTAACTTTAGTGGAAACTTTGACGAAGGCGATATTCATGAATGCCGCCATAAAGGAGATTACCGCCACAAACGATCTCTCCGCTATTTACGTGATACTATGGGAAAGATAGATCTTTCTTCCAAATTTGGACTTGGTTCAATGGAAGTTTCGAGTAAGAGCGCCCTGATTCTTCAACTTTTGGAATATTTATCTGAATTTACATTGTCAATATCATAATTTAGTACCTCTTGATTTGGATTTTTTATAAAATTTCAGGCCTTCAAAGGCTGCCAGCAAAGGTTATCACTCACTCATTAGTTTATCGAAATCATAGCCAAGAAATGAATATTTATTTTACTTAATGAAAGAAGGGTGGTTAATTCTTGTTGTCGCAAACAAACTCGCTTTTTCACATGGCTGCTTGCTAAATTAGCTGCGGCTTTCCTATTCCAAATTTTTTTAAGCGATTAGAGCAGAGCTTAAGAGAGCGAATCGAAAGCGGATTTAATATCACAACATATAGGCAGAAGGATTTATGCTTTCTGAGTAGAAAGTAAAGGCAGGAATATTTATGATATCTACTTAGATAAGACCACACATAAGTTGTGAAATTTTCTGACTAGTGACGCTTGACTAAGACTGATATGCAACAATTTCCATCCCATCCTTGAAGAGGATAGCAGCGGATACTTTTTATATATTTTTTTTTAATTTGAACTTTTACCCGATTCCATTTAAGAGATAATTAAATTGGCCCACTTTTTTATGCAATCAACATACTTCCAATTTTTATTTATTTTGTGTAACTCCCATCAGTTGAAATAATTTTTTCTTTTATTTATACAATGATGCAAAATCAATGCAAACCACAAAAAAAAATATTGTCACAAACTGTAATGCTTCAGGCATACATAACTTATGAGAGGATATATAATTTTTTTTCGTTTGCAAAAGCGCAATAATATTCATAACCAAAAAATGGTATCTTTTTTTTTGTGGATTTCCTATAATAATATCCTTTCCCCCTTTTTTACTCGCAAAAAAAGAAAAAAAACAAACCTCAGTTCAATTTATTCAGCTTATACAATATGACACGAATTGCAACAGGCGCTG
>NW_023458566.1:12156179-12164025 GCF_013731165.1 Rhagoletis pomonella
TACTTAGACAAATACAACCTCCACCTTCTGTAGTACAAATGCGAATGCCTTGGTATGCTTTGGTGCAATATAACATGAAGAAACATTGCTTAGCAACATTGTTGAGAAACATTGTCCCTTGGCCCTATTCTAACTGTTAGACCATGGCGTCCACGGCATTGAAATATTAGATGAAACTCTCTTGCTCAACACTCAATCAAAGCGGCATACATTTGCTTTCATTTAATCCCCAAAAAGCTCATTCGTAACATGACAAAGAGTCATGTGCTCATAAAAATTTACCTATCCACTACGAGTACTTAAGAATTCTTACAAGCTTAAGCAACATAACAACGCAGTTGGCAATACCAAAAGTAAAATACTTTCTCGTAATTCTTTTAAATTGCCTTCATCAGCATTTTATTTCTAACTTCACCTCAAAATTTTTCAAGTTGATAACTTCTTAAAATACATACTTATGTATAAATATACACAAATAAGTTGTTCGGCCCTTAAAGTACCTAAATACGTGCATACATACATAGGTATCTATAAGCACGTACATAAACCTTCAATGAACATTCCTACATATTTTTACTGTGACCACAGCTACACTAAGCAAATTTTTCCATTGAAAAACAAAACTTTTGCGGTTCTTAGCTTTTTTAGGTAATATTCAAATAAATACGAAAACTGTGATGTAATTATGTACAAATATATGTAAATACTTATGCATCTAATAAAAAAGGCAAGCAACCACTTGGCTCTCGGAAAGGTTCGACGTATTTGCTTTGTTAAGTGTTTGTTGCTTTAAGGCCAAAGTAGCGGCTGCCAAAAGCTGTGGAGAAATTTTATTACTAACCTATTTATGGTGTGCTTATTTATTTTTTTTATTCTTTTTATTAGCAAGACTTGCAAATATTTTGCTTTTGTGTACATATTTGTGCTTTTATTTTTTAAAAAAAGGGCAGTCGATGTTTATGTGAGGTAACCGTGAATTAGCTTAAATATTTGCTTTCTAATTAAATAAGGAGTACCTTCCGCATTAAGAATGCAAAATAAAATAAAAAGCAGCAAAGTAAAAACGAACAAAAAAAATATCTTATTTGATTAGGCAGATGTATACAAGTCTGTGCTCGTTTTGGAAAAATTGCGTTCTAGGCGGCTTGAAGAGAATTTTTGTAGGTTTAGCGAATTTAAATTATTTAAAATCAATAACTTTTCCATTACTTTTTAACGCCTATAAATTTATTCATAGAAATTTAAAATTTTTCAAATACTCATTAATTTTATTCATTTTTTTCTATGTTTCTGCATATATGTATTTACTTAAAGGTCTTATCTTTTTGCCGGCTACAACTTAATAAATCATTTTTTGAATTACTTTCCATCTATGTACATACATATGTACTTGCAACTTTTTTACATTTTCTCAGCCAACGTAACTTGTGGTATCTATAAATAAACGCAAGCAACGCAATATATTTCGTATACAATTTCATAAATAGAAAATTCAAGCTATTTGAAATTTATAGCATCTCAGCATGCAGTACATGATACTACGAATACATACATATGTATGTATGTATGTATGCACATACACCACACAAAAATGCTGAGTCCCCAACGTGTCTGTGGGCGAAATTGTAAAGTAATAACTACTGCAGCACACACACGCAGACACAATGATATATTTATGTACATACGAGTATGTGTACTGCGCGAAATTGCATGCTATGTGTGTCTACTTTTATAATGTCAGTATAAATTTCTTCAATTTCTGGTATGTCAGTTAGAGCAACTACACACGTTTGCTTGGGCATCCATGCATAGATTTCAATTCCCAAAACCCAGTTGGACTTTGCGCAAAATATAATTTGCATCTTTTTCAGTGGAAAATAAGTCCTGAACTCGCTATGAAACATTTTGTTCAGAATTTTTTGAATACTACAGTTTTATAGCCCATTAAATTTTAATAGAATGGAGTTTAAGGTTTATGTGGCTAAATATTATCTTTGATTTTTTTTCATTTTCTTGCCGTATTTTCTTCCATATAACGAATATAACGGGGTTTATAGAACTGCATACTATAAATTTTTTGAAAAATTTGGAATAAAAAGTTTGAAATTTTGAGGAAATTTTTTTGAGTTTTTATTATTTTTGTACAAAGTTTGAAATGCAGATTTATATGGTGCTTATTATATAATGAGCTAGACTTTTATAAAAAACATCAAACATTAAATTACAAAAGCAAAATTGATTGCCAAAACTGGTCCAAATAAGGCCTTTCTTTTATTCCTTTCTGAGGAAATGTCTAGATTTATATGTAGTAAGTATATGCGTGTATGTCATTGTCATACTGCGTTCAGTTAAATATGAAGCATAAAAAACGCATAATAGGTTAGTAAAGATATAGTATTGAGGCCAGGGTGAAACTTCATAGTCGTAGTTAAGTTCTTTGTACTTTTCAAATCAGCTGAAATTCGAAAAGGGTCTAGCCAGACTAAGGTGTCCACATAAGGGTTTCTTGAGTTTCAGAGCGGAGCAGCGGTGCGTGCACTAGCAGTACGGCGGATCGCCACAAATAACGGCGGAATAGCGTGAATGACTCTTAGCGCTTCAGATGGCTCTAAATGGTGACGGATTGCTCTCAGTAATTCTGAGCAGCTCGGCAATCTATTCCCGGCCGCAGTTTAGTGGCTGACAGCTGTCTTGAAATTGCTGAGGAATTTGGGCTTGGAAGAACAGTTGCAAAAAGCCGCAAACAAAATAGTTTACCAGGTTGCGTTTTCTATATCATAATCTATATATCTAAAAATATTTTTGAAACGTCTTCGATTTTGAAATTTTGTTAACTATTCGGGACATTCCAAAACTTCATAAAATTGAATTTGTTTTCAAAAATATTAATAAGATTTTTAGTAGCATTCTTCCAATGTTACAAAAAATTAAATTTACAATATATTGTACAAATGCAGGGTAGGGGTTAAGCAATAGAGTCTCAACATAGATTTACAAATAGCTCGCTAGGTGGCGCTGACATTTTGAGCTTTTTCTACTCGATTTCAGATTCGTAATTAGCGGCCTCAGGAACCGGCCCTGAGGAGAACCTTTCAGGCAAATTAGATGGATTTTATTTTATTGCACGCCATATTGGGTCCGCTGTTTTTAGCTTTTAAATACAGGTTCCAGATAAGTACACTCCTGCCTAAAGTAGGCCATTGTTAGCTCAAGCTTTCTATTTTGGATGTTGCCCCTACCAGGGATCGAACCCAGGTCCTACGGAGTGGTAGTACGCACCTCTAACTACCCAGCCAAAAAATAAAATTTACTTCACCTAAAAAAGACCGTCCATCAACAAACTGGTTGCCTAATTGGTTTTTAATTTACATATAAAAAACCTTGTAAACCTTATCGCTGGCCAGCTCTGCCATCGCAGAGTAAAGGCACTTGAGTGGGAATTATAGTAAAAAGAAAATTGAATACACTTTACTATAACATTGCATATAAAGTATACTACCATTTGAAGCTAAAATATCGTAAATTAAAGAAAAAAAGAAAAAATTATCGCGGTACGAAGAATTGAAGGTTGCAGCAGAAGCGGAAATATTTAAAATGCTCTTACTTACATACATATGTATGTACATGCATATATGCGGCATAAGCCAAATGTTGCTGTAAGTGCGAATGAGGTACGCTACAATAATAGCGCTACTTATAAAAGGAGAAAGAAAATAAAAACGAAAAAATTGGACTATGCGAGATTACACATAAAAATGTAATGGGAGAGCACTCACTAAGTTGGTGAACACACACACACACACACAAACACAAACACACCCGCGCATTGCGTTTTACATGTGCGCTGAACCTAACGCTGGCATTCGTTTTGGTGGTTTTGTTTTTTTTCAAACTATTTTATCCAACACAACATTAAACATGCACCAACGAGCAGCAATGAGAAGTTTCGTGTTAATGCCAAAGCTAGAAGCAGCTACCAAAGCTGCAAATAGTGAAGCACGCCAGCCAGGCAGTCAGCCAGCAAACGCGCACAGCACACAGGAACAACGAACAAACGTACGAACAAAACTTTAGCGATTGCACTACCACCAATCGCTGCTACACACCCACATTGGTACTTACATACATACATACATGCATACATGTATACTTGCACTGCTGCGGCTGCCATGTTTCGCCTACTATTTCATTGCTTTGGCAGTGGCAGTGGCATTTGCGCTTACTCCTGCTACTGGTGCTGTTGGGGCTGCTGCTGTTGCTGCTGCACTCAGTGGGCGTGAAACAGTTTGCGAGACGTTGAAATTGGTGAAAGTGTTCAAACTTCATGCTCCGTTGCATGCAACATTAAAAGCATACTAAAATACATACTCAGATATTATATTACTAAACTGGCAGAAATTGCATATGTATGCATGTGTGCGTGTATTAGGGTGTTCCTTAAAAATGTAAACATTTAAATTTTGTATGGGGCACCCCCTTATTTTGTTTTATGTACAAAATAAAGGCATCGGCGAAAATTTAAAAATTTTAGAATAAATTTTAGAGGCTGGCCGCCGAGGGTTTGAAAAATTGAAATCTGATAAATTTCATCATGCAATACTAATAATCATATTGAAAACTTCCAAGAAATTTATGTATGGCGGAGAGTATGAATCCTGAGCGCGAAACGCATTTTTTTAATAATGACTTTATGTAAAGGGGTAAAAGCTTTTGTCAGTTTGTAGGTCATTAAATTTTATACGTTAAAGAGCAAATTTAAAGACGCTAGAAAATCGCGTTGATTTAAAAAAAAAATTTTCCTAATGGTGCTAGGCACTTTCTCTCATACAAATGAAACTCTCGACAATATTTTATATGGAAGAAAATGCTCAACACCGTCAGCCAAAAAAATTATTAAAAATCAACGAGATTTTCTAGCGTGTTGAAATCTGCCCTTCAACTAACTTTCAACTTTAACAATTTAATGGGCTACAAAAGTGCATACCCAAAATTTTTCTAAAAATTCTGAATAAAAAGTTTAAAATTTTCGGGTGCAAATGTTAAAGTTTGTTGAATTTTCATAATTTTTGTACACAGTTTGAAATGTGGATTTATGTGGCGCTGGTTAGGTAAAGTGCTAGACTTTTATAAGAAAAATATAAACATTAAGTAAGCAAAAGAAAAATAGCCAAAACTAGTGCAAATGTCACTTGACTTAATCAGTCGAACACAAGGGTATAGCTATCGAATTTTTTGCGAACTTGTTTAAAAAAAAAATAATAATAATTATTTTAAAAATTTAAGTTTTCGTGATTTTCTTCGTTTCGTACGTAGAACAAAACACAGCGTGCAACAAATTTATGTGCGTATTTATTTTCGAATCACCCTACTGTCTATGTTTTACAAGTTGTATATTGCTTTAAAAATTCCGGAATAATATTCCTCTACCCATACAATAAAACAGCAACAACTTTGTAAGTAAAGTAAATCCCTACGCTACTCAATGTTGCTGCTCCACAATGTCAGTGTTGCACACACACACACACACACACACACACACACACACACACACCCACACATATTTATGTATGTATCTATAAATAGATAAGAGTAAACACTTCCGCTAAGGCTTCCAACTATTTCGTGTCTGACACAACATTGAAAGCTCTGCTAAGCTGGGCTGATTCCCAGCTTCCTGGGAGTTGCTAAACGCGCTGCTTCACACTTAAATTGTCACACTATATTATAATGCAAATTGATATAAAATTACAAGTGCACTTAAATGCTTGCGAGCGAAAAGTTGCGAGACAGTCGAATGTACTCAACGCTTCTTACTGCGCGTGAGTGTTTGCGTGTGTGCGCCGAATTGGAGCTAATAGAAATAAATAAAAAAAGTAAGTGTGTGCGGGAATAGATATTTGATATTTTTGAGTATCAGAAAGATAAACTTTTAGTACTCACTAATGTGTATAAAATGTTCTACGAACCAATATTGACCGACGAAATTTTATGACCTCTGATTTGATGGTGTTTTGAATTTAATGCTGCAACTTCGATTTATGAACTAAACCACGTTGAAGAGCTGAATAGCATTGTAGTGTTCAGGAAAAAAATTGATAGAATGTCGAATAAATCACAACACTCAACCACTTAAATGTTTTAGTTATTTTTTTTTTTTTTTTGTAATTTTGGCTTTCTAATCGTTAATCGAATATCAGCGCCACTGTATCTACTTTATTTCATACTAACCTTCGCATTTGTAACTGTCTTCCTATTCGACTTCGTTTTCGTCCTCGTTTCAACTTTATAAAATGTCTAGTCAGAACGCTAACAACCAGAAGATCTTCCTTTACCCTTATCGAATCTTTGCGGGTATGAGCTGTCAAGATTTAGTAAAAAGCTAATTTTCACGCAATAATACTCTGCCCATTCTGCCTTCGGGCAGCTTCTTTAAGGTGCCTGGTCGTTATAATGTCTCCATTGCTTAAACTTGGTAAACAAAAAAAAAATTATGGTATCGCTTAGAAAACAGAGAAACTCTGCACTGAGCGGTTGCCACACATACTGCTCCAACCCTCGATGTCCAGGATTTCACTGAACTAGATTATATCCGCTCCTGTCTGAGTTATTGTCTTCAAGCAAATCTCTTCATCTTCGAACCTTTGTCTCAGGGTAGATGACTGCGATGTGTATCCGCTGGCCGTCTACTAAGTTTCTTATTAATTGCTGATCACCTTTTTAATTATAACGAATTCTGGTCACCGTACCATTTCAAAATTTGTATGGCAATACGGTGGTCCGAATACGGATTTCTTGATGCGTGAGGCCTGAAAGCGTCCATCGGGCAAGGCCGGAGACTTTTACTGGTAAAATTATGCATATTGGTTTTTAATTTAATTTAATTTTTAGAAACTTATTTTATGTATTATTTCCATTTCAATATTTTTTTAATTGATTTGGTTTACATTTTTTTAGATTATTTTAAAAAGAAAAAATATTTCATTGGTTTCACTTAGTTTTTAGAAACTAAGTTTTTTAATTTTTAAATTAATCTTTCTCAAAATTTTTATATTTTATTGTTTTAAAGAGAATATTTTTTAATGTCATGTTTAGGAACTTATCTATTTAATTTAATTCTTTGTTTTTAATTAAACTTTCTATTTTCATAACATTTTCTTTTACATTTTTTTTTTTCATATAATTTTTGATGGGTATTTTTATTTATTTTTTAACTTAATTTTTATTATTTTTACTTCAGTTAATTTTTAGGAACTTATTTTATTTTATTTTTTCAAATTTAATTTTCTTTTAATTTTAAGATTTTATTGTTTTAAAAAGAAACACATTTTTTGTTAATTTAATTTAATTTTTAAGACCTGTTTAATTTAATTTTTTTTTTCAATTGTCAATTTCAACAAATTAGGAGGATACGCGTCTTAGGGTGTGTTCACACAGAAAGCCGAGCGGTGCCGAGCGAAGTAAGGCGGAACAAAGCGAAGCTGTAGGTGTTCACACTGAACGAAGCGAAGAGGAGCTTTTCTCATGTATTCGGCTACAAAGATACCACAAATATTTGCTAAATTTTATTTGAACATTTTGATATCTTGTTTGCCACAGCGTCATGAAGTTGAAAATATCAATAGAAAGTTTAAAATCAAAATCTGCTTTGCTTTCAGCTCCAAAGCGCTTCTGAAAAAGGTTGCTGTATGAACACTTGCGTACAGCTACAGGAATTTTAAAGCTTCACTCAGCTTCGAACAGCTTCGCTCGGCTCGGCTCCGCTTTCTGTGTGAACGTACCCTTAATGTTTGCATATAGCTTCCATATATAGTAACTTTATAAAAATTAACTTAGAAGTATAGTAAAC
>NW_023458566.1:12164125-12165600 GCF_013731165.1 Rhagoletis pomonella
AATGTACTCAATCTGTCATTCTATGTTTGTGTTTTCAGTCTTGGTGTATTGTCTTATGTAGTCTTGTGTTGTTCTTAAATGTCATAAAATAAGAATGAGGAAAGCAGCTGTTACGCTAACATCAGCCAGAAAGAAGCAACATCAAGGAGTCGTATAATAAAACACTCTTCAACGCGGAATTTCAACAAAACACGTCGATACAAGATAAATGGAAGCAACATTGTCCAGCAGTTTAGCCGAAAGATTACAACTAACCAAACAATTGTTCGCAGATAGACTGGTGTTATGCTAAAGGAAGCTGTAATCCACAGCGTTTGGGACAAATAGCATTTCGACTTAGAAAAGAAACACTATCGTATTCAAATGGTATAAGACAACGATAACCACTGAATACATCACGATTTAATAACCGGCTATTTAAGGTGTATAAACCTAGCCATAAATGGAACTTTCGATTTGTTCCTAAAGCCCAAAAAAAAAAAAAAAAAAAAAAGCATACCAAGGCGTTCCCGGTGGCCGGTAAAACTAACTTTAGGGGAAACTTTGGTGGAGGCGATATTCACGAATGCCACCATAAAGGAGATTACCGCCGCAAATGAGCTCTCCGCTATTTACGTGATACTATGGGAAAGATAGATCTTTCTTTCAAATTTGGACTTGGTTCAATGGAAGTTTCGAGTAAGGGCGCCGTGATTCTTCAACTTCTGGAATATCTGAATTCACATTGTCAATATCATAATTTATTACCTCTTGATTTGTCTTTTTTATAACATTTCAGGGCTTCAACGGTCATCGAAATCATAGCCAAGAAATTGATATTTATTTCACTTAATGAAAAAAGGTCGGATAAATTCTTGTTGTCTCAAATAAAGTCGCTTTTTGTAAATTTTTTCTTCTCATGGCTGCTTGTTAAATTAGCTGCGGCTTTCCTATTCTACATTTCTTGAAGTGATTAGAGCAGAGCTGAAGAGAGCAAATCAGTTGTGAATCGAAAGCACAATTTCTATCCCATCCTTGAAAAGGATTGCAGCGGATACTTTGTTGTATTTTTTTTTTTACTTTGAAAACAAACCGATTCCATTAAAAAGATAATTAAACCGGCCCACTTTTTTATGCAACCAACATACTTCCAATTTTTTTATTTATTAATTTAACTCCCATCAGTTGAAATAATTTTTTTCTTTTATTTACACAATGATGCAAAATCAATGCAAACCTCGGAAAAAAATATATTGTCACAAACTGTAATGCCTGAAGTACTCATAACTTATGAGAGGATATATAATTTTTTTTCTTTTGCAAAAGCGCAATAATATTCATAACCAAAAAATGCTTTCTCTTTTTTGTGGATTTCCTATAATAATATCGTTTCCCCCTTTTTTACTCGCAAAAAAAGAAAAAAGCAAAAAAAACAAACAAACCTCAGTACAATTTATTCAGCTTATACAATATGACACGAATTGCAACAGGCGCTG
>NW_023458566.1:12165700-12166723 GCF_013731165.1 Rhagoletis pomonella
TTTTTTTTCAAGTTAATTTTCTGTTGGTTTTTGGATTTTATTGTTTTTTTAACAGAAAAATAATATACATATATGTAGGTATAATTTTTTTTTAGTTTTTAAAAACTTGATAAAACTTTTCATTTGAATTTTTTTTAATTTAATGTTTAGATTTAATTTTTTTAAATAGAGAAAACTTTTTTGAATTTCATTTAATTATTAGAAATATTTTTTTCTCTTTTCAGTATATGTATATTTTTTCATAATTATCAGGTTTTCTTGTTTCCATAATATTTTTTTTTCTTATTTAATCATTTAATTTTTAGTAACTTATTTTATTTTATTATTTTTTAAATTAATTTTTTTCTTTATTTAATCAATTTTTTAGATTATATATTTTCCATTAAAAATATATATTTTTAAATTTAGTTTAGTTTATTTTTCCTTTTTAATTTCATTTCCATTTAGTTTTTGGGTTTCCTTGTTTTAAAAAGAGATATTTTTTAATAATCATTTAATTTTTAGAAGCTCATTTTATTAGTTTGTTTTCTTTTTCATAATTTTTTTTAATTTTTTAAGTTATTTGTCTTTAATTTTCGATTTCTTTCTTATGTAAATAAAAAAAAAATATTTTCAAGTCTAATTTAATTTTATGAATTTATTTAATTTTTTCATTATTTTTAATTCATTTTTATTTAAAAAATCGTATTTTTTTATTTTTTAGATTTTTGTTTTGAAAAAGAAATATCTTTTAAGTAATTAAATTTGTAGAAACTTATTTCATAAATTTTTTCTTTTTTCAATCTTTATTTACAATAGTTGTGATCTTTGGAAAATAAGGCGGGCCAAACGATGCTAGCGGAATGTTAAGCACTCAAGTGGCACACTGGTGTATAACTTGGTGAAAATTCCTTCTTTCTAACTGCGTTAAATGTTATGCTCTTTAAACACATCACATTACTGCCTCGTTAGTTCGTTCGTTCGCCAAGCTCCAAACACCAAATGTAGGAGGTTGAGTGGCAGTTTGTTAAAATAAAATCCGAA
>NW_023458566.1:12166823-12167914 GCF_013731165.1 Rhagoletis pomonella
ATGCACAAATCATAATCATTTCGGATTTTATTTTAACAAACTGCCACCCCAGCCTCCTACATTTGGTATTTTGAGCTTGGCGAACGAACCAACTAACGAGGCAGTAATGTGATGTGTTTAAAGAGCATAAAATTTAACGAAGTTTGAAAGAAGGAATTTCCACCAAGTTATACACCAGTGTGCCACTTGAGTGCTTAACATTCCGCTAGCATCGTTTGGCCCGCCTTATTTTCCAAAGATCACAACTATTGTAAACAAAGATTAAAAAAAAAGAAAAAATTTATGAAAAAAGATCCTACAAATTTAATTACTTAAAAGATGTTTCTTTTTCAAAAAAAAAAATCTAAAAAATAAAAAAATACGATTTTTAAAATAAAAATGAATTAAAAAAATTTAAATAAATTCATAAAATTAAATTAAACTTGAAAGTATTTTTTTTTTTATTTACATAAGAAAGAAATCGAAAATTAAAGACAAATAACTTAAAAAATTTAAAAAAAATATCAAAAAAACCAACTAATAAAACGAGCTTCTAAAAATTAATTGATTATTAAAAAAATATTTATTTTTAAAACAATAAAACCCAAAAACTAAATGGAAATGAAATTAAAAAAGAAAAATAAACTAAATTAAATTTAAAAATATATTTTTTTATTGGAAAATATCTAATCTAAAAAATTAATTAAATAAAAAAAATAATTAATTTTCAAAAATAATAAAATAAAATCAGTTCCTAAAAATTAAATGATTAAATGAGAAAAAAAAATTATTTTTGAAACAACAAAACCTGATAATTATAAAAAATATATACTGCAAAGAGAAAAAAAAATACTTCTAATAATTAAATGAAATTTAAAAAAGTTTTCTCTATTTAAAAAAATTAAATCTAAAAATTTAATTTAAAAAAATTCAAATGCTTGGAAATTTTTGAACACCGAAATTTAGTATGGCCAAAACATTTCCAGAATTTTTGATATTCCTTGTGCCAGATCTCTGGTCAAAAAGAATATTATCTACGCCCTAACTGCTTTCGCACCGCACTACAAACATATTTGCTTTCAACATCCGCCATAAAGCGACTGCGATTTCGA
>NW_023458566.1:12168014-12169116 GCF_013731165.1 Rhagoletis pomonella
AAAAAAAATATTCTGTACTGCCCTTGTGTTAAATTTAATTCCATTTAGTTTAATTTTCAACTGATTGTACAAGCATGCCTTTGATTCCTTTAAAATCGTAATCATTTCATTATACATAGTTTGTAGCGCAACCACTTCTCTCTTTGTGAGAAGTAAAAAATTTTCTTTCTCGTGTGCTTTTTCATTTGTTTCAAATTAGATTTGGACCAAACTAACTCAGTATGTATAATCCACATAAATATCACAGCAAAACTAGATAGTACATACACCTACGCCGGTGGCATTTGGCACAAATACTAAGCACTACAAAGCAAACTCAGCTACACACTCAGCCATACAAAAAAAAAAAAATAAAAAAAATTAGACCAATAATACCCACGCAGCTGTGATTGTAAGTTTGCTTGAGTGTGTGCAATAATGGGTCTTATAAGAAAATATGGGTGGATTTTTGCCCATACTTCTGGCAACACTAATCCAATGGCATCAAGATAACCTTCTTTGCCGATAAACCACAGAAATTATACACGGATGAATTTATGAAGCCACCCGAATGATCGTAGATGATAAAATTGATTTTCATTAAACCAATTTGTTTTCTAGAATTCAACCAAAAATCGGCGAACGCTTTTTATCTGACCCAATATTTTATACGCAACACTGTGGTATACTCGATGCGTATACGTTTTCATGGCACACAGGAAACAGTATAAAACTTTCACGCTTGACAGTTGACACATACAGCAAGCCAACCAACCAACCAACTCGCCCGCCAGCCAGTCAGCAGTCAGCGAGCTGGAGCAAGTGAGCGCATGAATAGCAGAATTCTAAAGAAATGAGGTTGGTATTTCCGCTTGCATTCATTCGAAAGAAAGAATGACTGAGCATTGTGTAGTAGTTGTTGCTGGGAATGCAGGTTGCTTGAACACCAACGCACACATATACATATATATACAAATATATTTTTCGTTAAAAACAACAGCACTGACATGCAAATAAGTCACACATTATAAATGTATGAAGGCATGTGTGAGTGTGTGAGTGTGTGTGTGTGTGTTTGTGTGTGTATGCAGCTGTGAATGGCAACAAAGCTGAAAGAAAAACA
>NW_023458566.1:12169216-12178930 GCF_013731165.1 Rhagoletis pomonella
ATATAATCGTGTGCAAGTGTTTTAAAATTCTCTAATATTTGCCTTTGGTCGTTTTGAGGAAGAAAAAAGTATTTCTCTTTAACTAACATCCTTATTTGATTTGATGCAACAAAAAAAAATATTAAATCGCTAGTGTGCTCTCAGTTGGCACAATATTGTGTGTGTGTGTGTGTGTGCGGAAGAATGATTTCATTTACATTCCCTGGCATGTGAAGTTTTCTTGCCTGGACTATTACCTTCATTGAACTTTTTTTTTTATATTAACGACTTAGTTGCTTTTTATAGGCATACTCTGATTGTCCAGTTGCGCAAAATATTTTTATTTGATTGCAACTATGTAAGTGAATTTAAATTTTAACCCTTTCCAATTTCTGAAAACAGGTTACATTTGCGTGAAATTCTTTACTATTTTGCCTAATCTTAATTGAGGGCATTAATCAAGCCTTATAAATGCATTATAAATTGTATAATTGTGAAACTTTATAAATTAATATAAATCACTGTCTCGTTTAAATATAATTTTTTTCCCCATTTAGGGTGCATTTATGTAGACAAAATGGACGTGAAACCCTTCAGTAGATAGGTAAAATCGAATTGACTGTAAAATACCAATGCTTAAGAAAGAGTGATGGAAGCCAGGAATAGCTTCCTAAATACACGTAAAATGAAGTTAGGCGTTACTTAAGAAATTTCGATGGTGCTCGTGCAAAGGTGGTACACAGAAACAGTCAGTGCGATGCAAAGTAATTTGTGATATCGTAGTTTATTTAGTAGTACGCAACAAAAAAGTTTTCATAACTCGGTCCCACGGAGAAAGTTTAGCTTTTCACTCTCAATGAGCGCTAAGAACCACTTTAATTTTAGCTCTAGAAAGAATCCACAGTCAGACGCCCATCGATCTAATTGCGAAGAAGGTTGCTGCAAGTAAACTAAACCTGGTCTCCGATGGTCCTATATATTCACAGACGCTTTTGAAGTTATAAATGAAGTGGGTGCTGTAATTGCAAGTAAGTGCACCGGCCGGATCAATGTAATATCTTTCAGGGGAAAGTTTTTACTAGAAGATAAACGAGGAGCTTGCCTACACGAAGGTAAAAATACCAAAAGAATACACTTACAGGTCGACAGCCAAGCTGCCATTAATGCATTTACCTCATAGGTGTGCTATATCTATTGGATGCACAGCTGCAAGGAAATAGAAGGCCTCAAATTTAGCCAGATCATTCTGTGCCGATAAAAAAGTCCAAATTAAAAAAAAAAACTTATTTGACGTATTCAGGTCAAGTACGTTCTTTAATTTTACATCTCATTTTCGTTTAGGTGGCCACACAATGCCACCTAAGTGGTCGAAAATCTAAAAAAATCGTATTTTTGTAACGGTAATTTATCCATTAAAGATGAATAAAATAGAAATTTCCGTATAAAATTAATTACACTGTAGAAACGCTAAATTCCATAAAAACTTATGAATTCATTAAAAGTTCATACATTTGTACATGTCGTATGAGTAACATTCTTTCCCAGTCATATTTAATTTTCACGCATTTTCATTTGACCATTTATAAATTTATTCAACAATCAATTTTCTGCGCGATTCGTTCGATTTTCAAAAATGAGATGCAAGATTAAAAAACTTGACCTTGACATAGTGGTTTATTCTACTTAAGAGTTGCCACCTGTTAAACAATTAAATTCACATTATTTAATAAATTTGAAGAATTATTAAAATATGGGTATTAATCAAAATAGGTATCAAAAAGGGATTTATCGCTTAACTTCTTGTAGTAGGCTTGCCACCTGTTTAGAAAATCGAATTCCATTTGGATTAAGGGAATTATATAATCTAAATGTATAGTTATCACCACATGGGGACCAACCCAACGCACACACATATTTGTGCTATAAAAGAGTTAAATTCCAGTAAATCACCTTTATTATTTATTCGGAATTCTAATGAATTCTTGTACCGAGGGAAGCAACACAAAACTTAAATTATCTGGTACAATTAAAGCAAGCCGCAATAGTACAAGTGCCTTCTCGCGGTGGCTCCTTGCAACGTTATACCCGGCTCTTGGATGGATTCAAAATGAAAAACTTCAACTTCAAATTAATTGGTACGGCAAGTTTAAAAGCTCTCATAAAAATTTGGAACAAGTCAAAGGGCTCGCAATCTCAACACTTACCATGCTGAGCCGTCCAGCTTGGTGAGCTTACTGTGAACAGCAGCAGACCAAGCCTGATTACTTCGGCTAGGGTTATGACAGTTAAAAGGACCGATGTAACGCTCGTCGTCTACTCATCGTCTCACCATTTAATTTAACATTTGATTCTAAGGTACGGCATCGTGAATGTGCAGGATAACATTCGTTCAGAAAGGATTTGGAACTATGCCATCAATTCGGCATCTGAAGTCTATACAGGAGCTTATCTAAAAATCGTTGAACTACTGGTACATACCAACGCAATTCTGAACTAGAACATTAATGAAGCATTCACGGTTTTAACCAGCAAATGTTACACACAAATGGAGATTATTTAATACCGCGCAAATGGATCGAGCAACATTATAGGAGATTCGTCTTTCTATTGAAGAGCGACAACAGAATTAACTGCGGCTTCGGAATATTAATTAGCAGTCAACTTTGAACTGAAGATCCATCTATGTAGTCGTAATGAGAAGAACCTCTTCTACAATTATCATTTGCAAATTTATTATCACACACATTTGAAAAGTACTTGAATTGCCAGTGTGGTTACTTCTGTGCAAATTCTTCACAAATGTTTCAAATTCAAATAGGCATTTGTTATCGTCATCTTATGGCGATGAAACTTACAAAAAAAAATGAGTGGGCGCATGTTCGGTATCATAAAAAAGCTTCTCTTATTTCTGAAAAAGCTTAGTTATTTCAATAGGTTTTTGTAGGGCATGCCAAAATTTTTCCTAAACGTCTTAAATTCCACTCAAATAAATACATTTGAGTTTATAAGTACGTATATAAGTAAGCACTTGAAAATTGCCTCTGTTGAGCATCAAATGTCATCAAAGACGAACAACTTTAATAAAGTTAAATGTAGTTATATAAAATAACATAACATTTATTTTAATTTGGGTTTATTTTTGGGCTCTAGCATTTCTCTTTTATACCTTTCATGAGCATGAAATGGTATTATAACTTTGGTCCGATGTTTGTAAGTACCAGAACAAAAAGAGATAGACCCATTAAAATGTGTACTTATATGATCAGAACGTCGAGCTGAGTTGATTTAGCCATGTCCGTCTGTCCGTCTGTCCGTCTGTCTGTCTGTTTGTATGCAATCTAGTCTCTCAGTTTTCGAGATATCCGGATCAAATTTGGTAGGTGGGTGTATTTTTATAATGTATTAATCATTTGTCGGAACCGGAAGAATCGGACCACTATAACATATAGCTCCCATACAACTGATTGTTCAGATATGAGATTTTTCGTTATAACTTCTCCATTTATGCAGCTACGAACATGAAATTTCGCAGCACTTGCACCCATTATCAACAAAATGCTTACAGTGAAAATTACAAAGATCGGGTCACTATAACCTATAGCTCCCATACAACTGATTGTTCAGATATAAAGTTTTTCGTTATAACTCCTCCATTTATATAGCTGGGAACAGGAAATTCCGCACTGTTTTCAATAATTATCAACAGAAAACTTACAGTGAAAATTAAAAATATCGGATAACTATAACATATAGCTCCCATACAACTGATTTTTCAGATATTAGATGTTTCGTTATAATTCATCCATTTATGTAGCTAGGACCATGAAATTTCGCGCTGCTTTCACTCATTATCAGCAGAAGACTTACAGTGAAAATAACGAAGATCGGGTCACTATAACCTGCAGCCCCCATACAACTGATTGTTCAGATATGAGGTCTTTTATCATATCTCCTCCATTTATGCAGCTAGGAACATGAAATTTCGCACCATTTTCACTCATTATTAACAGAATACTTACAGTGAAAATAACAACGATCGGGTGACTACAACATATATCTTCCATACATTTGATTGTTCAGATATGGCATTTTACTGTAAAACTCATTTATTTGAACAGCTAAAACCGATAAATTTCGTAAGATATTTTATAAATAATAATACAAAGTCTACTGAGAAAAAAATCGTCAAAATCTATGCTGTACAAGCTTTATCTCCTATCGCACTGATTGTTCAGATACCAGTTTTTGCGATATATCTCCTTTATGTAGGAAACTAAATCCAATAAATTGTGTTACCGGTTTACATACCGATCACATAGCAGTGAAAATCACTTAGATTGGTGCCATATAAAGTATATCCTCCATACCTCTGATTGTTTAGATGCGATTTTTTATATAAGTATGTAATAGGCTGTTTTTGCTTACGCGTAAAAGCACATTTAGCGCATTTAGCTCTAAATGCTACTCTAAATGTACATTTATCCATACAAAATTCGTCACCTAAATGCAACTAAATGCAACTCCATTTTTGCATTAAGAATCTAAATGCTAAAAGCAACCCTGTGATCTTCCAAAATTTCCACGATTCGAACATGGTTTAATTAAAAAAAGTGGCAACATTGCATTTTCGAGTACACAGTGGCTAGCTGCGTTTCAGTGATCGCCGATCGAGATTTCATTTATTATTTTACATTTTTTGGATAAAGAAAAGTTAAGAAAACTCAATATCGATGTGATGCTGATAGAAATCTGGATCAATTTGTGATCAATTCTGTTTGTTTTGTTTCCTAATTAAGTGAGGAAATTTTAATTGACAGCACCGACAAATGAATATATACATAAACAATTCAAATTTTTGTATTGAAGTTTCGGTTTAAAATTTATTTTTTCCTTTTCAGTAGGGTTTTTGCACATTATCTTCTGCGTGAGAGTTTATAGTAATAGATAGGGATCTGAATAAGCGACTGGAACACGGCTGTTTGTCAAAAGCATACGATTTCGAACTCGCGTAAATGTACATTTGCTAAATGCGATAGCATGAACGCTCTTCGAAAACATATGTTCGAAAGTGCTAAATGTTGAATTTTAAATACAGAAAAAACGCTGCATAACTCCTCTATCGATGTATGCAGATGTATTCAAAATCAGTAATCTGTCAAACTAAAATTTGCAGATGTTCATGAAAGGTATGAAGCCTTCGGCATAGCCGAAGACAGCGCTGCTCTTATTTGTTTTATTATGAAATTGGTTTCGGTGGCAACATAAATGTTTCAAGTACATTATTTTAAGCACATTATAGTTTTCAACAAAATTTCTATTAATTTTTGTTGTCCTTTCCCCCTAAAGTATGGCTCACACATTTTAATATAGACATTTAAGCACACAAGTTTATTTGATGATTTTTACATTTGTGAGCAAATAGTACATATGTACATACTTATGTGTGTAAGTACATGTGAGCTGGTTTTTGCGGTTGTAATTGTGGGCGTTGACCACCACCAACCCACAGCAGCATAGTATTTGTAACTATGAACATTTTGTTTTTTTTTTGTATACACAAGTATGCAATTATACATAAATATATATGCGCTTGTACTTATATGTATTTACATGCAAGTGTTTTGTTTTTTTTTTTGCCTTTTTGGTCTGGCATGTGCTGTAGTGTAATAAAAAGTAACAGTACAAACTTTTCTGACATGAAATTTTCTGCTATTACGAGTACAATACACATTGTGTTTAACATTGCCAACTATTACATTCCACATTTCCGATATGACCGAACAGCGAATAAAAATCACAAAAAAAAAAAACAACAACAACAATACATAATACTTAATAAAAATAGGAATAAAAGCCAACATAAACATACAACAGCAATAGTGGTAACTACAATTTTCTACCCACATTGCAAGCACTCCGCCACGTTTATGTGTGTATATGTATGTATCTGAGGCGGGAATAATGTGAACTTGCATAACACTTAACTATATATATATATATATATATATATGGAATATGACTGCATATTTACATACCACACATATATTAATGTAGAAACTTTTACACAACTATGCATATACACACATACATATGTATGTATGTATGCGCTAGATATACACATTAATACATGCTTGCCAGCCAGCATCTGCAACATTTTCCCACATTTCCACCATTTAGCCTATAAATTATGCTGCAAATTTTATTGGCATGAAAAGTTGGTAGCAAGGATAAGGCTACATGCCAAGTACAACAATATAAACTCATCATGCGCCTTTGGTATGTCTGTGTAAAAGTTTTCCGAACTAAATAAATGTACCATCTCGTAACATTGAAAGCTATGCTGTATTGTCTTTGCAACAAAACAATGGCTGTCTGTGATTCTTAGATGCCTTCACATGCCCGTAGGCATAGAGAAAACTGCATATTGCATACATATAGGTATACATATGTATGTATGTAAATAGCTATACATATGTATACAAACGCACTTGCTGCATATTTTAGCCTACAGCAAATATAGATATTTGCGTAGGCCGTCAGTTGAGTTGTTGCTTTCAGTCGCTGCTTCAAGTTGGCATGGCTTATAAACATCCACATACATACTACATACATACATATACATATATTATAATAAAAGATTATATCTCAGCTAGGCAGCATAATTGCAAAATATTGGTCTTTCTGCTGCAATAACTTGGGTTCTTCAAGAATTGGAGCATGTAATTTTAGCTGAAAGTTCTTGGAATGCTTACGTATTCATATTTGTAAGTAAGCTTAAGAATTACAAAAATTCTTGCAATTATTTATTTATTTTATGAAGCGCTACGTTGCAAGTGTATGCTCATAAAATACTTAACCTTTCTAAGAATGAAACGAAAACTGATATGCAAAAATATAAAATTTATGTTGATGCCACACAAATAAAGAGTCGCAACTGGGGCCATATTTAAATATTTCGTTTCATGATTTTTAACTCTGAGAGGAAAAATTAATTAGCAGATTTAACGATCATAAATTAAGTGCCCGTTAGAGCTAATTTAAGGACCGTTTCTCAGTGCGGCTGTTGGAGTGGAAAATTGCTAAGGCAGTTAGAGAAAATTGGAAAAGACATCGTTTCGAAAAGGATAAAGTTACTTGTTTAATTTTTTGTCGTTTAAATATATTTATTTAACGAAGGGAAAATTTGCGAGGTCCAAAGAAGCACTGAAAATCCGATTAGGCCCAAAATAATACGAAATCTTTTAATACAGATTGAATCCTTTTGTTTAGCTTAATAAAAAATGGTGACTTTTTCATGACCAAGCGAAATTATTTTTACTGTGAAAAATATGGATTCCTAAGTTAAATAGCATCAATATTTTTAAAGCCTTAGAACGAAAACCCTTACATATCTCGATTTAAAAACAAAGTGACTTAAGCCGCTTTCATAATTAGACGCAACCAATCCATGTCTAATTTAGAAAACTGTCCATGATTTTGCGTGAATATATCCTTATTAAAGTTCTAGTTTAAAAAGCTGAATGGTTGGATTTCCAATGATGCTGCACGAAAAGTGAATGCCACCATTAGAAAAGCTATTTAAATGGCAATTTATATATGCACATATATACGGGAGTTTTTGTATAGATTATTTATTAAAGACATAATAATTCTTATAAAGTATAAAAATAGTAAAAATTTAAAGCTTTTGCTTGGAGCGGATAAAGGTTAAAGGTTGTCTGGATATCTGTTATGCGGTGACGGTTTTTATTTAGTCAGCTTTGATAAACCTATATTTTAAGATGTTTGTTTTTATGACTTAGTATGAGTATTCTTAATCAAAATTCATTAAAAGATTTGTGCATTTCATTTGTAGATTTGGCTGTTGCTTGCACACTGTGCACCGTGCGGCTAAAAGTTGATTGGTACAAAAAATCTCTAAGCGTTGGTGGATCCCCAAATAAGCTGCAGCAAATAGGAGTAATCTTTATTCGAATTCACTGAGATTTGCAGTGAAGTAATTTTGTCTACTTAGCAATGAAGTTGTAAATAAAATAGCTAAGAATTAAGGATGGGCGAACTTACACGCTTACTGCATTGGGAGCAGATATATTTGATGATATTTTTGACTATCTTACAGATAACATTTTTTATTGGCATTACTAACGAATTTTATTAAAATCACGTTTCTCCTTTTTAGCTACTAGTGTAGTGTGCTTGAAAGTTGAAGCCGTATGTATATAGGCTATTTCAGCAAAATTGAACAACACTTGCATACAAAAAAAGAACAAGTGGTTTGCTGTTAACCAGACCGACATATATTTCAACCCGCTGAATCTGAATCTGAGGTCCTTGTGACTCATATACCTCCAAAACTTGAAGTAAATTGCAAATTTTAGGCCATTTTACTCGTTTTTAACTCGAAATTTGGGAGGTGTATGAGTCAAATGGATCAAAATACATGTTGGTAGGTGGGTTTGGTTAAACACACCGACCACTTTTTTTTTTGTGTGCGGTCTGCCATATTCGCGAAGTGTAGAACTGGTAAAAAAATTGATGAAGCCATCGACAGTATCTGTGCTTTTAAATTCGTGCCATCATTAATGACGTCTGTTTGAATGCCCTATTCTCGTCGCATTCAAAAAAAAAATAAGTCTATGTAAAACAGTGAGATATCTTTCCCAGGGACTGATTAAACTACCCTCATAAAATATAGTATTGCTCTCGATATTTCCCCTTTAATTTCAAGAAATATACAAGTTATAGAAAATGTTGTCAAATTGAGAGCAAATATGTCGAAGTAAGCTTGGATATAGTATGCAAAATTTCGAATTGGTGCATACTCTACCCTACACACACCACTGCGTATACGTAACAATTTACATTTATGTATTTTGTAAATAAGTAAATACAAAGCAAGCAAATTAAGTTCAACAGATTTGCATTGTTTTGGGCTGTAAGCAATAAAAATCTATAGAATTTATTGCATGCGTTTTGTGATGGCGCAATAAAAGCACTCTCTCTACTCTTTGTAAATATGTATATTCGGCTGTCGAGCACGCTTTTGTGGGGGACGCTGATGATTTAATGTTTACTCAACAATAAAGCTTCATTTACATTTAAACATAAATTTAAGCGACGCGCAAGCAAATTTATATGCGCCACTGTAACAGGCTTGACAAATTACTATCAATCATAAATATTATGCCGCAGTATTTGATATAAACAAATTGAGTGAACGCTGTCAGTGGGTTAACTGCTTGTGAAAATTTATATCGGGTCATTTAAAGGAGGAAAAAACACTTACATAAAAACTCACATAAATACATAAATGAGTAAATATATACATATATTTTTTATGTACTAAGTATACATATGATATGTAAGCTGAATTTGTTAGCATTTTGTAATTTCCGCATTTCCACACTCGTACTTACCGTCATGCGAATCGTAGAGATAAATTATTTTACGCCATCCATAAAATTGTATTGTATCGATGATCGCCTGATGATAATCCGGACGCATACTTATGGCATAGTCGAGGAAACCGGACGAGGGCGTCAGCACCTAACGAGCGCAGACGAAATGAAAGTCGCAGGGAAAAAGTGAAAAGTACAAAAGGAATGAAATGAAATGAAATGAAACAAAAGCAGATTGTGGTATAAATTGAAATCGTGTGACAGTGGCGAGTGTACGAATGTGCAAAAAGCGATGGCGCATAAAAGCTGTGTGACAGCACGGCGAGGAGCGAAATAT
>NW_023458566.1:12179030-12183328 GCF_013731165.1 Rhagoletis pomonella
CCGATAATAATGACAAGTTTATGACAAATAAAACCGAAAAAGTTAAGGAACATTACGAATGCTTCGAAAAATAATCCCAGAAAAATTCAGAAAATGCCGAAAAATTTTTAAAAGTAAAAACTTCCCCAAAAGTCAAAAAATATCAAAAATAAAAAATTCCGAAAAGTTCCGCGAATTCCAAAAATTACGAACGATTCCGTAAAAATTCCAAAATTTGTCCTAAAAACCTAAAAAACACCAAAAAATAAGACACGAATAGTCCTGAAAAAAACAGAAAGTCTCGAAAAATTCTAAAAGCTCCCAGAAACTCGAAAATCCCGAATAGCCCTGGATAAATTCCAAAAAATGAATGTACTAAGAATGCCAAAAAGTCTTGATCTAATACCGAGTCCAGAAAAAGTTTAACAAAGTACTGGAAAGCTAAATTGTAAACATCTCTTGCAGTCCCATTAAAATTTTTCATAGAGTCGAAAAAGTAAAATACGAAGAATCTCGAAAAATCCAGAGTTAATCTGAAAAGTTTCCGAAAAACTCTGACAATTGAAAAATCGAGTAAAAATCCAGCCGCAGCCAGGGATTCTGAAGGACCCAACCATAACACAAGTCTCAAGCATTTACTCTTTAGGAGAATGTTTTACTTCTTTACGCTTCATCATTATCAGAGCCGAGCCATATATGCTAACGACCTCCCAGTAATGGTATGGATGCGTCTTAGTTTTCCAGAAATAGGTGCGAAACGGGGTGGAAGGATGTGGATTAAACATGCTGCATTTCCCAAGCAACCGCTCTTCACGGAGGCAACATTCGCGGCATGGGCGCTTTTCTTATAGAAGACCACCTAAAGCTGCTGGTAGTAGGTGTAAAAATCAAAATTCTGGCGGCTTTGCTGTGTGCCTTAAAAAATAATCTACATTTTAAAATCGCAAAAATTTTTTATTTTTTTCAATAACATTTTTGAATTTATGACTTATTTTTTAAATCACGTTTAAATAAAATAAAAATCAATTATTTGACATACTCTTGCTCTTTTGCTCTCTGTCATTGCAGGCGCCATATTTGAACAAGGCACTGATGAGGTGCAATCAGCGTTTAAATACGCAATGCTCAATCACAATCTCAACGTATCGTCCCGCCGATTCGAGCTGCAAGCGTACGTGGATGTCATCAACACAGCAGATGCATTTAAATTGTCGCGCTTAAGTACGTCGTAGGGGCGAGCGCGAGTCGCACTTATAAACCAAACCATAGCATACAAAAAAAAAGAGAAAACAAATTATTAAAAAAAACACAACATATTTGCACACAAATACATTCATCAATACGTAGGGAATACTCGAATGTGCACTTGACGTACGTAGCGCGCGCGTGACTGCAGCAGCCTTGATGGCCTTGTGTGGCAAATGTGGCTGTGGCAAGCGAAGCGATGCTTGATTGCCACCGGCTCACTGCTGCTGCTGTTGCCGCCGCCACTGCAGCGTTTCATTAATTATGCACTTTTTCTGATTTAAATAGAACACAGAATACATTTTCATTCGCAGTCATTGCCAGTATGTTCAACAAATTGCCACACATATTTACTTGCACACAAACACAAACATTTACACAAACATTTACAATGCATTTATAAATTTTAATTACTTGCATTTTTCTTCTATCTTCATATTTACCGCTGCATTGGTGAACCAAAAAAAAAACAAAAACCAACATTCGTACGTTTCAAAAATGTAATAACAACACGCATACATCCATACGTGGCTGTGTATGCGCCTTACAGTATGCAATCAATTTTCGCGTGGCGTTTATTCTATGCTGGGTGCCGTATCACCGGATTCATTTGATACATTGCACTCGTACAGCAATACATTTCAAATGCCATTCGTGACACCATGGTTTCCAGAGAAAGTAAGCCGCAATTTCTGTACATAACATAGAAAAATTACTCTAACACACACGCACACATACAAACCAACACAGCAACACACATACATACATATATGTATGCAAAAGAACGAAGAATGTGAGATGGCAAAAAGTGTGACAGCAGTGAGCGTAACTTCTAACTTTTTCAACACTTTCACATAAAATCGCACGCACACACGCAGAGCCGCATATATGTACGCTTACTTGCAGATAAATAATAAACATGGAATTTTTATGCAAATATCGATAGTCACGCGGTGCACTGGTGTGTTGTGCCATTTTTCCAACGCACTTGACTTGCTGCCATGATTTTTTTTTTTGCTTTTACTTTTTCCCTTTTTATAGCTTGTTTTGTATTTTGTTTTTTTTTTATATACATAAATATATGTATTAGTTGTTTCCTTTTTTGCGAATTTAATGCAGCATATTGTCGCCGCTGAAGTATGTTAAGTGTGCGGATGTATGTATATTTAGTGGGTAAGCGCATACAATGGAAATGTAGGAGAGATTTTTTGTATATAGCGAGACTTTTAAATTTTAGCCTTTTCAAAAAATTGCTACACCGAATTTCGTTTTGTTCTAAAGAAGCGCATATTAAAAATGCATATTTATCCTTGTCTCAACTTAATACCGGCCCAGGTGACAAAAAATTTTCATGGATGACGTGTACAAATGAGTTGTCCTTATATAAATTCTCTAAGTCAGATCCGGTCTCTGGTGAAGGTAGGTTTGACTAGCTTATTTACCATGTATTGCCACCCAAATAATAACATCAACAAATTGACTCAAGAACTCTCTACTCCAGAATTTGGTTTAAGGACGCTCTATCTGAGAATTTGATTGAAAAACGCCTCATCTCAGAATTTGGTTCAAAAATGCCCTAAAATTCCCTTAACTGAAAATATATTGAAGCGATGTTGATTTAGAACATTTTTAAACCGAATTCTGAAATAGTGCATTCTTGAAAATAGTTCTTAAATAGGGCGTTTTTCAACCGGCTGCCGAAATTAGTCGGTCTTCCACACAGCCGTCTACAAAGACAAGTAATTTTTCAGTTTTCCCAGATTGGCAATTTTAAGCGCTTTTAGTTGAAGTTAGTGATCGGCTGATCAGCTTTCAAAACAATTAGAAACTGAGAAATTACTTTTCTATATACTATCCAGGCTTTCAAAAAACTTGGTTTCATCGATTCCCCAGAGAAAGAAACTGAAAAGTCCGTACAGTGAAAGCGCACGATCAAATAAAATTAAGGATCTTAGATCTTTTCTCCGTACTAGTTGGTCTGCTTAGTGACCCAATATTGATTATTCTTCAAGCCTTTCATTTTCCAAGTCAATAAATGCTGACCTGTGTCAGGGTCTTTCAAAATTTACAGAGCGTCGGCTAGTTTTTATACTTGTTCGTTGACTGCGCAGCTTTCAGATATTTGCCTGAACCCCGCAAGTTTATACCACAATAATGTCACTATTAAACAAAAGTTATTTCTACCAGTTTTTAAAAAACCCCGAAATGCCTTACAAATCTCCAGCGAGCTCTGAAAAGTGTAGAAAAAATTCTGAGGTTCCGTTAAAAGCCAAAATCTTTTCAAAACATTGGAAAATTTTCGAAAAAAGCCCGAAGAGCTTCAAAAAAAAATGGGAAAACATCAAATATAAGAAATAAAGAGAGATCAAATAAATAAAAAATTTACTATCATTGCACCCGAATAGCAGCACACTTTTGTGATGGCAAGCCTGATTTCACTTTTATTCAACACGTGTTCATAAGCTCCATAAAAACTTGAATGTATCAAATTATGTAATTATTTTAACTTCTCTACCGCTTGTTTGCCCAAGCAGATGTCTACTGAAATTTTCTGTAATAAAATTGTTTCCTTTTTCTCAAACAAAATCGCTTAAGTAGCATAAAAATCAGAATATATCTCAAACATGCGTTTCTATCTTCTTACATATATTTCTTCTTTAGAGCCTAAATTACTTGTACCGTACGCTGCTTTATTGCACTTCTTTATGTTATGTACAACCACACAGATATTTCATTTAATATCATTTTTATTAAATGTTAATCATACGCCTCGATGGTAATAAAACATATTTCATTTAACTAACACACAAAAAATATAGCCCCATTTGTTTGTTGAAGTGGCAGACGACAGTTTGCCTTGAAAATTAATAGCAGACAATGGCTGTGCCGTCCAAACGCAGGCACCATAAAAAACACACACATAAAATAACAAAAAAAAGACAAAAAATAGTCAGTCGCAAACAATAAGCTGTTTCCGACAATTTATGAAATACTTAATAAAGTTATAAATGTCCAAAAGTGTACGCTATGCACAAATCATAATCATTTCGGATTTTATTTTAACAAACTGCCAC
>NW_023458566.1:12183428-12235982 GCF_013731165.1 Rhagoletis pomonella
GATCCCCATGTTTTGATGGTCATACTAAATAATTTCGAACTGCTGGTTTGCAAATATTGCTAAAGCTTAGTAAAAAAAAAGATATATAGATACATATTTACTGATGTGCTACAAGGTGGACATGAAAGTTTAAAAAGTCATGGTATTTATTGCCCATCTGAATTCATAAAAGCACTGTAATTGCTCTAAACTAAAACAAACCACTTTAATTACATGCATTCATGTCAACATACATACATACATACATAAATTATTTAAAAGCTTGCCCTCAATTAGTTCGCCCGTTCCACATCCACATGTATGTATGTATGTATGTATGTATATGGTGTATTTTAACACAAGTGCACTGATAATTACTGCTGCTCGTATAAAGGCTTACTCCCGCATGTGTCATTTGCAAACGGAAAACAAATTTCAAATATTTTATTTGCCTAAATTAATTTAAATAAATAATTATGATCCACTAGCTACATATGTATGTATGTATGTACATATGTATGTATCTACTCTATTATTACAACAACGAGCTGTTTGTGTAGGCGGTGATGTTTCAATGACACTGAGGTAAATCCCTAACCGACAATTAAATGCACTGAAATGGGCCGCAGCGGAATTTCGCGTTGCAGTTAAAATAATAAATGAACATAGAAAACTAAATGGCAAATACTCTGGCACCTACTATGTTGAAAAAAAAAAACAAAAACAATTCAATGCGACTGCAGCGTTCATGTTTTCATAAATAGTTTATATGCACAATTGTCTGTATAACAAAGCATACTCGAAAACTAACAGAATGCAGTAGAAATATTCCCTTTTAAATTTAAATACCCAGTAAAAAATCTGCGATAAGGAGACTAGGCATTTCACATATGTTAGTGTTTGGCCGAGCTTCTCCTCCGCGTGCGCCTTAATGTTTTTATACAAAGCGGAGCGACCTACAGTTGTACGCCAACTCCGAACGCTGGGTGTATTTTAATGAGAAGCTGTTTTTCATGGCAGAAATACACTCGGAGGTTTGCCATTGCCTGCCGAGGGGCGACCACTTCTAATAAAAACCCTTTTTTCTATATTCATTACAAAGTAAAAAAATTGTTTCAGCTTTGAAATTTCATAATCGTTTTTAAGTCAAATTGAAAGCCGCAAAAAAGTCATAAATTTACTCCTTCAAAAGTTAGTAAAAAAAAAAAAACAAAAAAAAATATCTAAATTACCTTGCTTTGCTTACTTTAGGCTTTGCTTGTAAGGTGGTACGGTCTTATATATTTATCTACATGCCAAATGTCCCAACTGTTTGAGTTTAATACATCCACTGTAAATAGCCATTATAAACTGGTATTCGTATTATTAATTTTATAAAATATTTTATTTATATATTTCAGAGAAGTTTTAATGACAGTCTAATAAAAATATTCCGGATTACTGATAGACATACATAGAAAAGTAAATTTACTTATATTTAAAATTTTTTTTTACCTCTACTCACTACATATTTTCTTACAAATATAAAAAGACATTCTCTTTCCACTGCTGAAAAGAATGGTCTACAATTTCAATTGCAATATTTTCAATATAGTCGCCTACATGTTAACATGAATTATTAAATTATGATGAATTCGTTGCTATGGAATAAATATTTTTCAAATATTAATTTGTTACAAACATAGCAAATAAGAACTCTGGCAAAAGCAACACTTTTGCACGTAGGTGATTAATAAAAAATAAAAAATATTGCATTTCTCGGAAGGTGATTTAATTTATTTAGCTGTGCAAAATTATTTGGAAAATATTCCAAATCAGAGTTTCAATTTGCAACTGCACCTAAATACATATGTAGATACAGACATATTCGATGACGGCAAAATTAAGTTTTCTAAGGGGAAAATAAAAAAAAAAATATTAAAAGAGCTGACTTATATTAGTTTCATTATTTTTGAATATTTATCTGCTGTGTAATATTAATATTAAAAAAAAAATAATAATTTTTCGCGCTAAAGTATTTGTGATAAATCTATCGAAAATTCCCATATAATATGTATGTATGTTGACATATACATACATACATATATGCATGAAAAACAGTTGTACATGACGCCATATAAAGGTAGTTAAGTAAGAAATTGTCGCCCTTGTCATCTTAAGTGTGCTATTTCATATCATTGACACTAAAACATTGCTTAAAATTTAGTACACCTATTCAATTTTATGCATAAGCTTACAACTCATATTTTCATCTGAATACCCAAATCTGAACATAAAAAAAAGCTGGCAACATTGTCAACGACCCATAACGCATAAAGCTGAAATAATTGAATTCATAAAAAATGCTGCTACTTACATATTTTTATACATGTACATAAGTTATTGTTGTGTGGTATAAGTATTCGAATAAATTTTTTTTTTACAGGCAAAGTGTGTTTATCATTGCTTTCGTTCAGTAAATAAGGGCTGGTTATATTTTATATCTGACACTGAACGTAAAATAATGCTGATTGATAAAATCTACTGATACCAGTCAGTGGATAACCGAACATTTTTAATACACAAAATAATTAGCTGTAAATACGTGCATGCATACATACATGTTTATAGTAAATATTTGTGTTTCTACTTTTTATTGGCTAAAAATATGTTAAATTTAAATAAAATGTCTGATAAATTATTTGCATGATCTCTCGTTTGGACATTGAATATTTATTGCTGAGAATACTTGCTATAGAACAACATTTTGGAGACGAGAAAATGCATTTGCACTGTGGGGTCAGAACACAAATTTTTTTTTGTGTGGCTGTGTAATCAAAACATAAAGTCCACAAAAATACCAAACATAAAAAACTCCAAACAGTTTAAGGTGAATAATCTGGGAAAAATTACAAAAGTTCCTGAAAAATCCCAAAACACCTAGAAATAGGATAAGAATAATGCCAAAAAGTCTCGAAAAATCGCAAAGTCCTCTAAAAATCCCAAAGCGTCCAAATTCTTTAAAAATCCACAAAAACTATCTAAGATTAAGAGTGACGAATAAACCCGAAAAAATCCTCAAATACTCCCTATTAGTCTCGAAATGATCTAGTAAGTCCGGAAAAAGCTTCAAAAGCTACCAGCTGCTCTAAAAGTTCAAAAGCACTTAAACAAAAATTCTGAAAAGTTTTCGCAAATCCGAATCTTCAATAATGAATAATCAGAAAAAATTATCCAGAGTATCTCGAAAAACTCCACAAGCTCCACAAGTTTTCGAAAATCCCGAAAGTTTGGTAATGAATAATCAGAAAACATTCCAACAATTCCCTAAACACCCCATAATTAAAATAAAAACTAATTATCTTGAAAGGTCCCGAAAGAATCCGGAAAGTCTCGAGAAAACTCCTAAAGCTCGCAAGTTCTTTGGAAGTCCAATAAACACCCAAATTAAAAAATTTCGAGAAGTTCCCGATAATAATGACAAGTTTATGACAAATAAAACCGATAAAATTCGGGAACGTTACGAATGCTTCTAAAAATAGTCCCAGAAAAATTCACAAAATGCCGAGAAATTTCCAAAAGTAAAAACTTCCCCAAAAGTAAAAAAATATCAAAAATAAAAAATTCCGAAAAGTTCCGCATATTCCGAAAAATGACAAATGATTCCGTAAAAATTCCAAAATTTGTCGACAAGTCCTAAAATCCTATAAAAAACACCAAAAAATAAGACACGAATAGTTCTGAAAAAAAAACAGAAAGTCTCGAAAAATGGTAAAAGCTGCCATAAACTCGAAAAACTTGAAAATACCTCGATAAATTCCAAAAAATTTATATATCTCAAGAATACCAAAAAATCTTGATCTAATAGCCAGTCCTGAAAAAGTTTAACAAAACACTGGAAAGCTAAATTGAAAACATCTCTTACAGTCCCATAAAAATTTTTCATAGAGTCGAAAAAGTAAAACACGAAGAATCTCGACAAGTCCGGAGTAAATCTGAAAACTTTCCGAAAAAAATCTGACAATTAAAAAATCTAGTAAAAATCCACCCGCAGCCAGGGATTCTGAAGGACCCAACCATAACACAAGTCTCAAGCGTTTACTCTTTAGGAGAATGTTTTACTTCTTTACTCTTCTTCATAGTCAGAGCCGAGCCATAGAATGGGCGCTTGTCTTATAGAAGAGCACCTAAAGCTGCTAGTAGGAGGTGTAGACTTAAAAATTCTGGCGGCTTTTCCCTTTACTGCCTGCCGCAATCTTTCCTTGAAATTGAACGATGACATTCGAAGAATTTCAGAGGCATTCATATTATTGTAATATTTTTTTCCAGTAGCATTTTTGAATTTATGACTTATTTTTTAAATCACGTTTAAATAAAATAAAAATCAATTAATTCACATACTCTTGCTCTTTTGCTCTCTGTCATTGCAGGCGCCATATTTGAGCAAGGCACTGATGAGGTGCAATCAGCGTTTAAATACGCAATGCTCAATCACAATCTCAACGTATCGTCACGCCGATTCGAGCTGCAAGCGGACGTGGATGTCATCAACACAGCAGATGCATTTAAATTGTCGCGCTTAAGTACGTCGTGGGGGCGAGCGCCAGCCGCACTTATAAACCAAAAAACTTATATACAAAAAAAAAAGAGAAAACAAATTATTATTAAAAAAACACAATATATTTGCACACAAATACATTCATCAATACGCAGGGAATACTCGAATGTGCACTTGACGTACGTAGCGCGCGCGTGACTGCAGCAGCCTTGATGGCCTTGTGTGGCAAATGTGGCTGTGGCAAGCGAGGCGATGCTTGTCATTTGCTGCTTGATTGCCCCCGGCTCACTGCTGCTGCTGCTCCGACTGCTGCTGTTGCCGCCGCCACTGCAGCGTTTCATTAATTATGCACTTTTTCTGATTTAAACAGAACACAGAATACATTTTCATTCGCAGTCATTGTCAGTATGCTCAACCAATTGCCACACATATTTACTTGCACACAAACACAAACATTTACACAAACATTTACAATGCATTTATAAATTTTAATTACTTGCATTTTTCTTCTATCTACATATTTACCGCTGCATTGGTGAACAAAAAAAAAAACAAAAACCAACATTCGTTCATTTCAAAAATGCTATAACAACACGCATACATCCATACGTGGCTGTGTATGCGCCTTACAATATGCAATCAATTTTCGCGTGGCGTTTATTCTATGCTGGGTGCCGTATCACCGGATTCATTTGATACATTGCACTCGTACAGCAATACATTTCATATGCCATTCGTGACACCATGGTTTCCATGGTAAGCCGGAATTTCTGTACATAACATAGAAAAATTACACACATATATGTATGAAAAAGAACGAAGAATGTGAGATGGCAAAAAGTGTGACAGCAGTGAGTGAAACTTCTAACTTTTTCAACACTTTCACATAAAATCGCACGCACACAGGCTTACTTGCAGATAAATAATAAACATGGAATTTTTATGCAAATATCGATAGTCACGCGGTGCACTGGTGTTGTGCCATTTTTCCAACGCACTTGACTTGCTGCCATGAGTTTTTTTTTGCTTTTACTTTTTCACTTTTTATAACTTGTTTTGTATTTAGTTTTTTTTTTTTATACATAAATATATGTATTAGTTGTTTCCTTTTTTGTGAATTTAATGCAGCATATTGTCGCCGCTGAAGTAGGTTAAGTGTGCAGATGTATGTATATTTAGTGTTTATATCTGTCTCAACTTAATACCGGCCCAGGTAGCCGAAAAGTTATCAAAACAAATTTTTTTTGATGACAAAAAATTATCGCGGATGACGTGTACAAATGAGTCGTCCTTATCTAAATTCTCTAAGTCAGATCTGGTCACTGCTGAAGGTAGGTTTGACTAGCTTATTTTGGTCAGTTAGATTGCGATGCTTCTTTAGCGAAATCTTTCTCCGTTCCTTCAGGGTCGTGATCAGAAAAATACTCTTATAAATATACTTTAAAACTAAATACATGCCTGCTTCTTTGACATAAAATGTTGGCCAGGTAGCTCATTCGCTTACCATATATTACCACCCAAATTAATAACATCAACTGCACATATAACACTGAGAAACTCATGAAACCCAGGTTTTCTGAAAGTCTGGATTGCATATGGACTGCTGAGTGGAAGATAGATCTATCTCGGCAACCGGTTCGAAAACGCCTTATCTTAGAAAATGGCTCCAGAACTCCTTACTCCAGAATTTGGTTTAAGAACTCTCTATCTGAGAATTTGATTGAAAAACGCCTTATCTCAGAATTTGGTTCAAAAATACCCTATCTTAACTGAAAATATATTGAAGCGATGTTGATATAGGGCATTTTTAAACCGAGTTCTGAAATAGCGCATTCTTGAAAATAATTCTTAAATAGGGCGTTTTTCAACCGGCTGCCGAAATAAGTCGGTCTTCCACACAGCCGTCTACAAAGACAAGTAATTTTTCAGTTTCCCAGATTGGCAATTTTAAGCGCTTTTGGTTGAAGGTAGTGATCGGCTCATCAGCTTTCAAAACAATTAGAAACTGAGAAACTACTTTTCTTTCCAGGCTTTCAAAAAACTCGGTTTCATCGATTCCTCGCGAAAAAAACTGAGAAGTTCGTACAGTGTAAGCGCACGATCAATTAAAATTAAGATCTTAGAACTTTTCTCACTACCAGTTGGTCTGCTTAGTGACCCAATATTGATTATTCTTGAAGCCTCTCATTTTCCAAGTCAATAAATGCTGACCTGGGTCAGAGTTTTTCATAATTAACTGAGCGTCGGCTAGTTTTTATGCTTGCTCGTCGACTGCGCAGCTTTCAGATATTTGCCAGAACCCATAAGTGTAAACCACAATAATGTCACTATTAAACAAATGTTATTCCTACCAGTTTTTAAAAAAACCCCGAAATGCCTTACAAATCTCCAGCGAGCTCTAAAAAATGTAGAAAAATTTTTGAGGTTCCGTTAAAAGCCAAAATCTTTCCAAAACATTGGAAAATTTTCGAAAAAATCCCGAAGAGCTCCGAATAAAAATGGGAAAACATCAAATATAAGAAATAAAGAGAGATCAAATAAATACTTAACCATAAAAACTTGAATGTATCAAATTATCTAATTATCTTAACTTCCTCTACCGCTTGTTTGCGCAAGCAGATGTCTACTGAAATTTTCGGTAATAAAATTGTTTCCTTTTTCGCAAACAAAATCGCTGGAGTAGCATAAAAATCAAAATATCTCTCAAATTTGCGTCTTTATCTTCTTATATTTCTTCTTTAGAGCTTAAATTACTTGTACCGTACGCTGCTTTATTGCACTTCTTTATGTTATGTACAACCACACAGATATTTCATTTAATATCATTTTTATTAAATGTTAATCATACGCCTCGATGGTAATAAAACATATTTCATTTAACTAACACACACAAAATATAGCCCCATTTGTTTGTTGAAGTGGCTGACAGTTTGCCTTGAAAATTAATAGCAGACAATGGCTGTGCCGTCCAAACGCAGGCACCAAAAAAAAAAAACACACATACAATAACAAAAAAAAACAGACAAAAAATAGTCAGTCGCAAACAATAAGCTGTTTCCGACAATTTATGAAATACTTAATAAAGTTATAAATGTCCAAAAGTGTACGCTATGCACAAATCATAATCATTTCGGATTTTATTTTAACAAACTGCCACTCAGCCTCCTACATTTGGTATTTTGAGCTGGGCGAAAGAACGAACTAACGAGGCAGTAATGTGATGTGTTTAAAGAGCATAAAATTTAACGAAGTTAGAAAGAAAGAATTTCCACCAAGTTATACACCAGTGTGCCACTTGAGTGCTTAACATTCCGCAGAGATCACAACTATTGAAAATAAAAGCTAAAAAAAAAGAAAAAATTTATGGAATAGGATTCTACAAATTTAATTACTTAAAAAATTAAAAAAAAAATCTAAAAATAAAAGAAAATACGACTTTAAAAATAAAAATAAATTAAAAACAACAAAAAAATTTAAATAAGTTCATAAAATTAAATTAAACTTAAAAATGTACTTTTTTTATTTACATAAGAAAGGAATTGAAAATTAAAAAAAAGTAACTTAAAAAAAAAAAAATTATCAAAAAAGAAACATTTAATAAAATGAGCTTCTAAAAATTACACGATTATTAAAAAAATATTTCTTTTTAAAACAATAAAACCCAAAAACTAAATGGAAATGAAATTAAAAAAGAAAAATAAACTAAATTAAATTTAAAAATATATTTTTTTAATGGAAAATATCTAATCTAAAAAATTAATTAAATAAAGAAAAAAATTAATTTTCAAAAATAATAAAATAAAATCAGTTCCTAAAAATTAAATGATTAAATGAGAAAAAAAATATTTTTGAAACAACAAAACCTGATAATTATAAAAAATATATACTGCAAAGAGAAAAAAAAATAATTCTAATAATTAAATGAAATTCAAAAAAGTTTTCTCTATTTAAAAAAATTAAATCTAAACATTAAATTAAAAAAAATTCAAATGAAAAGTTTTATCAAGTTTTCAAAAACTAAAAAAAAATTATACCTACATATATGTATATTATTTTTCTGTTAAAAAAACAATAAAATCCAAAAACCAACAGAAAATTAACTTGAAAAAAAAAGTATTTAATTGAAAAAAAGCACCACTGGCCGAGTACTGGACCTCGAATGACACGTCAGTGCGATGCTCACTAGGCCATTTCGACTGCTGGAGCAGCGCGAGCAAAGTGATATGCAAGTGCTGTCTGTCAAAAGAGCTTTTCACCATGAAAGTTGGAAAGGGAAATTTCTTTCACACAATATTGACTAATATCTTTGGATTGTCTTACAAAAAAATTTCAACTATCTTAGCCACAATGGCCCTTTAAGAGTTGTTAAGTGCACTGAAACACGCATACAGTAGAGAAAGATTCGGGACGAGAATTCCTGATTTTTCGCGATCATGTCGCTCTTTCTCGCTTACGCCGTATATACATATGTAAGTAACTTTAAAGAAAATTCCTTGTCAATAAAAAACTCAATTGGTGTCTTCATCTTTTAGTGAGCTGCTACGAATCGCCGCGCCAAATTTGGATCGTAACTAAAAATATTCAGTTTAAAAGCTTGGTGGCATAATATGAAAACGGGTTTAATACTGTAATATGAGTTTCTTTTAACCCTCGTCCGGGCGCATATTCTTACAACGCTAACCGGGCGCAAAGGTACAATTGTACCTTCATATAGTTTTGATATGAATTTTTACTGGGGTTTAATTTTTTTATAAAAACTGATAACATTTAATCATTACACGTTATTTTGAACATGTTTACAAATTTTTTGTTATGACAATTGTTTAAAACAAAAAGTAAAAATAGAAACACAGTAGCCTGCATAAAATGCACTCCGAAAAATGCACGAGTACACCACAACAATATGTACCCTCCATACATACATATGTATGTACTCAATATTTTTCATACTGGTGCAACCAGGGCTGCCAACTTGGCTCAAACCGTGCCATTTTTGGCAATATTTTACATCAAATGGCACTTAATTTTTCAATTTGGCACTTTACTTTGCGTGTACTTCTTTTTCTCAATTAAAATTTTCTAATTTCTAAAGGTTATTCAACTGGTTCATTTTATTTTGGCATTGCACTTTTCTTTTAGAAATGTGGTTCTTTTTAGCTACATGGGAAGCGTTATAAAGGATAGTACCTTTTTTGGCACTTTTATTTTTCTATTTGGCACATTTTGGCACTTTTTTATCCTTAATATGGCACCAAATAGCTAAGGATAGTTGGCAGCCCTGACCGGAACAAAAATAATACGCTGTTTATTTGGTTCAGTTTATATTTGCTGCTACTTGCGATCACAATTATGGTTTAGCATCCTACATAATCTACAAAAATCATAACCCCCGGTTTCAGGGAAAAAATCAACGTCGAAAGTTTCTAAAAGATCTCTCCAATCAGCTATGCATGCCTTCAGTTGAATCTCGAAGTGCAAATCGAATGATGATGAGAAGCCATTTCCTTCGAAGTGCAATAGAAATGGTACTTGGCCGTCGCGTTGTGGCATCTACAGCAGCTGTCCTTCAATTACCTCATGGTAGCCGCGGAGCCTCCCCTATCACTGGACGTTGCTATATCTGTCGGAACTCAAATAGGAAACAACGTAAAACTCGAATGCTTTGCATATCTTGTGCTTATCCAATTTGTGATGAACATTCAGTTTCAAAAACAACGTGTATTTCTTGCGAAGAAACTCTCTAAAAATTTCAAAATGTATATTCTAAATCGTTGTTCCTAAATTGAATTGTCTCGATTGTTACTTTTTTATATAGTTTATTATCGCTTCTTATATGAATTAGCTCCGTTTGTGTCTCTTTTTTTTATAAAAAAAATTATATATAATTAATTAAAAAAAATAATAATAATCTTCTTTTTTCTTCATACCAGCTATATGAAGGTACAATTGTACCTATGCGCTTTGGCGTGGGTGTAAATTTAACTCGGCCCTCTATTTCAGAAAATAGTGGCCCATTTTGTTTTAAATTCAGGGAACATGTGGCGCAACAAAAATGTAGAGATGTCACGAAGATCCAGCCCTCTAAGTTTTCTGGAAAAAAAGTTATTGTAATTTAAAAACGCAAAAGTTACAATTGTACCTAGTCGCACGGACGAGGGTTAATTACGTGTCAGATTTTTAGTACTCTTTTTAATCAATTGGAAAATTTTGAACACCGAAATTTAGTATGGTCAAAACATTTCTAGAATTTTTGGGATTCCCTGTGCCAGATCTCTGGTCAAAAACACATTATCTACGTCCTAACTGCTTTCGCACCGCACTCAAAACATATTTTCTTTCAACGGGCGCCATAAAGCGACTGCGATTTCGATCTACATAAATCATTTCGCAAAGAAAAAAAGAAAACAAAAACAGTGAAGTACTTGCAACAAAAACATAACATAACATTACATACATAAATAAATAAATATACACAAAGCCAGATAAAGTAATAAAAAACGTACACAATCAGCGCCTTTTCCTTATCTGTGCGTGTGTGTGTGTGTGCGAGTGTGTTTATGAAAGCCACACACACCTACATAAATATTTCGCTCCTCGCCGTGCTGTCACACAGCTTTTATGCGCCATCGCTTTTTGCACATTCGCACACTCGCCACTGTCACACGATTTCATTTTATACCACAATCTGCTTTTGTTTCATTTCATTTCATTCCATTTGTACTTTTCACTTTTGCCCTGCGACTTTCATTTCGTCTGCGCTCGTTAGGTGCTGACGCCCTCGTCCGGTTTCCTCGACTATGCCATAAGTATGCGTCCGGATTATCATCAGGCGATCATCGATACAATACAATTTTATGGATGGCGTAAAATAATTTATCTCTACGATTCGCATGACGGTAAGTACGAGTGTGGAAATGCGGAAATTACAAAATGCTAACAAATTCAGCTTACATATCATATGTATACTTAGTACATAAAAAATATATGTATATATTTACTCATTTATGTATTTATGTGAGTTTTTATGTAAGTGTTTTTTCCTCCTTTAAATGACCCTAAATAAATTTTCACAAGCAGTTAACCCACTGACAGCGTTCACTCAATTTGTTTATATCAAATACTGCGGCATAATATTTATGATTGATAGTAATTTGTCAAGCCAGTTACAGTGGCGCATATAAATTTGCTTGCGCGTCGCTTAAATTTATGTTTAAATGTAAATGAAGCTTTATTGTTGAGTAAACATTAAATCATCAACGTCCGCCACAAAAGCGTGCTCGGCAGCCAAACATACATATTTACAAAGAGTAGAGAGAGTGCTTTTATTGCGCCATCACAAAACGCCTGCAATAATTTCTATAGATTTTTATTGCTTACAGCCCAAAATAATGCAAATCTGTTGAACTTAATTTGCTTGCTTTGTATTTACTTATTTACAAAATAAATGGAAATTGTTACGTATACGCAGTGGTGTGTGTAGGATAGGGTATACACCAATTCGAAATTTTGCATACTATATGCAAGCTTACTTCGACATATTTGCTCTCAATTTGACAACATTTTCTATTACATGTATATTTCTTCAAATTAAAGAAAAATTATCGAGTGCAATAGTATATTTTATGAGGGTAGTTTAATCAGTCCCTTGGATAGATATCTCACTGTTATACATAGAATACTTTTGTATTTTTGAATGCGACGAGAATAGGGCGCTCAAGCAGACAACATTAATGATAGCGCGAACTTAAAAGCATAGATACTGTCGATAGCTTCGATTTTTTACCAGTTGGTAGCTGGGTCTGGTTAAAAGCAAAAACCACTTATCTTTTTTGTTTGCCGGTGTTATTAATCGTTATTCAATTTTGCAGAAGTAGTCTATATACATACTGATTCAACTTCCAAGCCCACTACACTACTAGCTAAAAAGGAGAAAGGTGATTTTAATAAAATTCGTTAGTAATAGCAAGAAAAAATGTTATCTGTAAGATAGTCAAAAGGGGACTATTGCCCAAGCCCACTTACCATAGAAAAAGCGACACATACCAAATCAAACTTGATAGAAATCAAATATCATCAAACATATCTGCTCAAAATGCAGTAGGCGTGTAAGTTCGCCCATCCTTATTTCTTAGCTATTTTATTTACAACTTCATTGCTAAATAGACAAAATTACTTCACGTAAATCTCAGTTAATTCGGATAAAGATTACTCCTATTTGCAGCAGCTTATTTGGGGATCCAACAACTCTTAGAGATTTTTTGTATCAATCACCTTTCACCGCACGGTGCACAGTGTACGAGCAGCAGCCAATTCTACAAATGGAATGCTCTAATCTCTTAATGAGGTTTGATTAAGAACACTTATATTAAGTCATATAAAAAAAAACACCCTAAATATAGGCATTACCTAAGGAAATAAGGTTTATCAAAGCTGACTAAATAAAAACCGTCACCGCATAACAGATATCCAGACTACCTTAAACCTTTATCTGCTCCAGGCAAAACATATACAATTTTTCTATTTTTATACTTTATAAGAATTATTATGTTTCCCGTATATATGTACATATATAAATGACCGTTTAAATAGCTTTTCTAATGGTGGCATTCACGTTGCGTGCGGTATCATTGGAAATCCAACTCTTGAGCTTTTTAAACTAAACGTTTAATCAGAATATATTCACGCAACATCATGGACAATTTTCTAAATTCTAAAACATGGATTGGTTGCGTCTAATTTTGAAAGTGGCTTAAGTCACTTTGTTTTTAAATCGAGATATGTAAGGGTTTTCGTTCTAAGACTTTAAAAATATTGATGCTATCTTAGGAATCCATATTTTTCACAGTAAAAATAATTTCGCTTGGTCATGCAAAAGTCACCACTTTTTATTAAGCTAAACAAAAGGATTCAATCTGGATTAAAAGATTTCGTATTATTTTGGGGCTAATCGGATTTTCAGTGGTTCTTTGGACTTAGCAAATTTTCCCTATGCTAAATAATATTTCCTCTAAGAGTTAAAAATCATGAAATGTGATATTTAAATATGGCCCCAGTTGCGGCTCTTCATTTTTGGGGCATCAATATAAATTTTATATTTTTGCACATCAGAAATTAGTTTTCATTTCTTTCTTAGAAAATTTAAGTATTTTATGAGCATACACTTGCAACGTAGCACTTCATGAAATAAATAAGTAACTGCCGGAATTTTTGTAATTCTTAAGCTTACAAGCGTACTTATAAATATGAATACGTAAACATTCCAAGAACTTTCTGCTAAAATTACATGTTCCAATTCTTGAAGAACCCAAGTTATTGCAGCAGAAAGACCAATATTTTGCAATTATGCTGCCTAGCTGAGATATAATCGTTTATTATAATACTATATGTATATGTATGTAGTATGTATGTGGATGTTTATAAGCCATGCCAACTTGAAGCAGCAACTGAAAGCAACAACTCAACTGACGGCCTACGCAAATATCTATATTTGCTGTTTGCTAAAATATGCAGCAAGTGCGTTTATATATGTATAGCTATTTACATACATAAATACATATGTATGCCGATATGTATGCAATATGTAGTTTTCTCTATGCCTACGAGCATGTGAAGGCATCTAAGAATCACAGACAGCCATTGTTTTGTTGCAAAGACAATACAGCATAGCTTTCAATGTTACGAGATGGTAAATTTAGTTCGGAAAACTTTTACACAGACATACCAAAGGCGCATGATGGTATGTATGTAAGTTTATATTGTTGTACTTGGCATGTAGCCTTATCCTTATCCTTGCTACCAACTTTTCATGCCAATAAAATTTGCAGCATAATTTATAGGCTAAATGGTGGATATGTGGGAAAATGTTGCAGATGCTGGCTGGCAAGCATGTATTAATGTGTAAATTTAGCGCATACATACATACATATGTATATGCATAGTTGTGTAAAAATTTCTACATAAATACATGTGTGGAGTGAATATGCAGTCATATTCCATATACTATATATGTATATTTACTTAAGTGTTATGCAAGTTCACATTATTCCAGCCTCAGATACATACATATACACACACAAACGTGGCGGAGTGCTTGTAATGTGGGTAGAAAATTGTAGTTACCACTATTGCTGTTGTATGCTTATTGTGGCTTTTATTCCTATTTTTATTAAGTATTATGTATTGTTGTTATTGTTTTTTTTTTGATTTTTATTCGCTGTCCAGTCATATCGGAAATGTGGAATGTAATAGTTGGCAATGTTAAACACACTGTGTATTGTACTCGTAATAGCAGAAAAGTTTATGTCAGAAAAGTTTGTACTGTTACTTTTTATTACACTATAGCACATGCCAGACCAAAAAGGCAAAAACAAAAAAAAACAAAAAACACTTGCATGTAAATACATATAAGTACAAGTGCATATATATTTATGTATAATTGCATACTTGTGTATACAAAAAAAAAAATGTTCATAGTTACAAATACTATGCTGCTGTGGGTTGGTGGTGGTCAACGCCCACAATTTCAACCGCAAAAACCAGCTCACATGTACTTACACACATAAGTATGTATGTACTATTTGCTCACAAATGTAAAAATCCTCAAATAAACTTGTGTGCTTAAATGTCTATATTACAATGTGTGAGCCATACTTTAGAGGGCAAGAACACCAACAATTAATAGAAATTTTGTTTAAAAATAAAAAATAATGTACTTGAAACATTTATGTTGCCACCGAAACCAATTTCATAATAAAAAAAGGAGAAATTCTAGAGCCCAAAAATAAACCCAAATTAAAATAAATGTTATGTTATTTCATATAAACTTAATTTTATTAAAGTTGTTCGCCTTTGATGAAATTTGATGCTCAGCAGTGGCAATTTTCAAATGCTTACTTATATACGTACTTATAAACTCAAATGTATTTATTTGAGTGGAATTTAAGACATTTAGGAAAAATGTTGGCATGCCCTACAAAAACCTACTGAAACTAACTAAGCTTTTTCAGGAATAAGAGAAGCTTTTTTTATGATACCGAACATGCATGCCCACTCAATTTCGTTACCTTTTCGTCTATATAACGGATTTTGTAAGTTTCATCGCCATAAGATGACGATAACAAATGCCTATTTGAATTTGAAATATTTGTGAAGAAGCTGCACAGAAGTGACCACACTGGCAATGTAAGTACGTTTCACATATGAAAAGTTTCAAATGTGTGTGATAATAGATTTGAAAATGATAATTGTAAAAGTGGTCCTTCTTATTACGACTACATATATGGATCTTCAGTTCAAAGTTTACTGCTGAATAATATTTCGAAGCCGCAGTTAATTCTGTTGTCGCTCTTCTATAGCAGGACTAATCTCCTATATTGTTGCTTGATCTATTTGCCCGGTATTAACTACTCCCCAATTGTGTGTAACATTTGCTGGTTTAAACCGTGAAAGCTTCATCAATGTTTCTGCCGCTCTAAGTGATCTAACTGGATCCAAGTTTCAGTTCAGAATTGCGTTGGTATGTACCAGTATTTCAACGATTTTTAGATAAGCTCCTGTATAGACTTTAGATGCTCAATTGATGTCACACTTCCAGAGTTCCAGAGCCTTACTGACCGAATGTTATCCTGCACATTCACTATGCCGTACTTTGGAATCAAATGTTAAATTCAGTGGTGGGATGATGAGTAGATGACGTAGTAGCGTTACATCGGTGCTTTTGACTGCCATATCCCTAGCCGAAGTCATCAGGCTTGGTCTGCTTCTGTTCACAGTTAGTTCACCAAACATTGATCGTTATTTGGCGAGCTTATTACTGGACGGCTCAGCATGGTAATTGTTGAGATTGCGGGCCCCTTGACTTGTTCCAAATTTTGTGAGAGATTTTGAACCTCCCGTACCAATTAATTTGGAGTTGAAGTTTTTTTTGATTTTGAATGCATTGTTGGCCCAACGAATGGCGGATATTGAGGATCTTTCGCCCGTGCAAAGAGCCGGGTACAACGTTGCAAGGAGCCACCGCAAGAAGGCACTTGTACTATTGCGGCTTGCTTTAATTGTACCAAGTAATTTAAATTTTGTATTGCTTCCCTCTCTGCAAAAATGCACATTTTTGGTTATCCAACAGAGCCTCAGGACATTAGGAGAAATTCAAATCGTAGGAAAGATATCCCTTGAAAATTTTAATCCTTCGATATTTAGAATTCTGAAAAACTAATAATGGATATTTACTGGAATTTAAGTCTTTCATAGCACAAATATGTATGTGCGTTGTGTTGGTCTCCATGTGGTGATAACTATACATTTAGATTACCTAATTCACTTAATCCAAATGGAATTAGATTTTTTAAACAGGTGGCAAGCCTACTGCAAGAAGTTAAGCGATAAATCCCATTTTGATACCTATTTCGATAGATACCCATATTTTAATAATTCTTTAAACTTTTTAAATAATTTGAATTTATTTGTTTAACAGGTGGCAACTCTTAAGTAGAATAAACCACTATTGTACATCTGTAGGCCAAGTTTTTTAATCTGGCATCTAATTTTTGAAAATCGAACGAATCGCGCAGAAAATTGATTGATAAATAAACTTATAAATGGTCAAATGAAAATTCGTGAAAATGAAATATGACTGGGAAAGAATGTTACTCATACGCCATGTACAATTGTATGAACTTTTAATGAATTCATAAGTTTTTATGGAATTTAGCGTTTCTACAGTGTAATTAATTTTTTAGGGAAATTTCTAGTTTATTCTCTTTAGTGAATAAATTACCGCTATAAAAATGCGAATTTTTCGATTTTTGCAAACTTAGGTGTCATTGTGTGGCCACCTAAGCTAAAATGAGATATAAAAATAAAGAACGTGCTTGATCTGTAGACGTGAAATAAGGTTCTTTTTTAATTTTGCACTTTTTTATCGGCACAGAATGATTTGGCTAAATTTGAGAGCTTCTATTTGCTTGCGGCTGTGCATCCAATAGATGTAGCACACCTATGAGGTAAATGCATTAATGGCTGCTTGGCTATCGACCTTTAAGTTTATTGATTTTGGTATTTCTACCTTTGTGTAGACAAGCTCCACGTTTTTCTTCTAGTAAAAACTTTCCCCTGAAAGATATTACATTGATCCGGCCGGTGCAACTACTTGCAATTACAGCACCCACTTCATTTATAATTTCAAAAGCGCGTCTATGAATATATAGGACCAACCGAGACCAGGTTTAGTTTACTTGCAGAAACCTTCTGGAGCTAAAATTAAAGTGGTTCTTAGCGCTCATTGAGAGTGAAAAGCTAAACTTCCTCCGTGGGACCGAGTTATGAAAACTTTTTTGTTGCGTACTACTAAACTACGATATCACAAAGTAGCATCGCACTGACTATTTCTGTGTAGCAGAAATTGGAAAGGGTTAAAATTTAAATTTACTTACATAGTTGCAATCAAATAAAAATATTTTGCGCAACTGGACAATCAGAGTATGCATATAAAAAGCAACTAAGTCGGTAATGTAAGATACAAAGTTCAATGAAGGCAATAGTTCCGGCAAGCAAACTTTACATGCCAGTGAATGTAAATGAAATCATTCTTACGCACACACACACACACACACACACACATACACAATATTGTGCGAACTGAGAGCACACCAGCGATTTTTTTTTGTTGCATCAAATCAAATAAGGATGTTAGTTAAAGAGAAATCCTTTTTTTCTTCCTCAAAACGACCAAAGGCAAATATTATAGAATTTTAAAACACTTGCACACGATTATATCTATGTACTAGTATATTCCTGTGTATATATATATATACATGAGTATCATCGCATTAACCACAAGCAAACACATTGCGCCAAGTATAAAAATAACGAAAAAAGGACATTTGACAAAGAGAATTTTCGCAATGATGATGCGGGCATTTCATGCCAACTATGCGCACAATCGTCTGCGCTCGACACTTCGCCTGTTTTTCTTTCAGCTTTGTTGCCATTCACAGCTGCACACATACACAAACACACACACACACACACATGCCTTCATACATTTATAATGTGTGACTTATTTGCATGCCAGGGCTGTTGTTTTTAACGAAAAATATCTTTGTATATTTATAGATGTGTGTTGCGTTGGTGTGTGTGTGTGTGTGTGTGCGGGCGCACTGGCATAAATACAATTCAAGCAACCTGCATTCCCAGCAACAACTACACAATCCTCAGTCATTCTTTCTTTCGAATGAATGCAAGCGGAAATACCAACCTCATTTCTTTAGAATTCTGCTATTCATGCGCTCACTTGCTCCAGCTCGCTGACTGCTGACTGCTGACTGGCTGGCGGGCGAGTAGGTTGGTTGGTTAGTTGGTTGGCTTGCTGTATGTGTCAACTGTCAAGCGTGAAAGTTTTATACTGTTTCCTGAGTGCCATGAAAACGTATACGCATTGAGTATTGCACAGTGGTGCATATAAAATATTGGGTCAGATAAAAAGCGCTCGCCGATTTTTGGTTGAATTCTAGAAACCAAAATTTCTTTTAATGAAAATCTATTTTATCATCTAGGATCTTTTGTCATCTTTGGGGTGGCTTCATAAATTCATCTGTGTATAATTTCTGTGGTTTATCGGCGAAGAACGTTATCTTGATGTAATTGGATTAGTGTTGCCAGAAGTATGGGCATCAATAGATACCATATAGGGACAAAAATCCACCCATACTTTCTTATAAGACCCATTATTACACACACTCAAGTAAACATAGAGTCCCAGCTGCGTGGGTATTATTGGTCTAATTTTTTGTTTTTTTTTGTATGGCTGAGTGTGTGGCTGAGTTTGCTTTGTAGTGCTTAGTATTTGTGCCAAATGCCAACGGCGTAAGTGTATTACTATCTAATTTTGCTATGATATTTATGCGGATTATACATACTGAGTTAGTTTGGTCCAAATCTAATTTGAAAGAAATGAAAAGGCACACAAGGAAAAAATATTTTACTTCTCACATAGATAGAAGTGGTTGCACTACAAACTTTGTAAAATAAAATTACTACAATTTTAAAGGAATCAAAAGCATGCTTGAAGAAAAAGAGTTACTTTGTACAAACAGCTGAAAATTAAACTAAATTGAATTAAATTTAACACAAGGGCAGTACAGAATTTTTTTTTTAGATACCAAAGGGTAAACATTTTACGTTTACTATACTTCTAAGTTGGTTTTTATAAAGTTACTATATATGGAAGCTACATGCAAACATTAAGGGTACGTTCACACAGAAAGTGGAGCCGAGCCGAGCGAAGCCGTTCGGAGCTGAGTGAAGCTTTCAAATTGCTGTAGCTGTACTCAAGTGTTCATACAGCAACCTTTTTCAGAAGCGCTTTGGAGCTGAAAGCAAAACAGATTTTGATTTTAAACTTACTATTGAAATTTTCAACTTCATGACGCTGTTGCAAACAAGATATCAAAATGTTCAAATAAATAGGAGTTTTACAGCTAATATTTTGAATAAAATTTAGCAAATATTTGTAGTATCTATTTCGACGAATACATGAGAAAAGCTCCTCTTCGCTTCGTTCAGTGTGAACACCACCAGCTTCGCTTTGTTCCGACTTGTTTCGCTCGGCGCCGCTCGGCTTTCTGTGTGAACGCACCCTAAGACGCGTATCCTCTTAATTTGTTGAAATTGAAAATTAAATAAAAAAAAATAAAAATTAAATAAGTTTTAAAAATTAAATTAAACTAATAAAAAATATTTTAGAACAATAAAATCTCAAAATTAAAGGAAAATTAATTTGAAAAAAAAAAATAAATAAATATGTTCCTAAAAATTAACTGACGAAAAAATAATGAAAATTTAGTTAAAAAATAAATAAAAAGAACCATCAAAAATTAAATGAAATAAGTGGGTTTTTTCTAACGTAATAAAGTCTAAAAATTTAAAAGAATATTTAATGAAAATAGAAAAAGTTTAATTAAAAACAACGAAATAAATTAAATAGATAAGTTCCTAAACATGACATTAAAAAAAATTCTTTAAAACAATAAAATATAAACATTTAAAGAAAGATTAATTTAAAAATTAAAAAAATTAGTTTCTAAAAACTAAATGAAACCAATGAAATATTTTTTCTTTTTAAAATAATCTAAAAAATATAAAGCAAATCAATTAAAAAAATATTGAAATAGAAATAATACATAAAATAAGTTTCTAAGAATTAAATTAAATTAAAAACCAAAATGCAAAATTTTCTTTTTAAAACAATAAAACTGTCCTAGGATTCTATCCTCGGAACTGCAGAATGGCATGCCAGTACTTTGCCCACTTGTCCAAAACCATAATCATTCGGAGCATGTTCAATTGCTTTACGTCAAAAGAGCTTTCAAACAATATTGTCTACTTTCTTTCAATTGTCTAACAAAAAACTTGCAACTATCTTAGCCAAATTAGCTTCTTAATTAGACTGGGCCAGTGGGAATTCGGAAACATCTCCCGCTAACTGAAAAAATTACACCTGTAATAAGTCATAACCTCTAAGTCATAAACATCGGCGAAAATCCTCCGAAAGTAACAATAGCCCAACCACACATGATGAATGGTACTTGGAGTGAAAGTCGCTGACCTTGCCCGATAGAGGCTCTTAGGCTTCACGCATCGACAAATCCGTGTTCTGACCGCCGTATTGCCATACAAATTTTGAAATGGTACGGTGACCAGAATTCGTTATAATTAAAAAGGTGATCAGCGATTTATAAGAAACTTAGTAGACGGCCAGCGGATACACATCGCAGTCATCTACCCCGAGACAAAGGTTCGAAGATGAAGAGATTTGCTTGAAGACAATAACTCAGACAGGAGCGGATATAATCTTGTTCAGTGAAATCCTGGACATCGAGGGTTGGAGCAGTATATGTGGCAACCGCTCAATGCAGAGTTTCTCGGTTTTCTAAGCGATACCATAATTTTTTTTTTTGTTTGCCAAGTTTAAGCAATGGAGATATTATAACTACCAGGCACCTTAAAGAAGCTGCCCGAAGGCAGAATGGGCAGAGTATTACTGCGTGAAAATCAGCTTTTTACTGAATCTTGACAGCTCATACCCGCAAAGATTCGATAAGGGTAAAGGAAGATCTTCTGGTTGTTAGCGTTCTGACTAGACATTTTATAAAGCTGAAACGAGGACGAAAACGAAGTCGAATAGGAAGACAGTTACAAATACGAATCTGATATTCGATTAACAATTGGAAAGCATAAATTACGAAAAAAAATAACTAAAACATTTAAGTGGTTGAGTGTTGTGATTTATTCGATATTCTATCAATTTTTTTCCTGAACACTACAATGCTGCTTAGCTCTTCAACGTGGTTTGAGTTCATAAATCGAAGTTGCAGCATTAAATTCAAAACACCATCAAATCAGAGGTCATAAAATTTCGTCGGTCAATATTGAAGCGTAGAACATTTTATACACATTAGTGAGTACTAAAAGTTTATCTTTCTGATGCTCAAAATATCAAATATCTATTCCCACACACACTTAGTTTTTTTATTTATTTCTATTAGCTCCAATTCGGCGCACACACACAAACACTCACGCGCAGTAAGAAGCGTTGAGTACATTCGACTGTCTCGCAACTTTTGTGCTCGCAAGCATTTAAGTGCACTTGTAATTTTATATCAATTTGCATTATAATATAGTGTGACAATTTAAGTGTGAAGCAGCGCGTTTAGCAACTCCCACGAAGCTGGGAATCAGCCCAGCTTAGCAGAGCTTTCAATGTTGTGTCAGACACGAAATTGTTGGAAGCCTTAACGGAAGTGTTTACTCTTATATATTTATAGATACATACTTAAATGTGTGTGTGTGTGTGTGTGTGTGTGTGTGCAACACTGACATTGTGGAGCAGCAACATTGAGTAGCGTAGGGATTTACTTTACTTACAAAGTTGTTGCTGTTTTATTGTATGGGTAGAGGAATATTATTCCGGAATTTTTAAAGCAATATACAACTTGTAAAGCATAGACAGTAGGGTGATTCTTAAATAAATATGCACATAAATTTGGTGCATGCTGTATCTTGTTCTACGCACGAAAGGAAGAGAACCACGAAAACATAAATTTTTATAATTTTTTTTTTTTAATTTAAAACAAGTTCGCAAAAAAATCTATAGCTATACCCTTGCGTTCGGCTGATTAAGTCAAGTGACATTTTCACTAGTTTTGGCTATTTTTCTTTTGTTTGTTTAATGTTTATATTTTTTTTATAAAAGTCTAGCACTTTACCTAACCAGCGCCACATAAATCAACATTTCAAACTTTGTACAAAAATTATGAAAATTCAACAAACTTTAACATTTGCACCCGCAAATTTTAAACTTTTTATTCAGAATTTTGAAAAAGAATTTTGAGTATGCAGTTTTGTAGCCCATTAAATTTTAGTTGGTTAAAGGGCAGATTTCAACACGCTAGAAAATTTCGTTGATTTTTAATAATTTTTTTGGCTGACGGTGTTGTGCAAATTTCGTTTGAATGGGAGAAAATGCCTAGCACCATCAGCAAAAAAAAAATATTAAAAAGCAACGCGATTTTCTAGCGTCCTGAAATTTCTTGGAAGTTTTCAGTATGATTATTAGTATTGCATGACGAAATTTATGAGATTTCAATTTTTCAAACCCTGGTGGCAACCTCTAAAATTTTAAAATTTTCGCCCATGCCTTTATTTTGTACATAGAACAAAATACAAAATTTAAAATTACATACATACAAAACATACATATGTTTAAATTATTAAGGAACACCCTAATACACGCACACATGCATACATATGCAATTTCTGCCAGTTTAGTAATATAATATCTGAGTATGTATTTTAGTATGCTTTTAATGTTGCATGCAACGGAGCATGAAGTTTGAACACTTTCACCAATTTCAACGTCTCGCAAACTGTTTCACGCCCACTGAGTGCAGCAGCAACAGCACCAGCAGCAGGAGTAAGCGCAAATGCCACTGCCACTGCCAAAGCAATGAAATGGTAGGCGAAACATGGCAGCCGCAGCAGTTATGCATGCATGTATGTATGTATGTATGTACGTATGTATGTAAGTACCAATCTGGGTGTGTAGCAGCGATTGGTGGTAGTGCAATCGCTAAAGTTTTGTTCGTACGTTTGTTCGTTGTTCCTGTGTGCTGTGCGCGTTTGCTGGCTGACTGCCTGGCTGGCGTGCTTTACTATTTGCAGCTTTGGTAGCTGCTTCTAGCTTTGGCATTAACACGAAACTTCTCATTGCTGCTCGTTGGTGCATGTTTAATGTTGTGTTGGATAAAATAGTTGAACAAAAAAACACCAAAACGAATGCCAGCGCTAGGTTCAGCGCACATGTAAAACGCGATGCGCGGATGTGTTTGTGTGTGTGTGTTCACCAACTTAGTGAGTGCTCTCCCATTACATTTTTATGTGCAATCTCTCACAATCCAATTTTTTCGTTTTTATTTTCTTTCTCCTTTTATATGTAGCGCTATTATTGTAGCGTACCTCATTCGCACTTACAACAACATTTGGCTTATGCCACATACATATATGCATGTACATACATATGTAAGTAAGAGCATTTTAAATATTTCCGCTTCTGCTGCAACCTTCAATTATTCGTACCGCGAGCAATTATTATTTTTTTTTTTATTTACGATATTTTAGCTTCAAATGGTAGTATAATTTATATGCAATGTTATAGTAAAGTGTATTAAGTTTTCTTTTTACTATAATTCCCACTCAAGTGCATTTTCTTCTGCGAAGGCAGAGCTGACCAGCGTTAAGGTTTACAAGGTTTCTTATATGTAAATTAAAAACCAACTAGGCAACCAGTATGTAGATGGACGGTCCTTTTTGGGTTAAGTAAATTAGATTTTTTGGGTGAGTAGTTAGAGGTGCGTACTACCACTCCAATATGGCGTGCAATAAAATAGAATCCATCTGATTTGCCTGAAACGTTCTCCTCAGGGATTCCTGAGGCCACTAATTACGAACCTGAAATCAAGCAGAAAAAACTCAAAATGTCAGCGCCACCTAGCGAGCTATTTATAAATCTATGTTGGGCCCCTATTGCTTAACCCTTTCCCTGTATTTGTTCTTCCAAGCCCAAATTCCTCAGCAATTTCAAGACAGCTGTCAGTCACTAAACTGCTGCCGGGAATAGATTGCCGAGCTGCTCAGAATTACTGAGAGCAATCCGTCACCATTTCGAGCCATCTGAAGCGCTAAGAGTCATTCACGCTATTCCGCCGTTATTTGTGGTGATCCGCCGTACTGCTAGTGCACACACCGCTGCTCAGCTCTGGAACTCAAGAAGCTCTTATGTGGACACCTTGGTCTGGCTAGACTCTTTTTGACTTTCAGCTGACTTAAAAAGTACAAAGAAGACTACGAAGTTTCACCCTGGCCTCAATAATATATCTTTACTAGGGCTGTGCGATTATTCGATTACTCGAGCAAGTTGGTTAATCAATTATTTGGTTAATCAATTACTCGAGTAATCAAGATTTTGATTACTCAAAACGATGATTAATCGAGTTACTTGAAATATGATTACTCAAAAAAATAATTTTGCTCGTTAAAAGAGTTTGCTTTGGAAAATGCTTATTTTCTTTTTTACATTCTGTATATGAAAAAATTTTTTTGTTTTAATTTTTGAAAACAGAAACGTTGTTTTCAAGGTATCAAGGAACTTTAACTACTTTATACATATGTAAAGAGTTGAAATGTTGATTACTCATTTTACTCGAAATGTTGATTAATCATAAAGCAAATTACTCAAATATTTTTGTTTTTGGTTAATCAAAAATCTTGATTACTCGAGTAACTGAACTTTTGAGTAATCATAATTTCCAATTAATCGAATAATTGAGTTATTTACTTTATGATTAATTAAAATTTTGAGTAATCAATTAATCGCACAGCCCTAATCTTTACTAAACTATTATTCGTTTTTTGCGCTTCATATCTAACTGAACGTACATATAAATCAAGACATACCCTCAGACGGAAATAAAAGAAACGGCTTATTTGGACCAGTTTTGGCAATAACTTTTGCTTTTGTCATTTAATTTTTAATTTTTTTATAAAAGTCTAGCTCATTATATAATAAGTACCATAAACTTTGTACAAAAATTATAAAAATTAAAAAAAATCTACTCAAAATTTCAAACTTTTTATTCAGAATTTTGCAAAAAATGTATAGTACGCAGTTTTATAACCCTCGTTATATTCGTTATACGGCAAGAAAATTAAAAAAAATCAACGATAATTTTTAGCCACATGAAACTTAAACTCCATTCTATTAAAATTTAATGGGCTATAAATTGTAGTATTCAAAAATTTCTCAACAAAATGTTTGAAATTTTTATTAGAATTTGTTGAGCTTTTAAACTTCTGGTACAAAATTTTAAATTCCGATTTATGTGCATTTTATTATATGACCTTTAAGAAAGGCGTTTTTATTATTTCTGCCATTCGTGTAAATACCAGTGGTCTGCGCAGATAATGGTGTACTTAAAATATTTATAAAAACTGGTGTCCACACATTAATTAAACGCCGAATAGGCCTACTTTGGTCAAGTTACCCATACTAGGATTAATAAACATTTTTGTTTAAACAATGTGTTACAATGGGTATTTTTCTAAGGGAAAGCTAATAGTCCAATTGAGCCGGCAAATATAAAATACTAATTTCCTTTTTATCTTAATCGTAGTTTTTCAGTCTAAAGTATTTTTTTAGAGCATTGCCGTAAAAACGTTGCGATTTCCTTGCTTTTTTATATGTTTCTTGAAATTCTATTTTCATCTATGCAGTAAATTCTCATGGCGAGCGGAATATGAGGTGAAACCCAATTGAAAAATCCCCATTTTTTTCATAGTGCGTTTACAACTTATTTTCCACTGAAAAAGATGGACATTATATTTTCCGTATAGTTGCTTTAACTGACATAGCAGAAATTTATACTGACATTATAATAGTAGACACACATAGCATGCAATTTCGCGCAGTACACATACTCGTATGTACATAAATATATCATTGTGTCTGCGTGTGTGTGCTGCAGTAGTTATTACTTTACAATTTCGCCCACAGATACGTTGGGGACTAAGCATTTTTATGTGGTGTATGTGCATACATGCATACATACATACATATGTATGTATTCGTAGTGCCATGTACTGCATGCTGAAATGCTATAAATTTCAAATAGCTTGAATTTTCTATTTATGAAATTGTATACGAAATATATTGCGTTGCTTGCGTTTATTTATAGATACCACAAGTTACATTGGCTGAGAAAATGTAAAAAAGTTGCAAGTACATATGTATGTACATAGATAGAAAGTAATTCAAGAAATGATTTATTAAGTTGTAGCCGGCAAAAAGTTAAGAATTTTAAGTAGATACATATATGCAGAAACATATAAAAAAATGAATAAAATTAATGAGTATTTGAAAAATTTTAAATTTCTATGAATAAAGTAATGGAAAACATATTGGTTTTAAATAACTTAAATTCGCTAAACCTACAAAAATTCTCTTCAACTCGCCTAGAAGGCAAGTTTTCCAAAACAAGCACAGACTTGTATACATCTGCTTATTCAAATAAGATATTTTTTTTGTTCGTTTTTACTTTGCTGCTTTTTATTTTATTTTGCATTCTTAATGCGGCAGGTACTCCTTATTTAATTAGAAAGCAAATATTTAAGCTAATTCACGGTTACCACACATAAACACCGACTGCCCTTTTTTTAAAAAATAAAAGCACAAATATGTACACAAAAGCAAAATATTTGCAAGACTTGCTAATAAAAAGAATAAATAAAAAGTAAGCACACCATAAATAGGTTAGTAATAAAATTTCTCCACAGCTTTTGGCAGCCGCTACTTTGGCCTTAAAGCAACAAACACTTAACAAAGCAAATACGTCGAACCTTTCCGAGAGCCAAGTGGTCGCTTGCCTTTTTTATTAGATGCATAAGTATTTACATATATTTTTACATAATTACATTACAGTTTTCTTATTTTATTTTAATATTACTTAAAAGAGCTAAGAACCGCAAAAGTTTTGTTTTTCAATGGAAAAATTTGCTTAGTGTAGCTGTGGTCACAGTAAAAATATGTAGGAATGTTCATTGAAGGTTTTTGTACGTACTTATAGATACGTATGTATGTATGTATGTACGTACTTAACTTATTTGTGTCTATTTATACATAAGTATGTATTTTTAGAAGTTATCAACTTGAAAAATTTTGAGGAGAAGTTAGAATTAAAATGCTGATGAAGGCAATTTAAAAGAATTGCGAAAAAGTATTTTACTTTTGGTATTGCCAACTGAGTTGCTATGTTGCTTAAGCTTGTAAGAATTCATAAGTACTCATAGTGGATAGGTAAATTTTTTATGATTACATGACTCGTTGTCATGCTACGAATGAGCTTTATGGGGATTAAATGAAAGGAAATGTATGCCGCTTTGATTGAGTGTTGAGCAATGAGCTAATTTGGGAAATGTCAGCCTCCATTGTCATAAAAATAATATAATTTACGTCGTTTGAGAACTACAGATATGCTTCAGCCTTACTATTGCATACTTTTTGGCGTGCTAAATGCTAATTTAGTATTTAGTTTAGTTGATCCTACATAAAGAGAGTGGGTGTGTAAATTTTATATTGAAGCGCTTACAAGAGAGTTTCAGCTAATATTTCAACGCCGTGGACGCCATAGTCTAACAGTTAGATTAGGGCCAAGGGACAATGTTTCTCAACAATGTTGCTAAGCAATGTTTCTTCATGTTCTATTGCACCAAAGCATACCAAAGCGTTCCCCGTGGCCGGTTTTTGGTTAAACTAACTTTAGTGGAAGCTTTGGCGGTGGCGATATTCACGAATGCCGCCATAAAAGGGATTACCGCCACAAACGAGCTCTCCGCTATTTACGTGATACTCTTAGAAAGATAGATCCTTCCTTCAAATTTGAACTTGGTTCAATGGAAGTTTCGAGTAAGGACACCGTGATTCTTCAACTTTTGGAATATTTACCTGAATTTACATTTCTCTTTTTTATAACATTTCACGCCTTCAAAGGCTACCAGCAAGGGCTGTCACTCACTCATTTGGTTATCGAAATCATAGCCAAGAAATGAATATTTATTTCACTTAATGAAAGAAGGCCGGATAAATTCTTGTTGCCTCAAACAAACTCGCTTCTTTTCATGGCTGCTTGCTAAATTAGCTGCGGCTTTCCTATTCCAAATTTTTTTGAAGTGATTAGAGCAGAGCTTAAGAGAGCGAATCGAAAGCGGATTTAATTAAAGATAATTAAACTGGCCCACTTTTTTATGTAACCAACATATATACTTCCAATTTTTTACTTATTTTGTCTCCCATCAGTTGAAATAATTTTTTTTTTCTTTTATTTACACAATGATGCAAAATCAATGCAAACCTCGGAAAAATATATATTGTCACGAACTGTAATGCCTGAAGTACTCATAACTTATGAGAGGATATATCATTTTTTTTCGTTTGCAAAAGCGCAATAATATTCATAACCAAAAACTGCTTTCTCTTTTTTGTGGATTTAATATAATAATATCCTTTCCCCCTTTTTTGCTCTCAAAAAAAAAAAAAACAAACCTCAGTACAATTTATTCAGCTTATACAATATGACACGAATTGCAACAGGCGCTGTCCAAATGTCCAACAATGTTTTATTGCTTTCATTTTGCCATATTTTTTCGCTGATTGATAACTTCCGGTGGAATTTTTATTAACTGAACTCAGTTTTACTTTGGCGCTGAATATAAAATGGGGCTGTTTGGATGTTGCCGTGGGGGCGAATGTATGTATGCAAATATTTAGTTATGTACTTAACTGTACTATGCAAATGCTTGTGTAAGTTAAAGTAAATCAGAAATATGTAAGTTGGTTACTTCAATTGCTGTTTTTATTTTCTCTTTTTGTGCACATCATTTTGTTTATGTTTTAAAAAATGTCCGACAAAAAAAGGGTGCATCCGTTTTAAACTCAATTTATGTTTGTGCACTAAGAAAAATAAATAATAAGTACCGCACTTTCCGTTTCACATCTTAATTCAATAATCTGCTTTGACATCAAGTAAACTTCTTGAGGAAACACAATGACATTATCAATAAAGTTTTTTTATTTTTGCCATGGTTGTATTATTTGAAAATAAAGTTTGAATATAAGTAAGTAAGATACCTCACTTAATTTAATTATTTTTCTTTTAGCAATATATTGCTGTTTTTTTCTTTTAAGTTGCAACCTTAAGTAACGAAGAGATACCTTTTTCAATTTATTACTTATCTCATTCCTATTTATTTTATTTTAAAGCTATATGTATATGTTTCTATGACTTCAAAGAAATTTCAAGATAAAATATTTGAAAAATAAAACAAAATATTCCGACGAATTCCCTTTTTGAAGTCGGTTTAAAAGAGCGCAAGTAGCAAGAAAATTATAAGATATATTTCAGCCTTTGTAACTAGTGTTATCTACTTGCTGGTTTTTATAAATTGCACTTTTTATATGAAAAAAAAACCCCCAAAGGCCGTCAGCAAAAAATAAAAATAAAAAATCGTAACAAATCAACGCAATTGTTTAGCCGCTTAAAACGTTCACTAGAATTACAAGCACATACCTGCATAACCGGAATTTTTCTAAAAATTCAGATTAAAAAGTTCAAAATTGATATGAAAATTTGCTGAATTTTACTAAATTCTGTATGCAGGATTGAAAGTTTGACCTACGTGGTTTTGGTTAAAGCATGAACCGTATTTTAATAAAAAAAAAAATAACAAACAAAAATTTAATTGAAAATCATTTGACTGCCTTTGTGTATTTCTTTGTAACTATCGTTTGCGTAAATACTCTGTGCAATTGGTATACACTATTTGAAACAACCGTACTAAATGGAAAAAATATCAGTAAATATACCAGACGATTTAGTGGAAAATTTGAAATATATCGCAACATGTTAACAAGTTGCTCATACGCCCCAACAAGCGGCTATCCTGTCGTGAAAAAAAGGGTCGTGAATTCCATTTCCCGATTAGTAATAGCGGTTAAAAATAGTATTTAAATGTTAAAAGTTTACTGGGACACTTAAACTACTTTAAAAGGTAAAAAATTAAAAGAAAATCATATTTAAAAAAAATAATAATTAAAATTATAAAGTTTCTAAAAATTAAATTTTAAAAAAATTGTTCTTTTTAAAATAATAAAATATAAAATCTATAAAAAATTAAGTGAATGAAATAAAAGAAACAAATAAAACAAGTTCCAAAAAATTATTTAAAATATAAAAAAATTCAAACAATAAAATCTTACGAGCTACCAAATATATAACTAAATTAGAATAAAATATGTTTCTAAAAATTAAATGAAAATTTAATTTAAAAAAAATTATATTTTTCTAAAATTAAATTAAAAAAGAAAAAAATACAAATAAAATAACTTTCTAAAAATTAAACGAAATTTAAATACATATTTCTTTTTCTATTTATAATATAATCTAAAAATTAAAGGAAGATTAAATTAAAAGTAAAAATAAAATAAAAAAAGAAAAATAAAAGTGCTCCACTCATTAAATGGAATTGAACCAAAAATATTTTCTTTTTCAAACTATAAAGTCTAAAAGTAAAAGTAATTTAACTTAAAAAATAAAAATAAAATTATAAAAAAAAATTGCCTTTCCGGGACTCGAACCTTAGATACGCTAGTGCTTTGATCACTCGCTCATTGCGACTGTTAAGCAACGCCAGCAAAATGATACACAAATGCTTTCTGTTAAATTTGACAAAAAAAGCTTTTTTTGTACAACTTTGGTGGTAGAATCAATCAAATCTTCCAAACTAGCTTGCCTACTGTCTTTCATTTGTCTTACAAAAGACCAAATATTGAGTTTAGAGTCGACTCGGTCTACTCGCATTTTAACCGCATTAAATGTATTAAAGGTTGAAGTAATTGAAGTTCTATTTCATTACATATCTAAAGTTCCCATATTTGTTAGCAATGCACATAAAAATAGCAACAATTTATAAAGCAGGGCAATCTTAAATATATCTTAATAGCAACAAAGGAAATGATCTAACTGACAGAGCATAATAATACAATATTAGCATCGTTTAAAAGTGAAACGCATGAAGTGATGCTAAAGCAACGCTGGCAATCCGGTTGCCTCTACCACGCATAAGCGACAACAAGAACACCCACAAGCGTGAAAGCAGTCAACAGCATACAGGAGCCAGGAGTGCTACCTACTCTTAACCAATAAACTGCGCATAATAACCGCACGTGCCTAGCAGCGCTAACTTCAACTTTGTGCTATGAATACCCATAATTGTGTGCGTGTGTGGGTGTTTGCGAGCAAAGTATAAGCAAAGTGTGATAAAGCAATAATTTTTCGCATTATAAATATTTTTGGTTTTTTTCGCCACTTGTGCTCTTAAAAGTTGCTAGCAAACGCACTCAAACGAGGCAAAGTAAGCTTATATGCGCAGATACACACAAGCAAGGAATCTTGCCGCAACGGGAAGCATTTATGCACAATTATCTTTGAGCGTGAAAGCTCATTTAAAAATAATTTGCACAATGGCAGCAAAGGCGGTCGCTCGGATTCAGCGGCAGCAGTGATGACAGAGTCTTTCCGTTCGTGCCAGCGCCATAGCGGCTGAATTGACTGCTTTCCTGTTAAGCCACCCACCCACTCATATGCAAAAATATGCCAACACATAGATAGGCATGCATGTACCTACTCCCATATGCACATTCACTCTTATGTGCCACATGCACACTCAACGTCGACTACTTCAACCGCTTTTATCCTTTTGCCGCCTGCTGTCTCACACAAACGCAGCGTTCGTGTTATTTTTTCCCCCCTGCAAGTCAAAAAAATATATAAAGTAGAGGAAAAAAATCACTACCGATTCTTTATCGACTGTTGATTGTATTGTTATCACGCGCGTTATATGTATGTAGCACTTCCTTTTTGCGCCTTTTGTTTGGCTCCGCTCGGTGTGATTGTGTTACATTTCCACTCTAGCAAATTCAGTTGTCTATAAATATGTATGTTTGTGTATAGTAACTACACATATATATAGAGTATTTGTATGATGTCCCAGTTCCCCTGTACAGACACACCTCTACGTACAACTGATTCATATAACCGTATCCAGTTTTTCGGCCGCCCGTCGCGCCAGCGCACAGTGCCGCCTAAGTGAGCAAAAATCGAAAAATTCGTTGTCTGCAATGTGGACGTGTTTGGTATTTTTTTAAAGGTAATTTATCGACTAAAAATAATTAAATAGAAATTCGCCTATAAAATGAATTATATGTCGCCAGGAAGCCACTAAATTCGACAAATTTTATACTAAGAATATTAATAAGAGCATAGCCATGCGTAAGCTCTTCACGGAAACAAATGTCAAAAATACATTCTTTGAACTAAAATGTTGGTTTGAAGTTTTTTATTTCCATATCGATAGTAGACAGCACCAAGGTGTCCCTGCGGTATTCCAGAAAACCAATTTTTTAATCAAAATTTCAAAAAATGGTAAATTTTAATGGAATGTAAAAATATATGCCCTTTTTTATTATTTTGTTAAATAGAACGCATTTTTAGCTTTCGAAAGAAGAAATAAAACCTGTTCATTTTTTCCACTTCTTGAAGTTATGCCTTTTTTTTTGCTAATTCGTAAAATCATTTTTTAATATTCTGTCAGTGCCATCAGATCGGCACCATTCGTTCTATTTTCAAAAATGTGTCAGATTAAAAAATTGACCTGTAGACAATAAAGGTTTATTTTTTTGAAGAGCTGCCACCTGTTAAAAAACTAAATTCAAATTTTTTAATAAGTTAAATTAATTATTAAGAGATGGTTATCAATCCAAATATGCATGAAAAGGGTTTATTTCTTAACTACACGTAAATGGTTGCCGCCTGTTAAAAAAAATCAAACTCCATTGGAATTAACGGAATTCGGTTATTGAAATAGGTAGGTATCACTATACCAAATATTACGGAGAGGGTTGCCACCTGTTTGTAAAGTCAAATTTAGTTAAACCAAAATAATAATTGTGTCAATCAGTGATTTGTTCTGATTACATTCCTTTCGAATTACTGGACTCTTAAATTAACTCAGGAATTCTTTTACTCTTCACTTGTTTCTTGCTTAATATGTCCACTTTTTCCTTTTGTCTGATACCCATATTGATATACATTTTTCCCTTAATTAAAGTGAATTTGATTTTTTAAACACGTGGCAACCTCTCTACGTATCTTTTAAAAGTTAAGCATTTTCAAAACCATTTCAACTGATACCCATATTGCAATATCTAGTTCATTTAACTTATTAAATAATTTTAATAAAATGTGTAACAGGTGGCAACCCGTTTCAAAAAAATCTCATTCGACACCTCACTTTTGAATATAGAACGAACTTTATGTACATATTTACGTAAATTCCACATGAACCCAAATTTTCAACTTCAAACTGGCATTTACAATGAAAGTGTGAAAGTTATCCAAAAACAAATTGCAATTTTGAATTTAGCGTCCTTAATTTTACTAAAAAGTGAATTTTCATTTAAATCCGTCCATTATTCGACTTTTGCCCACATTTCGTATGGCAGGGAAGCACTGTGCAGCGTTTTGAATTCACTTATTCCTAGTCATATTTGGTGGGCTGGGGTTGATAACTTTTGGCGTCAGTGATTTTATGGTCGCATGTTCGCTACCGCGTAGTTGGTGGCTTCTTTTGTTGCACGATTATTTATGTCTCTTTTGGTTGTTGTCCCGGTTGTTGTTCGTATTGTTTACCACTGTTGTTGCTTGCTCGCAGCAGATATACATACATACATATACATTCATATGTACATATCTATGTCTGTATGTTGGCCGGAAATTATTTTTCACACCATCATTTACAATTCATTTAGGGCAATAAATTTTTACTCACTTCCGTTGTTAAATTTTCAAACAACAACGTTGGTGTTGTTGTAGTGATGTTATCGAAGTAGGAGGGAGAAAATCATTTATGTATGTTGTTTGGCATCTTTTTAATTTTTTACTGATTTACTAAACATTTAAAAACTCTTGGGTTTTTATTTTTGTTGTGAAATTACTATATGCGCCTGCTAAAATATTTGCGCCATTTCGCTGTTGGTTTAAGTTGCTGAGTTGTTAAGTTTACATTTTGTCAGTTCGTAAGTACAAATGGATTTGGTTCCTTTCTAAATATTTTTATTTAGAAATAAACAAAGCAAAATAAGTTCGAATTTTTTTTATATAAAAAGTAAAACATATACATAAATATCAGCGAAAAATTCACGGTTGTTTTTAATTTATTTATTTTTAGTACTTTGTTGCGTTTTTCTGACTTTTAAGGATTTGAGTAGTGCTCTGACCACCTTGGATGAGTGCTTAGAAGTGTCTGCTGCGACTTGGGAGGCCCATGATTCAATTTCTGGTCCCATAAACATAAAAAAGGGTTTTCAAATAGCTGTCGCTCCTCGGCGGACAATTGCAAACCACCGAGTGCACGTCTTCAATAAAAAAGTTTCTTCGGAGGTGGAGTGACGATCTCTCCATTTGTGTCGCAACATCAAGAAACAGAGCACACGAATTGAAATAGAAGCTCGACCAAACAGCTGGAAAACGTTTAAGCGTCAAACATTCATTTATTTGAATTAAATATTATATAATATTTGGGCGTCTCTCTTAAACTGGAAATAGCCTTGTAAACTTCGAAATTTTTGCTGAAAGGTCAAGATTTGTTAAAATGAAAAAAATCGCTTTGTTAGATAAAAGAAAAATCAAGTTTCATCGATATGCGAAAAATCAAGATTTCAAAAAACGTTTGGTTTGGAAAAACCAATTCAATCATCCTGCTGTGCACTATAAGTAATTTTACCCATTTATGTGACAAAAACTAATTATGCGCACACTTAGATTATTAAAAAAAAAAAGATTCCTTGTTGATTAGCTTATAACTTCCCATATTTTTTCACCCAAAATCTTGGCTTTTCAAGTCCGACGGGACCACTTTTTAATTTCTGGTATTATTGAAGGAGTTTTAAAGCACTTTATTTTAATTATTTATATTAAATAGAAAAATGCCACTTATTTATAAAAATTATTCACACAGTTGCTGTTTTAAAAAAAAGTCCAATATTATCAAACAATAATAATAATTTTAATTGAAACCATAAAGGGCCTGAATTTCCAATCGGTATTCCGGCTTTTGTCTTTTCATAATGAAATGGAAAACCAACCTGAGTAAGTTTTTTAATAGCGTTACCAGATCTGACCAATTTGTCAAAACTTAGTTGTTATCTCTTAATTTCATATTTTATTTACTTCATTTGCGACTCTATGGCGTAGAATATACATATATGTCTAACAACAAAAGTGGCTTTTGGAAGTATTTTGCATTACGATTCCGAATGATTATGCAGTGCAGTAGATATTTAAACAAAATAAGAACAATTCCGTTCTTAAATTTAATTTTACATTATTTCACACATCCGGGTTAACACTGCAGATATCTTTATACATTTATGTATAAATATTGCATTTAGAAAAGAAAATCGACCACATGAGGACACAATCAAGAAACAAGTATGTATGTAAATATTTACTATACAAATTTTGTTTACACTCATTCAGTCATTTTATAAATCAAATATATATGTGTATATTAGATATATATGTATACTCATTTTTGGGTTATTTTAGATTTGTCTTCCAGAATTGTTTATATGCGTTCAACCGCACTTGTGCATACATACATATATGGGGCGTTCCATACCAAAATGGACGGGGTTCACACTTCATGTGTTTGATTTGTTTCAAATTTTTAGCGTAGATGGACAAACATAAATAATAAATAATTAGGAAATTTGAGCTTGATTAATCAATTTTTTTAGACTTTACAGCACAAACACAAAAACAAATCGATTTAATATCTAATATAATAATCTAATATCTAAGATAATAATGTTTAATATCTCGAGAACGGGGCGAAAAAAATAATTAAAAAAAAATCCCACATACACACATTAAAATTCACATACAAATTTTTTGATAAAAAAATTAAATTTTGAAAATATGCCACCTCAAAAAAATTTAAAAAAATCACAATGGTAGCTCTGAGTATTACGAAATATTTAATAATAATAATTTGAGTTATGAATTTTTTTACACCGAAGCTGAGTAAAATGAGTACATTACAAATTTTTTTTTGGAATTTTTTTGAGTACTCAATTTTGTAGTCCATTTTCGCGGGGAACTCCCTATATACTTATTTATAGGCATACATACATATATCTATGTACATAAATTTAGCAGTGTATTTATCTATATATTGAGCACAAATCAACAAGATAAGCAAACAATAACAAAAATGCCGGACTAAAACGAAAACCAAATCTCCAACAAAAGTTATGATTACTTTTCATGAACTACTTTCATTTGTTTACATTGCTATTGTTATTGTATTGGTTGTGCCATTTCATCCATTTATTTGCCGTCCATTGCTTCTGTTGGCTTCTGATACTTTTTATAAATATGTATGTATGCATATATTTTTTTCACTTTGACATTCCCAATAATGTCATGACAGAAGAATTTCGAACAAAAAGCATTTACATCTTAGTACATAACACATACAAACCTATAGTATGTACAGTTATACAAATATATAAACAACTGTATGCCTACATACAAATACATGGTAAGTGCAGCAATACTCACAAATTTACCAGCAAATTGCTGTGTCAGTTTTCAATATTTACGAACATTCAAACTCTTATCTCTGCTGTCACATCAAATCAAATGTCCAGCTTTACCAGCTGCCATACCATTCAAATGAACGAGCCTACAAAAATTATTAACATAAACAAAACATGGCGACAAAACTTATATAAACAGTAAACCCTCGACACGATTTATAATGATGCGACCAACAAAGCGACAAAGGCAAAAAATAAACAAACCAACAAACGAGTAGTATTCATAGCGGCAGCGGGCCGAGTTGTTGAAAGGCAAATCGGTATGAATTTGTACGGGATCGTGGCGGCGGTAGAGCACGACAATAAGGTAGTTGAACTTCCGCCATTTACACCGGCAGTACGCCACACCGCCCTTCGAAAAACGCCGCCACATCGACAACCGCAACTAAATCTGAATTACAGAATCCGCTGTCAGCGAGTAATCAACGAACCGTATCGGTTGGATTTGGGCTTGTTAGCTGTGGCGAACGAGCAAATAAAGAAATATTTATGTATGTGTGTGTGTGAGTGAGAGTGTGGGCAGGCAGGCTTGTGACATTCTGTGTCCCATTTAATACCAATATTTTCATATTTTGTGGGTATTCGGCTAGAGCCCAGCGAGAAATTTAAGCACTTAATACTCCGTTTTAAGAAAGAAAACTTCGCATCTCATCAAATAGCTGTAAAGGAGCTATAACTATGCTTAGGTCATTTCGAGATTCCATTTTCCGATAGTGATTAAATGGTCACAATCTAGTTAGAACCGGCAATGATATCATCAATAGTGCTATATTTGATTTTCCATTTCATCATGAATATTGGAAATTTATGATTGATTCAATCTGTTGCTCCAAGAAATACCTTGTTCAGAAATAAGGCAAAATTTTGCCTCCAAGGACAAGTCAATAAATAAAATTTCAGAGTTTTTCTCAGTGTTTTGTGTGCTTTATAGGCCAGTGGAGGGTGACTGAGACTAAAATTTTGCACTTGTATTGGAAGCTCTTTCAGCGCTGTGCAGAACTGATATAGAACCAAACGATATTATTTTCACTCTTAATTTTCTGTCCAAAGAATACTTTGCATACACTTTTGCACTTTTGGCTCCCTGCGAACTCACTGCCTCAAAGGTTTGGTTTTTCAATGAGTCAATGTCTACTTCTGGCAATGAAAATTTATTGTGCATGCAATTTATACTAGCTGTACGGTAACAGAAGATATCATTAAAGTCAAAGTAAGAACCGTACGATAGGTGGCCCATCAACACTCGATGGTTGAGTGCAAAAAAAAAAAATGATTTTTTTTACTATGATGAAAGACCATTTGTCATTTTTCGTTGTTAGTTTTTACTTCTTTTAAAAGATCCATACAGCTGATTGGCCTTTTCTTCCTTACTCATACGCATGCATCCACATTAAGTCACCATTGCCTGCTAGTATTTTTGCGTTGTTGGGTTTGATGTGAGACTTTTTTGAGTAATTGTAACATTAATTTTTATCCAATGCGTAAATGCATACCTTTTCTATAAAGGGTGGCCCTAATCCCATTATATGTCACATGAGTATGTTTAATTATTGTCCTGCGCACAGCGTCGATGTTTTCTGGCGTACAAAACGATATGGGACGACCTTCTTGATGTTAGTCGACGAGCGAAATACCACACTGCCACTTGATGATGTTTCATCATCAAAGGCTAAAAAAAAAAAACAAGTTCTTCGATGCACTATTGCTGTTCACAGTGTGTTGTTTCCCGTCGCAAGTTGCAAAGAATCATCCAACAAAAATTTTCTTTTGAAATATTCCTTTTTTTCGTCTTCTTTAAATTTTGAAGTATTTTTTAACAAAAGGCGACTGTCAAAATGAACTCGTTAGTGTTTTCATGTCTCAGCTACCATTAATAAATGTGGGAGAACACGTACTTTATAACCGCTTAAAATCTATGCAAAATAATGGAAATTGAAAGATTGTAATGTGATACAAAATTTGTTAATGAAAAATAGAGAAGAAACCCTTATGCCGCTTCACTGTCTATTGGGTTTTTAAATTCCAGCCTTCGTTACTGAAAATGGGCGCCCAGAAATATAAAGGTTTTTTTTTCAATTCTGAAGAAGACTTTATTTTATTAAAATCGAGAGATTGTATTATTCAATTATCTATTTAAGAGCAACATCATTTTATATTCAAGAAAAATATTTATATCGAATTAAAGAGAATTTCAAATTTTAATCAATTTGGCTTTAATTAAAATCTTCTCGAAAGTCTTTATGATTCACTTATTTACTTCCTTAGTCGCAAAATTTCTACACTTCCGCAATACTCTACACATACTACACACACACGTGCAAATTGAGCGTGTTTATACAACTGCTTGCGTAATATTCCCCCCTCCCCCCCCCCCGCCCCTGTTGAAAATTATTAATCACTGGCTATTATTTCACAAGCTGGTGTTGTTGCTACTGCTACTGTTTTCGTGATGGCAAGCAAAGTACGAGTGTTGAAATTCCATACTGTCATTTGTCGTTTGTCAGTTTTAATTGAATGCGATAAGCTTGTATAAAGCTTATAACTACATATTTTTGCGCACACATACATATGTTTCTGCATGCATGTGTATTTAGGTATTTGTATGCAGTATGTATTCGTGTGTTGAAGACCAATCATGCTTGCGTGCGTTTATTCGTGCACAGTCATGCCACTTAATTGGGTCAATATAAATACTTATATCAACATGTTGATAGAGTTACTACCAGCATTCGTTTAAACGTACAAACATACATACCTATACATTTACGTACTACACATGCACATATACACTCAAACATGTATTTAATAATGGTGCTAGGCCACCCCAAAACATGATATGTGATGATTAGTGATGATATTCTAATGAATATTATTAAACTCTGTGCTTTTCATTTATTGCAATTAAGCATCGAATATTATTGATTTAATTATTTTCAAATATTTTAGCTAGGCTAGCCTCAGTATACGGACTATTTGTATTTACCATTCTCAGTGAGAACATTCACTTTCAGACTTGGTAGGCATCTGAAAATAAATCGCTCATACGCCCTGACTTACCAAAGGCTTGGTTCTGATTTAGTAACTTCAAACAGGGACGACCGAACGTTCATTATCGGTATAATAAAATTCATAATTTAACCGTTGAAATTCTGTTTATTATTATTTTTTTTTCAATCAAATTTGGTTGTTATTTTTGAATTTCTAACCGACTTGAAAAAAAGCAGGAGGCTATCAGTTCGTCGGAATATTTCTCATTTACGTATGTTACCGCATAACTTTGGACCACGTTAACCGATTTCCATAATAATAATTTCTTTAAAGGAAAGGTGATCCCATTACAAAAAATGGTTTAGATGCGATCATTAGAGCATGAACAAATAAACGGCACTTTAAAATTTTTATATTAGAATTAAAGCCGGTTTTGTTTTTTGCTTAAAAATTACTTGTCAATTTGTCCAAAAGTTTTGTCGTTATTTCGACTTTTTTTCGATTTTAACTTAGCCGTTGTTTTCAAAAAATATTTTCTTAAATTACTAAGTATTTAGAGAGCCATAAAATTAACGTCTAAAAATTATCCAATAGTTTTGATCGAAAAAAATTACAAATTTAATGATTATTCATATTGAAAAAATATAAAAAAATTAAGAAAAAAAGCTTTTTTCAAATGCTAAATCTGTCCAGTTGTTCTTTCTAAAAACAATGGTTTCATACGAATAATTATTAAATAATTGTGGTTACTTACATCCTTATATTCTTAGAAAAACTTGGTTAACTATTACTATTTTTCTCTCTACATGCCGTAGTTCTACCAGTTGGTTCAAACTTACACCTAAATTCATAAAAAATAACGACGATTTTAACTGCTTTATAAATTTAAAATTTTTTAAAAAATTTCACTTTATAGAGATCTTTAAATCTACTTTATTTTTTTATGAATAAGACCATTAGTCTATACGGATTTTTCTGTAATTGGTCTTTCTTTTCTTTTTCTGGCCGACGTTGATTTCATTGTGCATCCAGTGGTGCCGAGTCGAAGGATTTAATAACGGGAAACTCTAGTAGTGTTAGGCATGTTTCGATCAACTTCTCTCCCTTGCCACAGTTATTCTTGTGAAGCTTGAATTTTCCAATCAAAACTGAAGAAGAACTTAAGAGGCATTCACAGAATTGTCACCTGTTCTTATCCCATTTCCTTCTATTCAGCGAATATTGCTGAACCTAATTTCGCTTTGTCAATTTTTCGCTTGAGGTCGTGAACCTGGAGAAGAGTTTTCGGGGTCTCCGCTCAATCACAAATCTCACACCAAATCTATTTAAGGCCAAAATATCTGAACTGCTTACGAGTCATCATAGATTTGCACAAAATTCCGACCTTTCACCTGAACTTTAAGGCGCTACGAACACTTTAAATTCTTCCCCCCTCCCCCCTCGAGCTACTTTCTCTCTGTTCTGCACTGTGCACAAATGTAATGGTAGGAAATACAGAAAACGAGAGCTAAAGCAAATTATTGCGAAGAAAAAATAACAAGAACGCCATTACGAGTAGAGTTCAGTGAAGCAGTGAAGTGCATTGGGGAAAACAAATCTGCACAGTCAACATAAATCTCATCAAGCACATCACAAAGCAACAACAAATACAAAGCACAGCGGCACTTGAAGCAATACCACAATTCGAGTACGAAGGCCCAATATTGGCAGCAACAACAGCGGAATGATTGTAGCAGCAACACTGATGGCAAGAGCAGCGGCAGCAGCAGCAGCAGCAACATTAGCACTGGGAGTGCCACAAAACGCATCAACATGAATCACAACATTGACAACAGTTGCAGCCTCAATACTATTACCATCAACACTCAAGTTAGTAACAGCAACAACAGATGGCATTAGTGAGTGGCGGAGGTCGCCAAAAGCAATTCATGGTAACGCAGACACAGCCATAGAGACATAGACATAGACATAGACATAGACATAGACATAGACATAGACATAGACATAAACATAGACATAGACATAGAGGCACAGTCACAGTCACAGACACGGATACGGATGCGAACTTAATGTGCGAGTACAACGTAATAGGAAAACAAAAACAAATAACAGTACAACTGACAATTGTTTTGTATTGAGTAGTCAAGAACGAAAAATAAATAAAACAACAACAAATAAAAACACAACAAGCAGATATTGCAGTGTAGAGAAATGCTGTAGAGTGCCACTATTGTGCTGGCTGGCCATGGAAGCAAAGATAGCAGCTTTTAAGTGTTTTGGGACTAAAATGTCGGACAAAATCGTATACACACCAACCAACCTACACAATTACATACATATACATATGTATATAAGAGCGTACGTATGTATGTATGTGCGGGCGTGTTTGTTTCGTTTTGGCAATTTCGCTTTTGTCTGCTCTCTGCTTAACAGTTGATGTTATTGTTATTGTTATGCCAGCTGCTGAAGCACAATTCTCAAAATGGGTTTGCAATGAGCACCAAAGCGACACTGCAGACGCAGAAGCAGAAATGGTAGCAGCAGTCACATACTTAATCTGTGCTGCATTGAATAAATCGAATGAATCGTTGCTTTGGTTGATCCGCAAGACAGACGAGCAGCAAATCGAAAGCAAAAACATAGAAAAAATAAATAAAATGGTTCGAAGAGGAAAAAAAAAATTCCATTTGAAATTAGAAAATTTTCAACGACTCAGAAAGGAGAGATTAGAATAAAAAGCTAAAAAAAAATAACAACAATACTTCTTCTTCATGTAGTGGCAGTACAAACTACGGCTTTTGAAAGTCAATTACAATAGAGCTACTACTATATATGTACTATTATCTATATATAGCATTGGATGACTTCTTACGCTCAGCTGGCGGACATGTACAAGGACAATATGCCACTGATACGAGACTAACTATAGTTATAGCCGCTCCACTTCTTTGCTTAGGTATGCTTTTACTTACTTTCTTAATTCTGGGCTGTCACAGTGAGTGCATGCAACGAGCTAATTAAAGTGTTGTGGCTTTATAAAGCGATCTGCTAATTGCTGCAAATCGAATTATATAAAGATTTCATTAAATTATTACAATTAATATGTAAAATTAGTTAGATTTTTTTAGAATTTTTTTAATGTGTGTATTTTTAAAGCCATTATAAATGCAAGTTTGAAGTTGCCAAAAAAAAGGCGTTGAGATTTTTATTTTGTTGAAGGTGTGTCGCATTTTCTTAATACAAGTATTTATTTATTTTATGGAAGAAAATACGAAAACAATTGCGAAAAACCCATTGTACGTCCTAGCTACTTCAAACTTCCCGTTTAGTGTGCTAAAACTTAATAGGCTATAAAACAGCATACTTCAAAGAAAATCTAAAAAAGTTTAATATTTGCATTTATTGAATTTTTATTGAGTTATTCACAAAGTTTGTGTATTGAGCCGCTGGGAGGCATTTTTAGCATTTTTGATGTTTGCAAATAATATAATTTTGAAATTAAAAAGTCAAAGTGTGTGAGACACTTTCTCATTTAACCATTTTGTACAAATGACCGACGAATTTAGCAAACGGTTTTACATCACTAAGTTTTTATCATGACATGAAGAGCTTCTGCATAGTTTTCGCTCATATAGTACAGAAAAGATAGTTTGTAGCGGAAACCGCAGTGTTTAAGAAGCTTGATGTTAAGTTCGAGCTTCATAGGCCCTGAGTGTTTGGAGTGTGTAATTCAATAGGCTAGCAACACGAGTCCTGCTTTGTACTCTATCGAAGCTACATATGTTTTAACGATATATAGCCCCTCCCTATGTTCAGTATCTATGTATAAAAGTTACTGGCATGAATAGCTAGGTATGTAGTTGGAACGAGAGAAAGGCATCTAGTGCCTCAGAAATGATCCTTTTTCCACGCCATATACAATTTTGGACCGATAAAAAATTTTAAAAGTTACTAATACAATCAATATACTCACGAAACTAGGGGTCAAAAGTAGTAAAACTGCGTTTTTTGTTTCGCTCTCTTGCATCAGGATTTTTTTATAATGGACTTTAAATTTCAAAATTATTGTTACATACATATATCAAACAAATTATTTTAAAAATTTCAGTTCAGTCCAGAATAATAATATGGGTGTAAAATTAAGCAGAAAATTCCGTAGAATTTAAAGAACGTTAACAATTTATGTTCACTTGGCCGACTAGGTATTGAAAATTCCTTTCTACTTGATTTTATTTTTTAAGCTAATAATGTTAGAAGGCCGAGGATGTGATCGTGTGTATATTTTTCCTTATACAAAATTTTTCAAAAATACTTACAGCATACTTTAAAGGATATTCAAGGGTATAATTTGAAAAGGACTCTTCACTACCTATTTTTCCTTATGCGCCAAACAAATTTTAACCGTCTTAATTTTGCAGAATTTTCTCTTTTGGCACTTAGTTTCACGAATATATGGTTTTTTTTTTTGTGTGTAGAATTGACTGTCACACGAAAATTTTCACGCGAGAATATCCACTAAAGCATTTAAAAAAGTAAAAGGACCTGATACTGCAATAACTGCACTCGTTGATGTTGCTTGATTTTATCGATGGAACAGGTGGATGATTTATTCAGTAACGATCCGATTTCAAGTCTGATTTGGAGACAACCCGGTTTATGGTTTTTTCGTCCTCAGTATTATTTCTGTGCTTCTATTTTGTTGAGTCCCGATAGAATGCCAATCAAAGTTACCACCCTTAAAGTCGGAGATAGATCGTCTTCTGGGCGGTTTCTCTATTCGCAAATCAGGTTTTGTTTTTGAAGTCCTGCTTGTTTGTAATCTTGATCTCTTAACTCAAGTTATCATTTGTAGACAATGGCAGACAGTTCCCTCTAACCCTCCGAAATCGGCATCAAATATAATTTCAATGCCATTAGATGTTTTATTAAGTGATACGGATTTCGCATATATATATAGATCACAAAATACTAAACTAACAAATACTAAGCGATATGTACGCGTGTAAGCATTCGATGCTAACTCTTTTCAAACACCAAATAATTATCGCATATCCAAGGCTTTCCTAAGCAAACAACTTGGTGACATGCGCCTCTTCTTCAGTTACTGACAGCACTGCACACTTCTTAGGAAATTGTCAATCCAAACTATTTGTCATATTATGCTTGCTAGCACTATCACACAGACAGGCAGCTGAATAGCGCAGAGAGCCCCAAAAGTCTGCGAGTATAAGGAAATCAGTAACGCAAATTTCAAATCGATTTAGCAAGTAGCACAGTGGCTGCGTATTTTGTCAATAAGTGCCTGAATTTTTCGCAAAGGCTACTGCAGTGTGTTGACTGATGTGTTGAAGCTTATCTAAACAATTCATGGTTATTTACTTGACTACGAATGCAGGCAGTGGCATTAGAGGCAACGTATCCTCCACGCAAATAAATGTTCATTCGTCTAAATAAAGCGTACATGCTTTTGCAAAAACATGCAAACGCTTTTGCACAAGCAAGAAAACGAAGCCGAGTTTCATTTCCCTAAACAATCGTGTGTTTACATTTTTGTGTCTATTTATATATGTGTACATATTAGGGCATTCAATTGCGGGATTGCGGGATACCGGACACTTTTCCATGTCCCGATATCACAGGATTAAAGCCCTGGGATCGATCCCGAGGTTTTTACTGTGTTATTTACGGAATAGAAGAGATGTTGAAAACAAAAACAAAAAGAACACCAAAATATTGATTCAAAGTGAACTTGAGCCATTTGCACTCCGACGTGAATTTCAGAACCTGCCTGAATAACTGTACTTGTTCAAGCATTTTTTGCAAACATTTGGTGGAAAATAAATTTCGGAAGGGATTTTTAAAACTAATATAGATATTTAGGAATACTATAAAAATATTTAGACATTGAATTACGGACTCTTTTACTAAGGCGAACCTACTGTTAAATGCAAATGTTGTGATGAAGTCCCGAAAAATCGCGGAATTGTTAAAATGCTTCGGAATTGAATGCTCTAGTACATATGTGTGTGTGTGCTCTGACATGCTGCCTATGTGGCCGTGACACCGACTTTCGGTTCGTCAACAATGTGCGTACTTTTTTTTTTGCTCTGCTGCTACACTCAAATGGTATCCAAGGGCATACAAGAGAACATGTTTTTCTACATACATAAATAGATACCCTGGTAAATGTATACACATTAGAGTGGGGCGGAAATAAAAACATTTAAACGCCAGTAGAATACCACTGAATTTTTTAAATCAATTAATCTTTACTGCCTCCGTTTTTGATTGAGTTTTAGAGATTTTTGTAAATTATAAACAAATGACGTAATTTAACAAAATCATTTTTAGAAAATTTCAAGGTATGCATTTAGTTTAATAAATACGCATTTTATTCCATAAAAAGCAGGTTTGGCAATTTTTTATATCGAGAAAATGAGCAATACTTTCAGCAAAAAAAAAATAAAAGTAAACATCAAGGGTAAGTCTAAGCAACTTCAAACTTGCACTTTAAATATAAGGACCTGCCAAACAGCATACCTAGAATTTTTCTAAAAAAATAAATTACGTTATTTGTTTAGAAATTACAAAAATCTCAAATTATCAATCCAAAGAAGGAAGCAGAAAATAGTTTTAGGACTACTCTATTGACATCCACAGCAACGATGCCACGACTATTAGAACTTCGAAACACAGAACTTTTTGTTACCGCTCCACCCTAATACACATGTCACTCATACGCTTCGAATAACTACAGAGGATATGCGTATATTGCCTGTAATTTTTCGTTGACACAATTTTTTTATATTCGAAATTTCCATTTCAATCTAAGCCACAATTTATGGTTAAGTCCCAAAAGGGATTTTCTGCTTACATTCATGTATTGACAAATACTTCTGCAACTACACTCACACTCACACTTACGCACACATTATGCGCTTGACATTTTGCACATTCGAATGGCGGCCATTTGTAGCAGCGAACAATCGACCGAAACCAAGTGAACGCAGTGCTGCACTCTAAGCTGCCGGCCATTTCGAATCGAAACAAATTGCTATTGGGATCGTTTTCGGCATGCTCACTCGATATTTAATTTCTTTCAGTTTTTTGCTATATATATTGCATGCATATTTGTGTGTGTGTAGTTAGGTTAAGTACTGCGTAAAGAAATATGTATGTGGATTTTACTTATTTAATTTTAATAGGTTCTTATTTTTATTTGCTTTTAATTTTTTCTTTCCACAACAAGTACTTTACATACATACATACATACGCTTGCTTTTTGTGGCTACCTTGACTTTTGCTTTTTCAAGTCATTGCTAACAATTACAACTCCGCATATCCATGTGCCAGCCCGCCCATGCTAATCTCAGTCGATCAGCTACGTCAATCAGCACTTGACTTGCAATCAAGCAGGATTCTCCGCAATACTGCTCCTCTACTTAGGCTGTCTCGAAGTGAAAGCAAAACTGTAATTGCTGTATTCACCGAATCGATGACTACGTATGTATGTATGCATTGTTTGCTTGTGTATGTACATATTTACCAACCATAGCATTATAAGCATTTGCTTGGCTGCTTTGCAATAAGCGTACGCAGTTGTTGTGTCATTTTCGCATTAGCTTCGGTTGGTTACGTATACGCAATGTAGTACTTTACAAACAATCACACTTAAGTGCGAAGATGTGTATGTATTTATATTAGAGTGTAGCACAAAAACAAAAGAAATATTTCGTGTGTAAGTCGATTTTGATCATGCACTGTAAAAATAAGAGGAATCTAAAATACTTTCTTCATAGCAGCCCGCAGAAACAATTCAATCGAAATGATCTATTTTTCTCCACTTTTAATGGACGACTGATACACCATTGTAAAGCATTTAACAAATGTTAAATTATGTAGCTGAAGTTCATTGTGTTTAGCTGAGGCTTTAATTTTCAAGATGCAGTCAAGGACTAGAGATGATTTAACCTCAAAGCGCAAAAAAGACTTGAATCCCGCCTTACTGGCGGGAAGGATTTGAATTTTCGCATAAACTGCCGCTTAAAAAATGTTGTGAATTTCCCCACTAGCACAGAAAAGCAGCCGCCATGGTCGACTGGTTAGGTGTGCGCATAGCCACTGGGCAGCAGGTCGATACAAGGTACGAGCAAATTCCAAAAAAGCATTCAAGGCAACCCTATCCATCAGTGTACCAAGAAAGCTAAGGGGAGGTTGAAAACTTCATAAAATAGCAAAGCAACTAATTTTATTTGAGCTCTTTAAATGGATTTTAAACAGAACTTTCCGAATATGAGCTTCCCTTATAATTATTCACCATTATATTTACTTATTAGGAAATAGTCGAATCGGGGTAGTGAAAATTAATTTTTTCTGTGCCAAAAAAACAACATTGTTTTTGTAACCAATAAACCCGCCCTCTGATTACTAATTTCAATTTCTAAACTTTTTTTAGAGCTTAATTTTGGATACGTGGTGTCCGTCGATATTATAACTTTAGGGTACCGTTTCGCTAGAATATCAATCTTCCAACAACTGAGATACCCTTCTGTCTCGTTGATGGTACCAGTTATCCTGATAAAGACCCTCTGCGCCTGGCTACACATATGCATTTGCCCTTGTATCTTGGTGATCGCTCTGATGGCTCATCGTTGCTTAGTACTATCAGCACAGTTGCTAGCTCCAGGTTCCAGTATTTTTAGAGAGCAACTCCAACTTTTTTCTATGAGGGGCCAAAACGATATATGTGTCCCAAACTCCGAGGACCGACCTCTTTTCTATTCTATCAGCGCCGTACTTGTCCTGTATATGGTGCCGTGAAAAAAGTTTATTCCGCGGTAGTTTGCGCAAAAAAGGTGGGCTCTCTTTACTTGTGGGTTATGAAAAGTACGGCGAAACTCCTATCTCCAAGGATATATTCAATAGTCCAAATTCTGAGATGCTTTGGAAATTCCGTAACGATTTCTTTACGAGTTTTCAAAAAAAAAATCGTAAAGAGGGGCTGGCACGGACTCGTTAAGAAATTTCTGGATATTTTCCTAAATAAACTTGTAAGAGATTTCTTCCCATCGCAGCGTTGTTATTATTACTTTAAAGGTATTCTTCCGAGAATTCGTAAAAGAATTAAAGTGTGTAACGTATATTTTATTTAAAAACACTCTCCACAAATATGAGAGGGAAATGAGGATTTTTTTACGAATGCTTCTCTACTTTTCACATTACTCTGAAAGTATGGTTTCCAGGGTAGGCGTTTAAAATCAACTGCAAGATTTTGTATTTCTCTTTGCCCCATACGAAGTGATGCGGTTTAATGTAAAAAAAGTACTTAAGGCACAAACATGCCTACATACTTACAAAAGTACTTGACTGAAGCCGACTGCTTCAAATCGTTTTATTTTATTTTATGCCTTCTTATGTTGCAAATCCAATTTATTGCAATCTTTTTATGCTCCTTTCTTACTTACTTACTCTAGAGCCTCTGTAACTGATTTTTCATCACATTTACAACTACATAAATACCTATGTACATATATATATCTACGCATTTGTATACATGCACATACATACCTACATATGTATATAGTATATAAGTACAATTGTACACATGTGCCATACTTGTCAATGCTTTTTCACATTATTGACATTTGCGAGTGCCACATTTGATGACGTTAAAAAATATGTATGTGTATCAGTATACACGCACAAAATATGTTTCGGTAAAATATGATTTGCGAAGCGAATTTTATTAGAAATTTATGACAGCTGATATGATGTTCAGTTTTTATTTTTTTTTCATTTCTTTTACTTTTATTTCTATTTTCATTTACATTTTATTTGCACTGTAATTGCATTGAATGAAAATGAACTTCAATCGAATCGATGAAGCGTAAATTCATTTTATTGATGAGCAAAGTTCTACAAAATTATTATTGCGCGGATATGGCTTAATGCAAACATAAGTTATGTATACATTTATATGTTCTTACATACATAGCTCCATGCGTATACAATATTTTTACATGCAGCTGCTCTCTTCGGAAAAAATTTGATAAAAATGAATAATTCTAAAGACTAAGCATATTGCATAGCAGGCGGCCGTCATTTTCAAGTAGTTAGAGTTTGAAATTTAGGTGACGATTTTTTGCATTCTTTTGTAGTTTTCTGCAATATTTCAAACTTGGGTTTATATCTGTTTTATTAGAGAATGAACTGGATTTTCATTGAAAACTCTTGAAAATAAATAAATAAATATGGGTGGCAAACAATATCACTTTGAAATTGGGGTGTTATTGATATGACCGATACTTACATATAAAAAAAAATAAAAAAAAATGTTTTTTCTGGAGCGTTCGCCCATCGAATGACCTCCGCGTGGCAGAAGGCAAAAAAAAACGCTTCTCATAAAAACCATCAGTTCGAAGGCGAAGCTAAGTTAACAGGCACCTAATGTACATTAAGGTGGTCCAAAAATGCATGTTAGAGAAAATCGAGGTCGGTATTATTATGCTCTCACTCCCTAGGAATATTTTATATCGGAAAATTATACCCCTGCTTTTTTAAATCACAAAATATTTAGAGGTCACACAATGCGCTCAAATTTGTCCATGTATTTTTCGTATAAATGTTGTAGAATTCTTGAAAAGATATATTTTTTGAACGGAAATCGCTGTTTTACTTCAAGTTACTTTACTTCCAATAATAATACTAAATTTTTTATTTAACGATTTTTTAATGGTAACTAGTTTTTTTATGTTTCCCAAAAACTTCTAAAAATGCAGTGCGGAGACTCATAAGAAATAGTTAATACATATTAAAAACAGGTTAAGTAAATAATTGGATATAAAATCAACTTTTTTTGGTTTCATTGTAAAATTTATTAGAAAAGGTTGTCAGGAATTTTGCGTATCTAACTAAGCTAAAAATAATTAAATATCAGCAAACGTTCATATTGATCAACTACTAGCATTGCAGTTCACCACCTAGTGACCAGCATTGCACTGTTCGCCTTGTCCCATACAACAGAGCGGCCAGATAATACAAATATTCTCTTACTAATGTAGAATTGCCAGACATATAAAGTTCTTATTCTAACGTAATTCTGCTACAGATATTATTTTTCTAAATGAAACACATGGAAAATTTTAAGCGTCCCCTAAATATTTTTTGATTTCAAAATAAAAAACAGGGTTATAATTTTTTTCGGTATAGAACAGTCTTCGAGGGTGCGACATTAAAATTTGGACTTCACTTTTTTTCACATGCATTTTTTTTGGACTACCCTAATGTCCATACTCAGCGCCTGGCGAAGAAGCAATCAAAGTTTGATCGTTTGAAACCTACATACATAGTTGGTATATAAAAAAAATAGATATAAAGACGCATATCTTCGCCATACTTTAAGAGTTTAGTTATATTTTAGACTCCTTATCAGGCTTTTCAATTTTGTGTTAGAGTCTCATAAAACGTGTGTTTTGAATTAATTTTTGTTATTATTAAATGTGCGTTACTTTAATGTAGGTCACAAGAGGCAGTTGGTCTGTCCCTCGCGCTTCTCCCCTTCTTTCGCTTGCTAGAATATAGAAAAATAAATTCCTTTACTATCAATTTGCAAGAAAGAAACAACAAAGTAATTTCTATGGGTACTAGGTTGTCTTGCCTTAACGTATATCGAAATTACTTTCTATGACAGTGAAACTAGAAAATTCAAGAAAATTATTACAACTCCTTTTTATTTAACGAATTCCTGCAAGAAGCTTTGCTCAGTCCTTCGCAAGTTTCTGCTCAAATAAATAAAGAGTTTTTATAGCCTTATTGTCATTTGTTGTTTAAGAAATATGTATGTGTGTGGCATAAATGGCATTACCCTAAATGACATTTTCACCAACATATATAGAATAAACTCTATTTGTTTTAATATGATGACATATCCATTTATAAATGTATTTATTCACTCAAACTTAAATCTTTATTCTTCATTTGCTATCTTTTAGGACTCTTGCGACTGCAACAAATTTACCAAGGACTCAAACCGGGCAACGAGTCATTTCAAGTGGAGATGGTTAAACGTATTGCCAACATAACAATGGCCATCGACTTTCTGCATACGCTCGAGAATTTGGGACGCTTCAACAACAAATACATTGTGCTCGATTGTCCAACGGAAATGGCGAAACAAATATTCATACAACATGTGCGCGATATATCGCTAGGACGAAGGACGTATCAT
>NW_023458566.1:12236082-12257998 GCF_013731165.1 Rhagoletis pomonella
CAATTTATTCAGCTTATACAATATGACACGAATTGCAACAGGCGCTGTCCAAATGTCAAACAATGTTTTATTGCTTTCATTTTGCCATATTTTTTCGCTGATTGATAACTTCCGGTGGAATTTTTATTAACTGAACTCAATTTTACTTTGGCGCTGAATATAAAATGGGGCTGTTTGGATGTTGCCGTGGGGGCGAATGTATGTATGCAAATATTTAGTTATGTACGTAACTGTACTATGCAAATGCTTGTGTAAGTTAAAGTAAATCAGAAATATGTAAGTTGGTTACTTCAATTGCTGTTTTTATTTTCTTTTCTTGTGCACATCATTGTGTTTATGTTATAAAAAATGTCCGCCAAAAAAGGTATATCCGTTTTAAACTCAATTTATGTTTGTGCACTAAGAAAAATAAATAATAAGTACCGCACTTTCCGTTACACATCTTAATTCAATAATCTGCTTTGACATCAAATAAACTTAACAAGGAAATACAATGACATTTATCAAAGAAGAAAAAATAAAGCTTTTTTATTTTGGCCATGGTTGCATTTTTTGAAAACAAACTTTGAATATAAGTAAGTAAGATACCTCACTTAGTGTAATTATTTTTCTTTTAGCAATATATTGCTGTTTTTTTTTCTTTTAGGTTTCAACCTTAAGTAAGGAAGAGACACTTATGCATACCTTTTTCAATTTATTACTTATCTCATTCCTATGTATTTTATTTTAAAGCTATATGTATATGTTTCCATGACTTCAAAGAAATTTCACGATAAAATATTTGAAAACAAAAAAAAATAATCCGACGAATTCATTTTTTGAAGTCGGTTAAAAAGAGCGCAAGTAGCAAGAAAATTATAAGATATATTTCAGCCTTTGTAACTAGTGTTATCTACTTGCTGGTTTTTATAAATTGCACTTGTTATATGAAAAAAAAACCCCAAAGGCCGTCAGCAAAAAATAAAAATAAAAAATCGTAACAAATCAACGGATTTGTTTAGCCGCTTAAAACTTGCACTTGAATTACAAACACATACCTGCATAACCGGAATTTTTCTAAAAATTTAGATTGAAAAGTTCAAAATTTATATGAAAATTTGCTAAATATTACTAATTCTCTATGCAGGATTGAAAGTTTGGCCTACGTGGTTTTGGTTAAAACATGAACCGTATTTTAATACAAAAAAAAAAATAACAAACAAAAATTTTATTGAAAACTATTTGACTGCCTTTGCGTATTTCTTATTAACTATCGTTTGCGTAAATACTGCGCTAATAATTACTCTGTGCAATTGGTATACACTATTTGAAACAACCATACTAAATGGAAAAAATATCAGTAAATATACCAGACGATTTATTGGAAAATTTGAAATATTTCGCAACATGTTAACAAGTTGCTCATATGCCCCGACAAGCGGCTATCCTGTCGTGAATTCCATATCCCGATTAGTAATAGCCGTTAAAAATAGTATTTAAATGTTAATAGTTTACTGGGACACTTAAACAACTTTTTAAATACCTAAGTTTCTTTAATAAAAGTTAAAAAATTAAAAGAAAATCATATTAAAAAAAAATAATAATTAAAATTATAAAAAGTTTCTAAGCATTAAATGCAAAAAAAAATGTTTTTTTTTTTAAATAATATAATTTAAAATCTATAAAAAATTAAATGAATTATTAAAAATATAAAAAAAAATCAAACTACAAAATATATAACTGAATTAAAATAAAATATGTTTCTAAAGATTAATTGAAAATTTAATTTAAAAAAAATATTTTTCTAAAATTTAATTAAAAAAAAATACAAATAATATAACTTTCTAAAAGTTAAATGAAATTTAAATACATATTTCTTTTTCTATTTATAATATAATCTAAAAATTAAAGGAAGATTAAATTAAAAGTAAAAATAAAATAAAATAAAAAAATAAAAATAAAAATGCTCCACTCATTAAATGGAATTGAACCAAAAATATTTTCTTTTTTAAACTATAAAATCTAAAAGTAAAAGGAATTTAACTTAAAAAAAGAAAAAATTATAAAAAAATTGCCTTTCCGGGACTCGAACCTTAGATACGCTAGTGCTTTGACCACTCGCTCATTGCGACTGTTAACCAACGCCAGCAAAATTATACAAAAATGCTTTCTGTAAAAAGAGCTTTTTACTATCAAATTTGACAAAAAAAAAGCTTTTTTTGTAAAACTTTGGTGGTAGAATAAATCAAATCTTTCAAACTAGCTTGCTTACTGTCTTTCATTCGCCTTACAAAAGACCAAATATTGAGTTTAGAGTCGACTCGGTCCACCCGCATTTTTACCGTATTAAATGTATAAAAGTTTAAATAATTAAAGCTCCACTTTATTACATACCTATAGTTGCCATATTTGTTAGAAATGCACATAAAAATAGCAACAATTTATAAAGCGGGGTAATCTTAAATAAATCTTAATAGCAACAAAGGAAATCATCTAACTGACAGAGCATAATAATACAATATTAGCATCGTTTAAAAGTGAAACGCATGAAGTGATGCTCGCTAGCAATCCGGTTGCCTCTGCCACGCATACGCGACAACAAGAACACCCACAAGCGTGAAAGCAGTCAACAGCATACAGGAGCGCTAACAGCCAGCCAGCCAGGAGTGCTACCTACTCTTAAGCAATAAACTGCGCATAACCGCACGTGCCTAGCAGCGCTAACTTCAACTTTGTACTATGAATACCCACAATTGTGTGCGTGTGTGGGTGTTTGCCAGCAAAGTATAAGCAAAGTGTGATAAAGCAATAATTTTTCGCATTATAAATATTTTTGTTTTTTCGCCACTTGTGCTCTTTAAAAGTTGCTAGCAAACGCACTCAAACGAGGCAGAGTAAGCTTATATGCGCAGATACACACAAGCAAGGAAAAAACGTAAGAATCTTGCCGCAACGGGAAGCATTTATGCACAATTATCTTTGAGCGTGAAAGCTCATTTAAAAATGATTTGCACAATGGCAGCAAAGGCGGTCGCTCGGATTCAGCGGCAGCAGTGATGACAGAGTCTTTCCGTTCGTGCCAGCGCCATTGCGGCTGAATTGACTGCTTTCCTGTTAAGCCACCCGCCCACCCATATGCAAAAATATGCCAACACATAGATAGGCATGCATGTGCTCCCATATGCACATTCACTCTTATGTGCCACATGCACACTCAACGTCGACTACTTCAACGGCTTTTAGCCTTTTGCCGCCTGCTGTCACACACAAATGCAGCGTTCGTGTTATTTTTTCCCCCCTGCAAGTCAAAAAATATATAATGTAGAGGAAAAAAATCACTACCGATTCTTTATCGACTGTTGATTGTATTGTTATCACGCGCGTTTTGTTTGGCTCCGCTCGGTGTGATTGTGTAACATTTCCACTCTAGCAAATTCATTTGTGTATAAATACGTATAAATGTGTATGTATGTATATAGTATTTGTATGATGTCCCATTTCCCCTGTACAGACACACCTCTACGTACAACTGATTCTATAACCGTCTCCTATTTTTGGGCCGCCTGTCGCGCCAGCGCACAGTGCCGCCTAAGTGGGCAAAAATCGAAAAATTTTTTGTCTGCAATGTGGACGTGTTTGATATTTTTGTAAAAGTAATTGATCCACTAAAAATAATTGAATAGAAATTTGCCTATGTAATGAAGTATATGCCGCCAGGAAGCCAGTAAATTCGAAAAATTTTATACTAAGAATATTAATAAGAGCATAGCCATGCGTAAGCTCTTCACGTCCAAAATACATTCTTTGAAATAAAATTTTGGTATGAAAGTTTTTATTTCCATATAAAAAGTAGAGCGCTACAGGATTAAAAATTTTTGGAATAAAATTATACACAGGGTGTCCCTGCGGGATTCCAGAAGAATTTTTTTTAATCAAAATTTCAAAAAATGGTATATTTTAATGTTTTCATTTGTTGTCAGTGCCATCAGATCTGCACGTTCTATTTTCAAAAATGAAGTTTCAGATCAAAAAGCTTTACCTGTAGACAATAGAGGTTTATTCTTTTTTTAAAGAACTGAAACCTGTTAAAAAATTTGATTCAAATTTTTTAAAAAGTTAAATAAATTATTAAGAGATGGGTACCAATCCAAATGTGTATGAAAAGGGTTTGTTTCTTAATTATATGTAGGGGGTTGCCACCTTTTAAAAAAATCAAATTCCATTGAAATTAAAGGAGTTAGGTTATTGAAATATGTAGATATCAGCATATGGGGGTCAGACGAAAGAGGTTTAAGAAGGTTTTAGGTTGCAAATATTACGTATAGGGTTGCCACCTGTTTGTAAAATAAAATTTAGTTAAACTATAATAATAATTTTGTCAAACCAAAGGTTTACGACATCGTATTTGTTAATTATTACAAATACATATATTGCCAATCAATGATTTATTCTGATTACATTCCTTTTAAATTACTGGACTCTTAAATTAATTCAAAAATGTTTTTATTCTTCACTTATTTCTTGCTTAATTTGTCCAATTTTTTCTTTTGTCTGATACCCATATTGATATACATTTTTCAGTTACCTGATTCCCTTAATTATAATGAATTTGATTTTTACATGTGACAACCCTTCTATGTGTCTTTTAAAAGCAAAGCTCTTTCAAAACCATTTCAACTGATACCCATATTGTAATATCTAAATAATTAATAATTAAAAAAAAGAGTAAAATGTGGCAACCCGTTTCAAAAAAATTAAACTTTATTGCACATCTACAGGCCAAGAAGTGTCATTTGACACCTCACTTTTGAAAATAGAACGAACTTTATGTACATATTTATGTAAATTTCACATGAACCCAAATTTTCAACTTCAAACTGGCATTTACAGTGAAGGTATGAACGTTCTCCAAAAACAAATTGCAATTTTGAATTTAGCGTCCCCAAATTTACTAAGAAGCGAATTTGCATTTAAGTCCGTCCATTATTCGATTTTTGCCCACATATCATATGGAAGCGAAACACTGTGGCGCGTTTTGAATTCTGTTGTTCATAGTCATATTTGGTGGGCTGGGGTTGGTAACTTTTGGCGCCAGTGATTTTATGGACGCATGTTCGCTACCGCGTAGTTGGTGGCTTCTTTTGTTGCACGATTATTTATGTCTCTTTTGGTTGTTGTCCCGGTTGTTGTTCGTATTGTTTACCACTGTTGTTGCTTGCTCGCAGCAGATATACATACATGCATATATATCCATACATATGTACATATCTATGTGTGTATGTCGGTGTAGTATCAATGCCGGAAATTATTTTTCACACCATCATTAACAATTCATTTAGCGCAATAAATTTTTACTCACTTCCGTTGTTAAATTTTCAAACAACAAGGTTGGTGTTGTTGTAGTGATGTTATCGAAGTAGGAGGGAGAAAATCATATATGTATGTTGTTTGGTATCTTTTTAATTTTTTAGGGATTTACTAAAAATTTAAAAAAATCTTGGGTTTATATTTTTCCTGTGAAGTTACTATAAATATGCGCCTGCTAAAATATTTGCGCCATTTCGCTGTTGATTTAAGTTGCTGAATTCAGTTCGTAAGGACAAATGGATTTTGTTCCATTCTAAATATCAACTAGTTTTTTTCCGGGCCAAAATAGGTACTGATTACATCGGTGTTTATTAACTTATTGAGTTTAAAAATCCATCCATTTAAGCATTACATAAAATCAAAGAGCGAAGTTTTTATTCCTTTGCACTAGGGTGTTCGATTACTCGCCTTTTATACCAAACCATTCTTCGAGTTATTCGAAAACTTGCAATTACAAAAAAAACGTTCCCTACTTTTAAATTAAGTAAACACCGGATAAACCGGTATTCTTTGCATAGATCTAATACAGTGACAATGCATATGCTGTTGTGAAGTCAACACCAAAATTTACAAAAAAACTATCAACACTAAACATAGCTTTTTTAGAAAAAAAACAATGCAAAATAAGTTAGAAGTTTTTTTATTTAAAAAGTAAAACATATAAATATCAGCGAAAAATTCACGGTTGGTGTTAATTTATATTTCTTTAGTACTTTGTTGCATTTATCTGACTTTTTAAGGATTCGAGTAGTGCTCTGACCGCCTTGGACGAGTGCTTAGATGTGTCTACTGCGACTCGGGAGGCCCGTGGTTCAATTTCTGGTCCCACAGACATAAAAAAAGGATTTTTCAAATAGCCGTCGCCCATCGGCGCACAATTGCAAACCACGGAGTGCACTTAGATAACCAAAAATGCCAATTCTGTGCACTATGGGTAATTTTAGCCATTTTTGTGACAAAAACTAATTATGACCGCACAATTATATTACAAAAAAAAAAAGGATTTTTTGTTGATTAGCAAAAACAAATATTTTAGCGCGCAAAATCTTAGCTTTTGAAGACCGACGGAGCCGGTTTTTAATTTCTGGTATTATTGAAGAAGTTTTAAAGCACTTTTTTTTAATATTTATATCAAAGAGAAAAAATGCCGCTTATTTATGAAAATTATTTATACAGAGGCTGTTTTTGAAAAAATTCCAAAATTATCAAATAATTTTAATTGAAACCCTAAAGGGCCTGATTTTCCAATCGGTATTCCGGCTTTTGTCTTTTCATAATGAAATGGAAAACCAATCTGACTAAGTTTCATAATAACGTTACCAGATCTGAACAATTTGTCAAAGTTTAGTTGTTATCTCTTAATTTGCGACTGTATGGCGTAGAATATATCGATGGCTGAGTGGAAGATCGACCTATCTCGGTAGCCAGTTCGAAAACGCTCTATCTCAAAAAACTTTTCAAGAACGCCCTATTTCAGAATTTAATTAAAAAACACCCTATCTCAAAATTCGGTTCAAAAACGCCATATCTCACTTCAAAATGTATTGAAAATGTGCTGAAATAAGGCGTTTTTGAATCGGCAGCTGATATAGGGCGTTTTTGAAACGAATTCTGAAATAGGGCGTTCTTGAAAAGTTTTTTGAGATAGAGCGTTTTCGAACTGGCTGCCGAGATAGGTCGATCTTCCACTCAGCCATCGATATATGTCTAACAACAATAGTGCCTTTTGGAAGTATTTTGCATTACGATTCCGAATGATTATGCAGTGTTATAGATATTTAAACAAAATAAGAACATTTCCCTTCTTAAATTTAATTTTACATTATTTCACACATCCGGGTTAACACTGCAGAAATCTTTATATATTTATGTATAAATTTTGCATTTAGAAAAGAAAATCGACCACATGAGGACACAATCAAGAAACAAGTATATATGTAAATATTTACTATATAAATTTTGTTTACACTCATTCAGTCATATTATACATCAAATATATATATGTATATTAGATGTATATGTATACTCATTTTTCGGTTTTTTAGATTTGTCTTCCAGAATTGTTTAAATACGTTCAACCGCAATTGTGCATACATATATGGGGCGTTCCATACCAAAAACGGACGGGGTTCACACTTCGTGTGTTTGATTTCACATACAAATTTTTTGATAAAAAAATTAAATTTTGAAAATATGCCACCGCAAAAAAAATTTAAAAAAAAACACAATGGTAGCTCTGACTATTATCAAATATTTAATAATAATAATTTGAGTTATGTATTTTTTTTACACCGAAGGTGAGTAAAATTAGTACATACAAATTAAAATTAGTAATACTATACTTAAATATTGCGCAATACTCAGAGTTACCATTGTGATTTTTCCTATTTTTTTTTGAGATGGCATATTTTCAAAAACTATATTTTTTGTTACCCAAAAATTTGTATGTGAAAAATTACAAAGAAAAATTGAAAAATATTTCTTTTCATAAAGAATTTTAATGTTTATATACGTAATTTTTTTTTAAATTCTTCCTCCCCCCGTTCTCGAGATATGTATTTGGAAAACTATAAAATCGATTTGTTTTTGTTTTCGTGCTGTAAAGTTTTTAAAAATTTATAAATCAAGCGCAAATTTCATTTTTATTTATAATTTATGTTGGTCCATCTATCCTAAAAAATATGAAACAAATAAAACACATGAAGTGTGAACCCCATCCGTTTTCGTATGGAACGCCCCATATACATATTTATAGACATATATACATATATCTATTTACATAAATTTAGCAGTGTATTTATGTATATATTGAGCACAAATCAACAAGATAAGCAAACAATAACAAAAATGCCGGACTAAAACGAAAACCAAATCTCCAACAAAAGTTATGATTACTTTTCATGAACTACTTCCATTTGTTTACATTGCTATTGTTATTGTATTGGTTGTGCCATTTCATCCATTTATTTGCCGTCCATTGCTTCTGTTGTCTTCTGATACTTTTTATAAATATGTATGTATGCATATATTTTTTTCACTTTGACATTCCCAATAATGTCATGACAGAAGAATTTCGAACAAAAAGCATTCACATCTCAGTACATAACACATACAAACATACATATATGTACATTTATGTATATATAAACAACTGTATGCCTACATACAAATACATGGTAAGTGCAACAATACTCACAAATTTACCAGCAAATTGCTGTGTCAGTTTTCAATATCTACGAACATTCAAACTCTTATCTCTGCTGTCACATCAAATCAAATGTCCAGCTTTACCAGCTGCCATACCATTCAAATGAACGAGCCTACAAAAATTGTTAACATAAACAAAACATGGCGACAAAACTTATACTATAAACAGTAAACCCTCGACACGATTCATAATGATGTGACCAACAAAGCGACAAAGGCAAAAAATAAACAAACCAACAAACGCGTAGTATTCATAGTGGTAGCGGGCCGAGTTGTTGAAAGGCAAATCGGTATGAATTTGTACGGGATAGTGGCTGCGGTGGAGCACAACAATAAGGTAGTTGAACTTCCGGCATTTACACCGGCAGTACACCACACCGCCCTTCGAAAAACGCCGCCACATCGACAACCGCAACAAAATCTGAATCACCGAATCCGCTGTCAGCGAGTAATCAACGAACCGTATCGGTTGGATTTGGGCTTGTTAGCTGTGGCGAACGAGCAAATAAAGAAATATTTATGTATGTATATGTATGTGTGTGTGTGAGTGAAAGTGTGGGCAGGCAGGCTTGTGACATTCTGTGTCCCATTTAATACCAATATTTTCATATTTTGTGGGTAGTCGGCTAGAGCCCAGCGAGAAATTTAAGCGCTTAAAACTCGTTTCTAAGAAAGAAAACTTCACACCTCATCATATGGCTGTAAAGGAGCTATAATTGTGCTAAGGTCTTTTTGAGGTTACATTTTCCGATGGTGATTAAATGGTTACACTATAGTTAGAACCGGCAATGATATCATCAATAGTGCTATATTTGGTTTTCCATTTCATCATGAATATTGGAAATTCTGTTGCTCCACCGAAATACCTTGTTCAGAAATAAGGCAAAATTTCGCCTCCAAGGACAAGTCAATAAATAAAATTTCAGAGTTTTTCTCAGTGTTTTGTGTGCTTTATAGTCCAGTGGAGAGTGACTGAGACTAAAATTTTGCACTTGTGTTGGAAGCTCTTTCAGCGCTGTGCAGCACTAATATAGAACCAAACGATATTATTTTCACTCTTAATTTTCTGTCCAAAGAATATTTTGCATTCTTGGCATACACTTTTGCACTTTTGGCTCGCTGCGAACTCACTGCCTCAAAGGTGTGTTTTTCAATGAGTCAATGTCTACTTCTGGCAATGAAAATTCTTTGTGCGTGCAATTTATCCTGCCTGGCCGGTAACAGAAGATATCATTAAAGTCAAAGTAAGAACCGTACGATAGGTGGCCCATCATCACTCGATGGTTGAGTGCAAAAAAAAAATGATTTTTTTTACTATGATGAAAGACCATTTGTCATTTTTCGTTGTTAATTTTTACTTCTTTTAAAAGATCCATACGGCTGATTAGCCTTTTCTTCCTTACTCAAACGCATGCATCCAAATTAAGTCACCATTGCCTGCTAGTATTTTTGCGTTGTTGGGTTTGATGTGAGACTTTTTTGAGTAATTGTAACATTAATTGGTATCCAATGCGTAAATGCATACCTTTTCTATAAAGGGTGGCCCTAATCTCATTGTGTGTTACATGAGTATCTTTAATTATTGTTCTGCGCACAGCGTCGATGTTTTCTGGCGTACAAAACGATATGGGACGACCTTCTTGATGTTAGTCGACGAGCGAAATACCACACTGCCACTTGATGATGTTTCATCATCAAAGGCTAAAAAAAAACAAGTTCTTCGATGCGCTATTGCTGTGCACAGTGTGTTGGTCCCCCTCGCAAATTGCAAAGAATCATCCAACGAAATCTGCTTTTGAAATAGATATTCCTTTTTTCGCCCGCTTTAAATTTTGAAGTAAATTTTAACAAAAGGCGACTGTCAAAATGAACTCGTCAGTGTTTTCTTGTTTCAGCTACCATAAATAAATGGGGCAGAATACGTACTTTATAACCACTTAAAATCTATGCAAAATAATGGAAATTGAAAGATTGTAATGTGATACATAATTTGGTAATGAAAAATAGAGAAAAAACCCTTATGCCGCTTCAGTGCCTATTGGCTAATTAAATTTGCAGCCTTCGTTATTGAAAATGGGCGCCCAGAAATATAACGTTTTTTTTTTTCAATTCTGAAAAAGACTTTATTTTACTAAAATCGAGAGATTGTATCATTCAATTATCTATTTAAGAGCAACATAATTTGCTATTCAAGAAAAATATTTATATCGAATTAAAGTGAATTTCAAATTTTAATCAATTTTGCTTTAATTAAAATCTTCTCGAAAGTCTTTATGATTCACTTACTTACTTCCTTAGTAGCAAAATTTCTACACTTCCGCAATACTCTACACATACGTACAAATGGAGCGAGTTTATAGAACTACTTGCGTCATATTCCCCATTCTGTTTAAAATTATTAATCACTGGCTATTATTTCACTAACGGTTGTTTTTGTTGCTGCTGCTGCTGCTGCTTTCGTTGTATTTGTTGTGGCAAACAAAGTACGAGTGTTGAAATTCCATACTGTCATTTCTCGTTTGTCAGTTTTAATTGAATGCGATAAACTTGTATATAAGCTTATAACTACATATTTTTGCGCACACATACATATGTTTCTGCATGCATGTGTATTTAGGTATTTGTATGCAGTATGTATTCGTGTGTTGAAGACCAATCATGCTTGCGTTTATTCGTGCACAGTCATGCCACTTAATTGGGTCAATATTACTACTTATATCATCATGTTGATAGAGTTACTACCAGCATTCGTTTAAACGTACATAAATACATAGCTATACATTTACGTTCTATACATGCACATATACACTCAAACATGTATTTAATAATGGTGCTAGGCCACCCCAAACATGATTAGTGATGATATTCGAATGAAACTTATTAAACTATGTTCTTTTCATTTATTGCTCTTAACCATCGAATTGAATTGATTTAATTCTTTTCAAATATTTTATTATTTTATTTGTATTAACCGTTCTCAGTGAGATCGTTCACAAGACTTGGTAGGCATCTGAAAATAAATCGGTCATACGCCCCGCCTTCCCATAGGTTTGGTTTTGATTTTGTAACTTCAAACAGGGACGACAGAACGTTCAGATCGTTATAATAAAATTCATAATTTAACCGTTGAAACTATTTTTATTATTATTATTTTTTCAATCAAATTTAGTTGTTATTTTTGAGTTGGTACCTCAGAGGTGGTCCCATTACAAAAACGGGTTTAGATGCGATCATTAGAGCAAGAAAAAATTAACGGTACTCTTAAATTTTTATATGAGAATTGGTTTTGTTTTTTTGCTAAAAAATTACTCGATATTTTGTCGATAAATTTTGTCGTTATTTAGAATTTTTTTTTTTCGATTATAACTAAGCCGTTATTTTCAAAAATATATTATGTTATATTATAAAGTATTTAAAAACTCATAAAATTAACGTCTAAAAATTGTCCATTATTTTTGATCGAAAAAAATAATTAAATTTAATGATTACTCATATTGAAAAATAGAAAAAAAAAAGAAAAAATGTTTTTTTTTTCAAATGCTAAATTTGTCCAGTTGTTCTTTTTGAAAATAGTGGTTACATACGAATGATTGTGGTTACTTACATCCTAACATATTCTTAGAAAAACTTGATTAACTATTATTCTTCTTCTCTCTACATGCCGTAGTTCTACCAGTTGGTTCAAACTTACACCTAAATTCATAAAAAATAACGAAGACTTTAACTGCTTTATAAATTGAAAATTTTTATAAAATTGTTACTTTATGGAGATCTTTAAATCTACTTAATTTTTTTGTAAATAAGGCCATTAGTCTACACGGATTTTTCTGTAATTGGTCTTTCTTTTCTTTTTCTGTCCGACGTTGATTTCATTGTGCATCCAAGTCAAGTTGTGGTGCCAAGTCGAAGGATTTGATAACGGGAAACGCAATTGGTGTTAGGCATGTTTCGATCAACTTCTCTTCCTTGTCACAGGTATTCTTGTGAAGCTCGAATTTTCCTATCAAAACCGATTTTAAGAGGCATTCACAAAATTTTCACCTGTTCATATCGCCCTTTTCTTCTATTCGACGAATATTGGTGAGCCTAATCTCGAATCAGGCTATGTTAATTGTTTTGCTCGAGTGCGTGAACCTGGAGAAGAGTTTTCGGGGTCTCCGCTCAATCACAAATCTCACAGCAAACTTATTTAAGGCCAAAATATCTGAACCGCTTACGAGTTGTCATAGATTTGCACAAAAGTCCTACCTTTCACCTGAACTTTAAGGCGCTACGAACACTTTAAATTCTTCCCCCCCCCCCCCCCCCCCCTTAGCTACTTTCCCTCTGTTCAGCACTGTGCACAAATGTAATGGTAGGAAATACAGAAAACGAGAGCTAAAGCAAATTATTGCGAAGAAAAAATAACAAGAACGCCATTACGAGTAGAGTTCAGTGAAGCAGTGAAGTGCATTGGGGAAAACAAATCTGCACAGTCAACATAAATCTCATCAAGCACATCACAAAGCAACAACAAATACAAATACAAAGCACAGCGGCACTTGAAGCAATACCACAATTCGAGTACGAAGGCCCAATAGTGGCAGCAACAACAGCGGAATGATTGTAGCAGCAACACTGATGGCAAGAGCAGCGGCAACAGCAGCGGCAACAGCAGCAGCAGCAACATTAGCACTGGGAATGCCACAAAACGCATCAACATGAATAACAACATTGACAACAGTTGCAGCCTCAATACTATTACCATCAACACTCAAGTTAGTAACAGCAACAACAGATGGCATTAGTGAGTGGCGGAGGTCGCCAAAAGCAATTCATGGTAACGCAGACACAGCCCTAGACATAGACACATACAGAGGCACAGTCACAGACACAGACACGGATACGGATGCGAACTTAATGTGCGAGTAAAACGTAATAGGAAAACAAAAACAAATAACAGTACAACTGACAATTGTTTTGTATTGAGTAGTCAAGAACGAAAAAAAAAAAAATAGTAGTAACTACAACAACAAATAAAAATACAACAAGCAGATATTGCAGTGTAGAGAAATGCTGTAGAGTGCCACCATTGTGCTAGCTGGCCATGGAAGCAAAGATAGCAGCTTTTAAGTGTTTTGGGACTAAAATGTCGGACAAAATCGTATACACACCAACCAACCTACACAAATACATACATATACATATGTATATAAGAGCGTACGTATGTATGTATGTGCGGGCGTGTTTGTTTCGTTTTGGTAATTTCGCTTTTGTCTGCTGTCTGCTTAACAGTTGATATTATTGTTATTGTTATGCCAGCTGCTGAAGCACAATCCTCAAAATGGGTTTGCAATGAGCACCAAAGCGACACTGCAGAATCACAAGCAAAAGCAGAGGCAGAAATGATAGCAGCAGTCACATACTTAATCAGTGCTGCATTGAATAAATCGAATGAATCGTTGCTTTGGTTGATCCGCAAGACAGACGACAGACAGCAAATCGAAAGCAAAAACAGAAAAAAAAAATAAAATGGTTCGAAGAGCAAAAAAATTTTCCATTTGAAATTAGAAAATTTTCAACGACTCAGAAAGGAGAGATTAGAATAAAAAGCTGAAAAAATAACAACAATACTTCTTCTTCATGCAGTGGCAGTAAAAACTACGGCTTTTGAAAGTCAATTACAATAGAGCTACTCTGTATGTATGTACTATTATCTACATATAGCATTGGATGACTGCTTACGCTCAGCTGGCGGACATGTACAAGTGGCATATTGGCCACTGACACGAGACTAACTATAGTTATATCCGCTCCACTTCTTTGTTTAGGTATGCTTTTAGTTACTTTCTTAATTCTGGGCTGTCACAGTGAGTGCATGCAATGAGCTAATTAAAGTGTTGTGGCTTTATAAAGCGATTTACTAATTGGTGCAAATCGAATTCTATAAAGATTTCATTAAATTATTACAATTAATATGAAAAATTAGTTAGATTTTTTTAGGATTTTTTTTAATGTGTGTATTTTTAAAGCGATTAAAAATGCAAGTATGAAGTTGCCAAAAAAATCGCGTTGAAATTTTTATTTTGTTGAAGGTGTGTCGCATTTTCTTAATACAAAGTATTTATTTATTTTAAGGAAGAAAATACGAAAACAAAAATTGCGAAAAACCCATTGTAAGTCCTAGCTACTTCAAACTTCCACTTTAGTGTGCTAAAATTTAATAGGCATACTTCAAAGAAAATCTAAAAAAGTTGAAAATTTGCATTTATTGAATTTTCCTGAGTTATTCACAAAGTTTGGGAAATGAGCCGCTGGAAGGCATTTTTAGCATTTCTGACGCTTACAATTAATATAATTTTAAAATTAAAAAGTCAAACTCTGACACACACACACACATTATAATTTTTGATCTCAAATTATAACTATTTGGAACAAATGACTGATGAATTGAGCGAACGGTTTTACATCACTAAGTTTTTGTCATGACATGAAGAGCTTCTGCATAGTTTTCGCTCATACAGTACAAAAAAGCTAGTTGATAGCGGAAACCGCAGTGTTTAAGAAGCTTGATGTTTAGTTCGAACTTCATAGTCCCAGAGTGTTTGGAGTGTGTAATTCAATAGGCTAGCAACACGAGTCCTGCTTTTTATTGAATAGTTAGGTATGTAGTTAGAGCGATAGAAAGGCATCTAGTGCCTCAGAAATGATCCGTTTTCCACGCCATATACAATTTTGCACCGATGAAAAATTTTAAAAGTCACTAATACAATCAATATACTCACGAAACTAGGGGGCCAAAAGTAGTAAAACTGCGTTTTTTGTTTCGCTCTCTTGTATCAGGATTTTTTTATAATGGACTTTAAATTTCAAAATTATTGTTACATACATATATCAAACAAATTATTTTAAAAATTTCAGTTCAGTCCAGAATAATAATATGGGTGTAAAATTAAACAGAAAATTCCGTAGAATTTAAAGAACGTTAACAATTTAAGTTCACTTGGCCGACTAGGTATTGAAAATGCCTTTCTACTTGATTTTATTTTTTAAGCTAATAATGTTCGAAGGCCGAGGATGTGATCGTGTGTATATTTTTCCTTATACAAAATTTTTCAAAAATACTTACAGCATACTTTAAAGGATATTCAAGGATATAATTTGAAAAGGACTCTTCACTACCTATTTTTCCTTATGCGCCAAACAAATTTTAACCTTCTTAATTTTGCAGAATTTTCTCTTTTGACACTTAGTTTGACGAATATATAGTTTTTTTTTTGTGTGTAGAATTCACTGTCACACGAAAATTTTCACGCGAGAATATCCACTAAAGCGTTTAAAAAGTAAAAGATCTGATAGTGCAATAACTGCGTCACCTGTACTCGTTGATGTTGCTTGATTTTATCGATAGAATAGGTAAATTATTTAATTCGCTTGCAGCGTTTTTCCGTCCACAGTATTATTTCTTTACTTTTCTTTTGTTGAGTCCCAGTAGAATGCCATTCAAAGTTACCACCCATAAAGTCGGTGATACATCGTCTTCTAGGCGGTTTCTCTATTCGCAAATCAGGTGATTTTCTTTGAAGTCCTGCTTGCTTGAAATCTTGATTATTTAACCCAATTTACCATTTATAGACAATGGTAGCCAGTTCCCTCCAATACTCTGAAATCGGTATCAAATATAATTTCAATGCCAATAGTTGTTTTATTAAGTAATACGGCTTTCGCATATATATATAGATCATAAAATACTAAACTAACAAATACTAAGCGATATGTACGCGTGTAAGCATTCGATGCTAACTCTTTTCAAACACCAAATAATGATCTCATTTCCAAGACTTTCCTAAGCAAACAACTTGGTGGCAAGCGCCACTTCTTCAGCTACCGACAGCACTGAACACTTCTTAGGAAATTGTCAATCCAAACTATTTGTCATATTATGCTTGCGAGCACTATCACACAGACAGGCAGCTGAATAGCGCAGAGAGCCCCAAAAGTCTGCGAGTATAAGGAAATCAGTAACGCAAATTTCAAATCGATTTAGCAAGTAGCACAGTGGCTGCGTATTTTGTCAATAAGTGCATGAATTTTTCGCAGAGGCTACTGCAGTGTGTTGACTGATGTGTTCAAGCTTATCTAAACAATTCATGGTTATTTACTCGACTACGAATGCAGGCAGTGGCACTAGCGGCAACGTATCCTCCACGCAAATAAATGTTCATTCGTCTAAATAAAGCGTACATGCTTTTGCAAAAACATGCAAACGCTTTTGCACAAGCAAGAAAACGAAGCCGAGTTTCATTTCACTAAACAATCGTATGTTTACATTTTTGTGTCTATTTTTATGTGTACATATTTGGCATGCCGGATTTCGGGATCCCGGACACTTTCCATGTCCCGAAATCTAAGGATTAAAGCTCCGGGATCGATCCCTAGGTTTTTACTGTATTATTTACGGCAGAAGAGATGTTGTAAACAAAAAATAATTAGGTATACAGAACACCACAGTTTTAATACAAAGTGAACTTGAGCCATTTGCACTCCGACGTGAATTTCAGAACCTGCCTGAATAATGCCGACTTTCCACTAGGCATTGAAATGACAAAAAATGTATGTCATTTAAAAAAATGCCAAGTGGAAATGAACTTAATGACTATGTTTTTAATGTAATGACACGATTATTTTTTAATGCCCGACCTTTTCATTTGTCATTTTTGCCATTTAATGCCTAGTGGAAATCCAGCATAACTCTACTTGTTCAAACATTTTGTGCAAACATTTGGTGGAAAATAAATTTCGAAAGGGATTTTTAAAACTAATATAGATATTTAAGAATACTATAAAAATATTTAGACATTGAATTACGGACTCTTTTACTAAGGTGCATTATGCTCCCTGTAAGACCAGAAACGGTGACAATGAATCTGTGTGGTTTAAAAAAGACGAAGCTACTGTTAAATTCAAATGTTGTGATGAAGTCGAAATCCCGAAAAATCCCGCGATTGTTAGAATGTTTCGGAATTGAATCCTCTAGTACATATATGTGTGTGTGCTCTGACATGCTGCCTATGTGGCCGTGACACCGACTTTCGGTTCGTCAACAATGTGCGTACTTTTTTTTTTTGGCTCTGCTGCTACACTCAAATGGTATCTAAGGGCATACAAGAGAACATGTTTTTCTACATACATAAATAGATACCCTGGTAAATGTATACACATTAGAGTGGGGCGGAAATAAAAAAAAAAAAAACATTTAAACGCCAGTAGAATACCACTGAATTTTTTAAATCAATTAATCCTTACTGCCTCCGTTTTTGATTGAGTTTTAGAGATTTTTGTAAATTATAAACAAATGACGTAATTTAACAAAATCATTTTTAGAAAAATTCTAGGTATGCAGTACGTCATTTCATATAGTTTAAGAAAGTGTAAGTTTAAAGTGACTACCAAATACCGCCGATTTTTAGCATTTTTTATGTTGTTACGCAATTTATTCCATAAAAAGCAAGTTGGCAATGTTTTTATATGGAGAAAATGTGCAATTCTTTCAGAAAAAAAATATAGTTGAGAATCAGGGGTAAGTCTAAGCAACCTTAAATTTAATGGCCTGCATACCCCAAATTTTTCTAAAAAGTAAATTACGTTATTTGTTTAGAAATTACCAAAATCTCAAAATATCAATCAATAGAAGGAGGCAGATTTTTGCTACCGCTCCACCCTAATACACATGCCACTCATATGCTTCGAATAACTACAGAGGATATGCGTATATTGCCTGTGATTTTTCGTTGACACAATTTTTTTATATTCGAAATTTCCATTTCAATCTAAGCCACAATTTATGGTTAAGTCCCAAAAGGGATTTTCTGCTTACATTCATGTATTGACAAATACTTCTGCAACTACACTCACACTCACACTGACACTCACACATTATGCGCTTGACATTTTGCACATTCGAATTGGAGACCATTTATAGCAGCGAACAATTGACCGAAACCAAGTGAACGCAGTGCACTCTAAGCTGCCGGCCATTTCGAATCGAAACAAATTGCTATTGGGATCGTTTTCGGCATGCTCACTCGATATTTAATTTCTTTCAGTTTTTTACTATATATATTGCATGCATGCATGTGTGTGTAGTTAGGTTAAGTACTGCGTAAAGAAATATGTATGTGGTTTTTACTTATTTAATTTTAATAGGTTCTTAGTTTTATTTGCTTTTAAATTTTTTTCTTTCCACAACAAGTACTCTACATACATATTTATGTACATACGCTTGCTTTTTGTAGCTACCTTGACTTTTGCTTTTTCAATTCATTGCTAACAATTACAAGTCCACATATCCGTGTGCCAGTTTACGCTCGCCCATGCTAATCTCAGTCGATCAGCTACGTCAATCATCACTTGACTTGCAATCAAGCAGGATTCTCCGCAATACTGCTCCTCTACTTAGGCTGACTCGAAGTGAAAGCAAAACTGTAATTGCTTTATTCTCCGAGTCGATGACTACGTATGTATGTATGCATTGTTTGCTTGTGTATGTACATATTTACCAACCATAGCATTATAAGTATTTGCTTGGCTGCTTTGCAATAAGCGTACGCAGTTGTTGTGTCATTTTCGCATTAGATTCGGTTGGTTACGTATACGCAATGTAGTACTTTATATCAATCACACTTAAGTGCGAAGATGTGTATGGATTTATATTAGAGTGTAGCACAAAAGCGAAAGGAATATTTCGTATGTAAGTCGATTTTGATCAAACTGTGGTAGACTGTTGAAATAAGAGGAATCTAAAACACAAGATCGCGAGGTTCTGCTTCCAAATATGAGCTTCCACTATAATTATTGACCATTATATTTACTTATTTACTAGGAAACAGTCGAGACGGGGTAATGAAAATAAATTTTTTTCTGTGTCAAAAAACAATATTGTTTTTTTTTCAATAAACCCGCCCTTTTATTAATAAATAATTTCAATTTCAAAACTTATTTTGGGCACATGGTGTCCGTCGATATTATAACTTTAGGGTACTGCTTCGCTAGAATTCAACTGGGATACTCTTCTTTCTCGTTGATGGTACCAGTCATCCTAATAAAGGCCCTCTGCGCCTGGCTACAGTTATGTATTTGCCTTTGTATCTTGGTTATCGCTGTGAAGGCTAATCCTTGCTTAATTCTATAATCACAGTTGCTAGCTCCATAAGGTTTTATGGATCACACGATCGAGAACATATCCACCTCAGTATTTTTAGAGAGCAACCCCAACTTTTTTCTGTCAGGGGCCAAAACGTTATAGTAAATTATGTTACAGCTTGGTTGTTTTGTGTAGTTCGTCATCTCATCTTATTTGATGCTCGTCAGCCATGGCAAAAGCGCCACAGATCTTGCATAGGATAGTTCTCCCATGTGTATGGGCATAATGAAAGAATTACAAAACGTAAATTTCTTCGTCGAGAAGGAACTCTGCATTTCAATTACTCGCCGAACCCAAAGTAAAATCAGTTCGCAAGAGCTATTCTTCGCTGGACCTCGAAGCTGACATTAATGGTGGTAATTATGCTGAACTCTAGGTACTCCTTAACTACTTCGAAGTTACGACTTCCAATAGTGATATGTGACCCAAACTGCGAGAACCGACCTCTTTTCTATGCTATCAGCGCCGTACTTGTCCTGTATATGGTGCCGTGGAAAAGGTTTATTCCACGGTAATTTGCACAAAACGGCGGGTTCTCTTTTCTTGTGAGTTATGAAAAGTACAGTGAGACTCCTATCTCCGAGGATATATTCAATAGTCCAAATTCTGAGATGCTTTGGAAATTCCGTAACGATTTCTTTACGAGCTTAAAAAAAAAAAATCATATAGAGGGGCTGGCATGGACTCGTTAAGAAATTTCTGGATATTTTCCAAAATAAACTTGTAAGAGGTTTCTTCCCATCGCAGCATTATTATTATTACTTTAACGGTATTCTTCCGAGAATTCGAAAAAAGAATTGAAGTGTTTAACGTACATTTCATTTAAAAACACTCTCCAAAAATATGAGAGGGAAATGAGGATTTTTTTACGAATGCTTCTCTACTTTTCACATTACTCTGAAAGTATGGTTTCCAGGGTAGGTGTTTAAAAGGTTTTGTATCTCCCTTTGCCCCATACGAAGTGACGCGGTTTAATGTAAAAAAGTACTTAATACATTTGCACAAACATGCCTACATACATACATATGTAAGTACTTGACTGAAGCCGACTGCTTCAAATCGTTTTATTTTATTTTATGCCTCCTTATGTTGCAAATCCAATTTAGTGCAATCTTTTTATGCTCCTTTCTTACTTACTTACTCTAGAGCCGCTGTAACTGATTTCTCATCACATTTTCAACTACATAAATACCTATGCACATACATATATCTACGCATTTGTATACATGTACATACATACAGACATATGTATATAGTATATAAATACAATTGTACACATGCGCCATACTTTTCAATGCTTTTTCACATTATTGACATTTGTGAGTGCCACATTTGATGACGTTAAAAAATACATACTCATGTATAAATGTGTATCAGTATACACGCACAAAATATGTTTCGGTAAAATATGATTTGCGAAGCGAATTTTGTTAGAAATTTATGACAGATGATGCGATGTTCAGTTTTTATTTATTTATTTTTTTCATTTCTTTTTTTTACTTTTATTTCTATTTTCATTTACATTTTATTTGCACTGTAATTGCATTGAACGAAAATGAACTTCAATCGAATCGATGAAGCGTAAATTCATTTTATTGATGAGCAAAGTTCCACAAAATTGTTATTGCGTGGATATGGCTTAATACAAACATAAGTTATGTATACGTTTATATGTTCTTACATACATACATAGCTCCATGCGTATACAATATTTTTACATGTAGCTGCTCTCTTCCGAAAAAATTTTATAAAAATGAATAATACTAAAGACTATGCATATAACATAGTAGGCGGCCGTCATATCCAAGTAGTTAGAGTTTGAAATTTAGGTCAAAATTTGTTGAATTTTTTTGTAGTTTTCTGCAATATTTCAAACTTGGGTTTATATGTGTTTTATTAGAGAATGAACTGGATTTTCATTGAAAACTCTTAAATAAATAAACATGGGTGGCAAACAATATCACTTTGAAAAGGGGGTGCTATTGATATGGCCGATACTGACATATAAAAAAATTAGAAAATTTTTTTTTTCTGGAGCGTTCACCCTTCGGATGACCTCCACGTGGCAGAAGGAAAAAAAAACACTTCTCATAAAACCCATCAGTTCGAAGGCGAATCTAAGTAAACAGGCACTTAATGGACATTAAGGTGGACCAAATGTTCATGTGAGTGAAAATCGAA
>NW_023458566.1:12258098-12259873 GCF_013731165.1 Rhagoletis pomonella
TTAAATCAAAAAATATTTAGAGGTCGCACAATGCGCGCAAATTTGTCCATGTATTTTTCGTATAAATGTTGTAGAATTCTTGAAAAGATATATTTTTCGATCGGAAAGCGCTGTTTCACTTCAGTAAATTTACAGCAATAATACTCAATTTCTTATTTAACAATTTTTTTAATGGTAACTAGTATTTATATGTTCCCAAAAACTTCAAAAAATGCAGTGCGGAGACCAATAAGAAATAGTTAATACATATAAAATAAAGGTTAAGTAAATAATTGGATATAAAATAATTTTTTTTTGTTTGTTTTTAAAATTTATTAGAAAAAGTTGTCAGGGATCTTGTGTAGGTAATTAACTTAAAAAGAATTAAATAAAAGCAAAAGTTCATATTGATCAACTACTAGCATTGCAACTTAGACCAGCATTGCACTTAGAGACCAGCTTTGCGCTGTTCATCTAAAGCACCGCATCTACAAAACAAAGTACAGTTCAAGTGACCAGTTTTGCACTGTTCGCCTTGTACTTGTAACAAAGATTCCCGCTGGAATGACAGCTTTTACAATAAAAAAGCCATTTGGTGAAATGCTTAAAAAAGGATTGCTTATAAACAGTGTGACCAGATAATACAAATATTCTCTTACAAATATAGAGTTGATATACATACAAAATACTTATTCTAACGTAATTCAGCTACGGATATAATATTTTTTATATTAAAAATAAAAAAAAAAACAGGGTTATAATTTTTTTCGGTATAGAACAGTCTTCGAGGGTGAGACATTAAAATTCGGACTTAACTTTTTTCACATGCATTTTTTTTGACTACCCTAATGTCCATACTCAGCGCCTGGCGAAGTAGCAATCAAAGTTTGATCGATTGAAACCTACATACATAGTAAGCATATAGTTGGTACATAAAAAAAAAAATAGATATGCGTCATCTTCGCCATACTTTAAGAGTTTAGTTATCTTTTAGACTCCTTATCAGGCTTTTCAATTTTGTGTTAGAGTCTCATAAAACGGGAATTTTGAATTAATTTTTGTTATTATTAAACGAGCTATGCTTTAATGTAGGTCACAAGAGGCAGTTAGTCTGTCTTTCGTTCGCTTCTCCCTTTCTTTCGCATGGTAGAATATAGACAAATAAATTCCTTTACTATCAATTTGCAAGAAGAAAACAACAAAGCAATTACTATGGGTACTAAGTTGTCTTGCCTTATCGAAATTACTATCTGTGACAGTGGAAGCAGGAAATTCCAAAAAATTTGTACAATTCCTTTTTATTTAACGAATTCCTGCAAGGAGCTTTGCTCAGTCCTTTGCAAGTTTCCGCTCAAATAAATAAAGAGTTTTTATAGCCTTATTGTCATTTCTTGTTAAAGAAATATGTATGTATGTGGCATAAATGGCATTACCCGAAACGACATTTTCACCAAGATATATAGAATAAACTCTATTTGTTTTAATATAATGACATATCCATTTATAAATGCATTTACACACTCACACTTAAATCTTTATTCTTCATTTGCTATATTTCAGGACTCTTGCGACTGCAACAAATTTACCAAGGACTCAAACCGGGCAACGAGTCATTTCAAGTGGAGATGGTTAAACGTATTGCCAACATAACAATGGCCATCGACTTTCTGCATACGCTCGAGGATTTGGGACGCTTCAACAACAAATACATTGTGCTCGATTGTCCAACGGAAATGGCGAAACAAATACTCATACAACATGTGCGCGATATATCGCTAGGACGAAGGACGTATCAT
>NW_023458566.1:12259973-12264330 GCF_013731165.1 Rhagoletis pomonella
TCATACAACATGTGCGCGATATATCGCTAGGACGAAGGACGTATCATTATTTGTTAAGCGGTTTGGTAAGTGAAGGGTTTTGGCATACAGACACATATACAAATAGAGATAATAAATATGCGCATACACACAAACGTGCATACATTCCTATATGTACATATTTATGTTTATGTATATAAATTTCTATGCAGCCGCAATGCTCTTACATTTAAAGCCAAGTAAATAAATCGTTCTGCATGACTGCCAAACCACAAATGAACAAAAGGAGAATGTGTGCTCACTTACACGGGCATATACATATGTACCTACATACAAATACGTAAAGCGAAAGCAAAAGTTGGCAAGCATGTAGGTAGTACTAAATATTTGAAGTTTGTGATGGTGATGCTGCTGGCGGTGCACAGTGGTTAAAAACTGGCATTTAGTGTTCACAATTCATCAGAGCCTGCATTTTTTACTCAGTTTGAATTTTTTTTTCCAAAAAGAGGAGTTGAGCCCGATTTTGGAATTTTTGTTTGTTTGTATTAAATTTTTTAGTGCAAAAAGCAGAAAGAGTAGCAATTTTGAAAAAAAAAATCATTCTACTGTTCCAGCGAATAAATGTTAGATGATACGAACTAATTGAAAAGAATTGTAGGGTTCCCTCAAAATGAAAAAAAAAATTACAAAAAAAATTTGGAATGTTATAAAAAAAAAATTCATACAAATTAAAAAAAAATAATATATCACTAAATTTTAGTATAACAAAGTGCAATTTGCAAGTGGCTAAGAGGTCGCGTTGATTTTTAATAATTTTTTTCGCTAACATTTCGAGCACATTTGCATGCTAAATGGCAAATAAAAGGTTTCTTATATTTAAAGGATTCACAAGACGTGTTAACCGTGGTAACATCTTAAGCTTAACACTTTTGAATGTAAAATAATGATAAAAATGGTTTTACAGGTTTTCTAACTACACCGAAATTTCTATCAATCCTAAATTTAATGATCTAAACAAATGCATACACAAAATTTGAATAAGAACTAAAAAAAAATGTATTCTGTTGAAAATTTTTTATAACACTTCATTTTATTTTTATTTATTTTTTTTTTTTCGTTTTGGGCGAACCCTACAATTGTTTTAATTTTAAAACTAAAATAAAATCAAACTGAGTGAAAAATGAAGGCTACAATTTTGAAGTGTCAATTTTGAACCACTGTGCGCTGATGGTCTACATTAGTTTCGTTTGTTTTTACGACTACCTCTCTCTCTCTCTCTCTCTCTCTCTCTCTCTCTGTGTTGGTTTTATTTGTGCGGGCGCCCACAAAACGATTTGTGTGGCTTTTTTGGTTTGCTCAGCGGTTTCGATGTTTGAAACCACATTAATAACCAATTATCCATGTTGTACGTGTTGTCATTGGGTCGAGCGTTACGTGCCAATTTTTGCTTAGCAAACTGCCAAAAGTCATGCTGAGTCGTACGTATGTATGTATGTACGCGAATTTGTGTTGAGTATTTATCCGATATGTATACCTATGCGCATGCAGAGCAATCGGTCGTGATTTCATTTAAGTATTTTATTTTTATTGGCCACAGCTAGATATGTAGATACATACAGCTTTGTTTTACTTAGAAACTTTTTGCACTTTTTCAAATTACTATTTTGATTGGATCTCTTTCAGGTAATGGATGATCGTTGGGAAAGTGAAATCATCGAATTTGGCGCCATCAATATAACCGGATTTCGTATTGTTGACACTAATCGGCGGTTTGTACATGATTTCCTTGACAATTGGAAGCGTTTGGATCCGGCGACATCGATGGGCGCGGGCAGAGAATCAATATCGGTATGCATACATACATACATACATACATACATAAATACATATGTACATATTTACACATAAGTAATACAAATATTTGCTTACCATAAATGCATGCATGTAAAACGATAACAACAATGTGCCTGAAGCGTTAAACCACAGGCATTTGATGTCATGATTTTGTGAAAGCCTGTATACACATGTCCTTATGGCCAGATGTATGTGTGTATATGTATGCGTAAATATATATAAACACGTGTCACATAAAATTTTGATTTCACAAGCTTCAAGTCACATAGGCATACTTTTGCATACTTAAGGGAATATATGAATAAAGCAAATAATTGAGTATAGCCCCACCCAGCAGTGAAATGTAGTATGTAATGTAGTAAAATGGAGCTTACCGAAAATATTGCGCGTACACAGAATGACACTTTGATTTCAAATTGCCGTTTTAAAGTCGGTTAAATCGAAGAACGGTTTATGTAGCCGTACGATTCAATTCTTTTATAGTTTTTGTACTCTCGTAAATCGATCTAAAAAATTTAGGAATCAACATTTTATTTTTCCTCAATTGATGCATACTGATCTAGGCTTTGTCTTAGAAAATCTATTAAATTTAAAAAAAAACACAGCATTTCGCAAATATGTAACCATTTTCCTGAGTAAGGCTTAGAATTTATGAAATTTATGTTGTATGCATATTTCGTTGTCTATATATGTAGCTTTTGGATGATTCTGGATATAGAAACCGGCATGAACAAAAATTAATTACAAAAAAAAGTTCAATTTCAATGGTTGTTAGATCGCAGTGTTTTTTTTTTTTCTTTGCAAAAATTAAGTAAAAGGCGTTATTTGAAGATCGACTTATTCTCTAACGATTTCTATCTGCATCGATTACATTGGCCAACGAAATTGCACTTTTGGCCTGATTTTTTGAGCATTCAGAAAAGCTCTCTGACTGCAACTTCTGCCAGAGTTTTTTTCAAATTAGGATCTTAATAAGATTAGATTAGCTACACTGCCCGAAAAAAGTTGGGCACAGAGAATTTGTTTGCAATTTTTATTATATTTTTTTATTAATTCAAATTTTTTACTAAAATTTTGTTCATACTACAACAACAAAAAATAAAAATATAATTTCTAAGCTTTATGAAAAGCTCAGGAAAATTCTGTAAATTTTCACACAAATTTTCAACTTTTTAATCAGCTTATTTAGAATTTTTTGAGTATGTAATTTTGTAGCCCGATAAACTTTATTCTAACAAAGTGCAGGTTTGAAGTAGCTGGGACTAACGGTTGATTTTTGGCAAATTTTTTACGCAGTTTCTTCCATACAAACAAAATTTTGAAAATACTTTTTATGGAAAAAATATGAAACACCATGTGTCATATTTTCCTAAATAGAACTGATACAGAAATTTTAATCACAGATTTGAATTCGTCATTCAAAATTAGGCTAGCATCTTGTAATACAACCTAATCATCACAAATGCTGTTGTGCGGTGTTAATTGTATTTTGATTAGTATCATTCAAAAATCTATTTTTTTATTTTATTTCGATCTGCCAAAAATATGTAAGCGACAGTTTTTTTCAATTTTTCTTTTTGATGCAGAAATATTCCTAGAGCAACTAGGTGTAAATGTCGCTTGCATATTATTGGTGGTTAGGGCCAAGCATAGACTACAGAGCACGCGAAGGTTAAATACTGCGCCCAAAACTGTGCAGAAAAAACTCAATTTTAGAAGCACTAACGATGGCAACTGGCACTGTTATTGTTATGACCTACCGAGTACGTAACAACAACAAACTGCTCAGGGACCAGTTTCCTCGTTCATCTTTCAGATACCTTATGTAGCTCTCACCTAGTTAACTTAGAAATTCCCAAATACCTCCAAGTGGACATAACCAGGAGCCGAATCGCCCACTCATTAACTCAGATTTCATTTTTGCCTGTACACTTTGGCACTTCCTATACAGTAGCTTGTTTGTGTTTGAAGTTGTTGAAGTTATAGTCAGCTTCATACCAGTTAACGAACTAGTCAACATCCGCATCAGTCTCATATCAGTAATTCTACTGTACTTTTTTTTTATTATTTAGTTTGAATTTTCACTCCAGGGTACTTACATATGTAAATATGTATGTATGTAAATAGAAATTATTTATTTACATGAAAATGCAAAACGCCCCCAAAGACATGCTCACGAACATGCTTGCAAGTCTTTGGAAACATATTCATAACAAATGTCAGGCGCCACACTCTCAGCTCAGCTCAGCTCAGCTCAGCTCAGCTCAAGCAGCCAACCCAACCCATTCGATTTCTATCGTGCTTACCGTAAACTTCTCATGTTTGTATTTGTTTTGTACTTCCGCCTTTTTGTTTGGTTTCTGTCATCGTTTTGCTCTTCTTGTTATTATTATTGCATTCATACATATTCTTATTGTTATTTTGTTATTTGTTATGCTTTGACAGGGTAAATGTGGCGATAATGTCGATATAACACACAGATAAAGCTGGCCGCACACGCGCCCCAACACCGATACACTGACAC
>NW_023458566.1:12264340-12268346 GCF_013731165.1 Rhagoletis pomonella
AATGTTAACATATCCTTCCGTTTCCGCTACATCAACCAACAAGAAAAACAAAAACAAAAAAAAAAAAACAAAATACAACCTAACACTCCCACGTAAATATGTATGTATTACAAAAACCATACTTCTTTACCTCGCCCACTTACCACTTATTTACAATATCGTTTTCTCACTCAACCTACAGGCACAGGCCGCCCTCATGTACGATGCCGTTTTCGTTCTCGTCGAAGCTTTCAACAAAATTCTGCGCAAGAAACCCGATCAATTCCGCAACAACATCCAACGTCGAGGTCAACAAACGCTTATGGCAGCGGCCTCCACGTCCATTAACGGTACAATGGGCATGACAGGTGGCGGCAATGCTGGCGGCATGGGCAGCGGTATCGGCGGCAGTGGCGGTGGTGGCGGCGGCGGCGGCGGAGGAGGTATTGGCCCTGGTGGCGGCAGTGGCGGTAGCAATACGCCGCGGGCACTCGACTGCAACACATCGAAGGGCTGGGTGAACCCGTGGGAGCATGGTGATAAAATTTCGCGCTATTTGAGAAAGGTAAGCGAGTGGAAGATGAACGAGGTGCAATGGGGGAAATCATATGTATGTACATACATACATATGGGTGTTGGGCGTGTACATATGTGCTTGGCAACACCGGCCACAAAGGTTCGAATGAAGTCTGTAAATATTTAGAAATGTTGGGGCAGCGCGCGTTACTCGACAGTTAAACAGCTGGAAGACACATTGTTTGTGCTTAGAGTATTTGTGGTTGTGAACTTAACTCAGTCAGGGGTTAAATGAGTGAGTGGGTCTCGCGTGGCGCAGAATGGAGCGGAGCGAGCTGCTTAGTGCATTAAAATCGTAGCTATCGAGGTAAAATTGTACTTTGATAAGCAAGTCGGGATGTTGTAAAAGTTTAGAGGGCACGCATGAAATATAGACTGCAGAGTAAAGTGTGCTTGGTACAACAAAGCAAAGATGGCGGTTTGTGTGTTAAAATAAACGATAGATTACGTGACAATTTTTCCCAGATGGCGATAGACTCAAAGTATTTTAAATTTTGAAGAAATACAGTTTATGTTTCTTTTAAAAAATCAAAACTATTCGAAACTCGGGTGTAAAATGATTACAATTACTCAAAAAAGTGGTCATGTGTTAATTTTTTTTACATTTTTCAAACATTATACAAAATTTAGGAAAATTCAACAAATTTTGATGAAAAACTCATGTTTTATAGCCCATAATGGAGTGCAAGTTTCAACCTGCTCAAAACCGTGTTGATTTTTGATTTTTTTTTTTGTGAGACTGCTTTACGGGTTTTTTTTATATAATAAATGCAATTTACAAAAACTGGCGTTAATATTTCGAAATTTTGGTGCAAACGGTCTCCCGCATTTTATTTCATATGAAATTCATGCTTATATTGAAAAAAGGACAAAAATCTGTCACAAAAAAAAAACTCTCAAAAATCAACGCAATTTTTTAGCCAATTAAAAATTGCACTACATTTCACAAAAGTTAAATGAAAAAAATTCTCTAAATATTCAGTTTTAAAAATTTAATTTTTTATGAAGATTTGTTGAATTTTCTTAAAATTTTTATAATGTTTGAAACTAAGATTTATTGGTTCTTTTAAAGCTTGCACAACATTTTTATAGAAAAATACAAAAAAAAAGAACTCGAAAAAATTATGAATATTAAAAAAACTCAACTCGTGGTCATTTGTTTGTGTCACTGTTAATTGTTTAATGATTACACTTTTCGGCAGTCGTATACGGAATAGACAAAACCAAGTGTTTCTGAAATCCAGGATTGGGTATAGAAAAATATTCATTTTTTTTCAACTGAAGTTGGTGGTCTCAGAGCAGCATTTAAAACAATTAAAATATATTTCAGTGCAAATATTACCAAAATGCCACCAAAAGGCCTTTGGAAGTGTTTTCTGGTCCAAAAATCTGAATCTGCAATTTATTTTTACTAAAAATGGCCAGTGGGTACGCTTTGGTGTAAAACAACATGAATGCATTTAGCAATTTTTTTGAGAAAGTTCTAAGATCTTCGAATGCCCTGAGAGGCTGGTCGCGATTCGCGGGTTGGAGAATGAGTGATGTTGCCTACATGTCAACTATTGTGCTTGCCGCTGCTGTGGCTTCTGTCGTGTGTCGGTAATTGGAGGCATTGCTGGTGCTATTTTCGGCTGTTAATCTCTTCAGCAGTAACCACGCTAGACACCTATTCATTCACGAGCGATGCGCAGGCCAAAACAGGCCTTGAAATGACACCAGCTGAGGCAGGAATCGCACCAAACTGACACACGAAGCAGACTGTATTGGAGACCAAAAGCTGTTGGTTTGTCCTCACACGTAAGCTGGAGCGGGGTTGGTGTAAGGCTATGCGGTTGGGAGATTTGTACTTATGTTGCTGGAATAAGCTCCGATGAGCCGTGAAGGCTGTTTGAATATGTAGGGCTCCAGGCCGTTGTGTAAGTTTTGGGTTCCTCAGGAATGCACTGAGTGCCGCTTGGCTTGAGCAACATGGGACCACTAAAGATGTAGTCCACCCCTTGGTCATTCGGTTGCGTAGAACCGGCTATCAGATCGAAAGACGAGCATGGCTAAATAGACTCAGCGCCTTTTGGTATGCTTTTGTGTCTATCTGAACTTCTTCTGGTACTTGCAATTATGAGACTAAAGTTATGATACAATTTCATGTTCATGAGAGGTATAGTTGTATTGAAAATATATGTAACATCATCTGTCAACAAGATGGCCTACAATATTGTAGAGAAATCTCTCCCTCAGCAAACTAGTTTAGTGTCGATTTTTATATGTGGTACGCATGAATTCTCCACAGAGAATGAAGATTTAGCTAGAACATTACTATCGTAGTATGTATCATTTACATGCTCACAAACGTTCAAATTAAAGCTCTTTACGTAGCTGTGAAATCTCGAATGACTTCCAACTAATTCCATAGCAATATTGTCTATAGCATATTCACTTAGATCCAATACTTCATCCACATTCAATAGCATTCGGCTATCCAAAAATGCAAGCTCTTGTTCTGTGCAAAGCCCGTTAACATCGATTTGTCGTTATGCCATCGCAATGATGCATGCTTGAGTAATGAGCTAAAATTAGTAGCACATGAGCGGAAAATCGTGCAGAGCACACACACCCACACACCAAACCACAGCCAGCCAGCTAACACAGTCGTTATGAAAGCAACCGAATATACATTACGTAATGGCGGCAACCGTACTTGTTGAGCTGAGCGAAGCGCCAACGCCAATGCCAAGTCACTGTGTAATGAATAAGCTGTGTGGGTAATTGCCAACAAAAACAGCATTTAATTAGATATCACAATTTCAGGGACACAAAGGTACTAAATACAAACATACATACATACATACATACATACATACATACCTGCGCCAACCTATACACGCGCGCGCACGCTGAGAAAGTTTTCACTGCTCACGTTACGTATACGCCACGTCGTCGATGCAATTAAATTTTCTACTGCTGCGCAATTTAAATCAGCCATTAAATTCTGCATCATTAAATCGCTTTCGCCTGCAATGCTAACGAACGAATCGCGTCTGTCGCCAACTCAGATTCGCCCTAAATAAGTTCGCATGCTCGCCTGAACATTGCAGTAGTGTCCGTATATGCTTATGTACATGCATACACCCATAAATACACACAAACACTCGTATAAAAGTTCACTACCGGCAAACTCATTACAGAAATTCGCTCATGCTCATCCTTCTCTTCTTTTTCTTCTTCTTCTTCTTCTTCTTCTTTGTCCTGTTTTTTGTTGTTTTTGCTTATTTCAACCTCAACTAACACGTCGTCAGGTGGAAATCGAAGGTCTCACCGGCGACATTAAATTCAACGATGACGGCCGACGTGTAAACTACACACTGCATGTTGTCGAAATGACTGTCAACAGCGCCATGGTGAAGGTGGCCGAATGGAGTGATGACGGTGGCCTTCAACCGCTCTCCGCCAAGTA
>NW_023458566.1:12268446-12274846 GCF_013731165.1 Rhagoletis pomonella
TAAAATTTCTGCAGTATATTTTGTTGTTGTGCAGGCGTGAACAACCATATTCTATTCTTACGTCTGCTTATTTCTCATATAATTCTCTACGGTTTCCTCCTCAACTACAGGTCCCTCCCCTTTGTGTAACAATATCAAAGCGCACGCCACACTTCGGAGGAAAAGCTCGGCCAAACACTAACATATTATGTAAGCGTCAATCTATTATTATTATCATCTAAATACAAATAGGTACGACACAAACAAATTTTGAACTCCCTTTGATGAGAGCACCGTTCGCTCGATTTCATTGGAACACCGATTTAAAGGCTATAACTTCCTCTAATCCAGAAATGTTAACCCCGATATGTAGAGGGCGTGGCATCTGACATACAGACCAAAATGTAAAAACTACTATATCTCTAAAACGAATTATGCTGGGGGACTGAAACTTAGCACTTATGCATAGATTATAAATACCCTGGTAAATACTGGAAAAGGGGGCGTGGCACCTCCCATAAAAACTGAAATTCTCATATCGCTTTTCTCTGGAACCGGTTATGCTACCGTCCTGAAATTTGACGCAGCTTTTTCCGCTATCAATAACGTGCTTAGAGCGAAAAGTGGTAAGTATTAAAAAAGTGGGCGAGGCACCTACCATACAAACTGAACTCCTCATGTTGCTTAGCTGTGTAACCGCTGAGGCTAACGTTCTGAAGTGATGTGTATTTTTCGCATACAAAATGCTGTTACCATATCGCTTATATGTGGAACCACTTATGATAAGGTAATAGAATTTGATACACCTACATCTATATGCATATAAAATGGCAAGACTCATTCAATTGGGAACCATTTTCTACCAGATTTCTGAATCGCTTTGAATGATTGTTATTTTGTGTAATGATTTTCAAAAGGATCAGTGGGTTTGTCTTCCGTTAGGTGGCGCAGGGAGTAAGAGTACAGACCAAATATTGAGCCCCGATCCCGCCCAACCCGAAATTCAATTTTTAAGTTCCGAACCCGCCCATCCCGACGTTTTTCAGAATTGTACCGCGAGCCCGGGGGTCGCGAAATCTATCTCTAAAAAAATTCACATGTCTTTCAAATTAATTTAAAATGAAAAAATGTTGTGAAAGATCTGGCATCCTCCGATTATTTTGTTTTGCTTTGCTGTTCGTTTTCGTCTCAATAAAACATAAACGGGGCATATTTCATACGAATTTTTTAAGGAAGATTTTCGGAATTTGCGGAGCTTGCGGTTTTATCGGGAGTATAGGGAAAGGATTTTGGTCACGTTTCGTCCGTAAAATGTTTTAGACCTTTCCGATACCGCCTATTCCGACTATTTTTAAATCAGTACTGTGGGACCCGCGGGTCCCGATATCCCGCGGTCATCTCTAATTGAGAGCTATTCTTAAAATTTATGGTCAGATTTGCTTCATCTTTAGAACACATAATGGCAACATAAAGTCTGGTGCGACTTGGTAGCCCAATCGTTTGATTCAAAAATATTGGGCTTTAGGCCAATCTTGACAGAAACACATGTAAAACCTCCGTTAGAGAAGGATATTATATTTTGTTTTACACCTTCGAGGTACTTTCTTAACCTCTATGGATTTTGATGAAAAGAAAAAGGATTTTAAGTAGATGTTGGCAATTTAGTTTTAACCTTCTAAGAGGCTCTCAGACCAATATAATCGAAAAACGTATTTACAGTCTGAATTGGTGTTTCTTTTACATAATAGTCAGTAAGGAACCATTAGGCATCACATTTATATATACATTCAAATACATATGCATATTTTTTGTAAACGGATATTTGGGTTCCTTTCTTGGTATAATTTCGAAAGCTACTAAGAAATTGGGTTTTAAGCTTTCCTGTAAATTTGCTATAAATTTTGGTGGTGGACTTCAAAATCGTCATTCGAATAAAGGACGCAATATTGGTGACAAGCAAAATTTAAAAGTGTATGAAAAAATTGTCGAATTTCAACAACTGGCAAGCGTAGGTTTAAATCAAGTTATTTCCTTCAGGTGTCTCAAAATAGCCTTATAAGACATACATATGTATGTAAGTATAAAAATATCCAAGTACCCCACGCAAACCGGCAGCCCCTCCAACCAAGCCTAACATAAAATTGATGCACCACAAGCAACCTAATGAGCTACGGCGCAGGAGTTTCGGCTATTCGACTATTTATTAAAGCATATTTTACAACAAGACGTAAATGTGGTGCCAACAAAAAAAAATACTAAAAACAAAACTATTTAATAAAAACTTTGCTAAATTTGTTTATTAAATCTAAAGTGCACATAAATTTTAGTGTAGTTTTTGTGCAAAAGAAAAAAAACGAAAAAATAAATAAATAACATTTGCACTTGGCAAAGCAATCACATGATATTTTAGTATTAAAAACTTACACACGAAAACATTAAAATTTTAAATGCCATTTGAAATGTGTGGCATAAAGAACTTGCTGCAATAAATTTTCATTACAATTGCATACACACCAAATTACTCATACGAAAAGTAGTAATCCAGATAGCTAAAAGGCCAAAAAAAGTGGGTAATGCGCATGCAAACACATTTCGGTATATACACACACACATATACGTTTAAGTATATACACACAATATATAAATATGTGTACATTCATGAGCAGATTAAACTTTTTGCTATGTAGTAAAAGCAATTCACACGTCGCGCCAATATAAATGCATATGTAAATATATACATACACCCATACATAAGTATGTACTATATATGTAAGTATGTATTTTGTGGAAATAAAATGTTTGCCATCTTTCGCTAACGCTACTTTATAATCTCTCTCCTATTTGTATGCCAATGAATGTACGATTGTATGTTTGCATATGAGTAAGTATGTATGCATGCATGTAAGTAGGTATATTACCACAAAAAAAAATGAGGCCAAAGTATTTCGAATTGCATTAGCAAAATGAAATTGTTAGCTTGATGGCAGGCGAATTACGAAAGACTCCAGCGGCAGTCGCGACTTTTTACAGCTGCATATGTATGAAGTAAATATGTATATATGAATATACCTATGCACGTATGTATGTATATACTAAAATATGTAAGAGAACACATTTTGCATACTTTCAAAAAAATATACATATATATGTAGTATAATTTGATTACTTTTGCATGAATTTGTGTGCGTAGCAATGCAAATTGGAACACTCTACCACATGCAAGCGAATTAAATCTCATGTCTAAACAACTTTAAATGTTTAAAGTGACGAAGTACATACACATATATGTACAAATGCTTTCGCAAAGGCGTAAAAGCATAGACAGACGGCAGCGCTGATCCAGATCAACTTTTTAGCTCGGAATTATCTCAGGAATTAACTGCAGTTGATCCCGATTAAGTCCTAGAGTAAAGGGAGTTGGGGGCATTTTCGAAGAGAACACTGAACAAAATTTATAGAACGTAGAACAGATAGAAATCGAATGAAAATTTAATAAAACCCTTATATGAATTAAAATAGAGAACGCAAAAGTGCCGGCAAGAAGGATGTCCAGGCTAAATTTAGATGCTTTTTTGTGTATTCAGCGCTCTTTGAGCCCAGGTAGCCGTGTGGTCGGTCGGCACTGTTTACTAAAACTCAGTAGCGCCCTGGTTCGAATCCCATTCCGAAAATCGTTTTGGCTTTTTATTTATATTGTTTTTAGTTTGATTTTTTTTTTATTTTGTTGTTTTGTTATTTCGCATTACAGTACACCACCGATACAAGCAACTGAAAAAAATTTGGAGAGTTGCTTTGATTGAGGTTGTTGAAATAACCGAGTTACAAAAAAGTTCAGTCTGAAATGAGAATTTTACCTAAAAATTAAAGTAAAACAAAACAAAAGTATACAAATTAATTCTCTAAAAAAATATTCTTTGTATATGCTATAAATTCGATGTTTTCGTTTGTATTTTAGTCGACGGCCGACTCTCCAGCTATTGAAGAGTTAAGGTGTCTTCTACTGAAACCGAGTTTTATTTAGCCCAATGAAGACAAAAATTGACAGAAATAAGAAATTATGGATAAAAAGTGGCGTTTACTGAGGCACAATTTTGTGAGAAAAGTTCCATCTGCTGATTCGCTAATGGTAAACATTTGGATGTTGCTTTAGCCGAGGCCGTACTGTAAATGAAATTTTCAGAGTTACATTTTATAAAAAGAGACACCAAAAACTATAATTACAATAAAAATATAAAAGTAATAATATAGGATATAGAAAATAAAACCTTGTAGGATTCGAAACGCAATACTGACGTTTGTAAGGAACAATTTTGTTCAGATCGACAGCGTCGTCTGTCTATACTATACGGGAAAGAGTTTGAATGCACATATGTTTGCACGTATATTAGGGTGATCCAAAAATACAGAGGAAAATGTGTGCCTAAATGATCAGAACGTCGATCTGAGTCGACCTAGCCATGTCTGTCTGTTTTATCATTTGACGATCTGCTAAATTATATGCAAATACTACACAAGCAAATTAACAAAAATACTTACAAAACATGATATTTCTTCGCTAAGATATATTGATTAAGGTGAGAATGCAGATGCACTTTTGTTTTTGCTTATTCAGCTTTCAAATCGCTTGAACAGCTGATGGATTGACACTTTAACAGATTTTACAGACAAAAATTATTCGGGTAAAATCTTGCAACTTCTAACAAAGAGAGAACCGATTTTATTCGCTCATTTTCACATACCTTGCCAGAAAACCGAGTTCACGAAAGCTTTCTGGCAACTTCCTAATGTGTTTCAGTACTGGGGGAGCTTGAAAGAAAAATATATTTTGCATCAGCCTAAAGTACTACACCTATGTAGTATGTGTATGTATGTATTTGCAAATCAAAACAACCGACTTTAAATCCACACCCCTTACCTGTCAGTCGGCTAAAAGCTCACGAATTTCCAACACTGCTGAGCACTCATATGCTCACAAAAATAAACCCACATGCCAAGCATACATATATACATACATATGTACATATGCATGCATTTGCTTACATGACAGCTTTCTGACAGACTCAGGCACAGCATTTGGGATTTAAATATATGTAGCTCTTACACACACACACACACACGTCCATGTTAAAGTATAAGCAAAGGTCACAGGCTGAACGCCTAAAAATGTGCAACGACAGATTACACGCTCTGAGGCTAATCGTAGCAGTTGCCAAGTTTCTGCGCGGATATCTACAAATATTCATTAGTTGTTTTTGTTATTAGTCATATAAGGTATGTACATAATTGCCTGGGTAAATGTTTACTTTTGTTTGTTGGAGTATTCGTTGTTTACTTGTGACCTCGTTAAAGGTGAAAAGTTTGCCTGTCAGACAAGCTAGGAAAAATTAAAAGCCAAAAAAAAATATGTAAGCAGATTACACGCACATTAATGCCAGCAAGTAAACATACTGAATAGACGCATACAAGGTGATACGTATATTAAAATTGGGGGGGGGGGGTAAGACTTTTTGAAACATTTAATTTTTTTTAAGTATATTCCAATATTCCACGAAGTTGCCTAAAATAAATATTTCATCTGCGAAAAGACGAAAAAAACATATTTATGTTGAACATTTTTACACAATAAATACTCCTCGGTATTCCAAGCCGAGGAATTTTCTATTCTTATGGCCGTGGAAATGCAGGAGTACTGACCTCCAAGCCGCACTCAAAGCATTGCACCGCCCTCCAACTACCTACTGCCAGTGTCGGCTAAATTATGTTGTAAAAGACAAAGAACTTTTTTAAAAAAAATAAACTTTTAAAAAGGTAGCAACCCCACTCAAAAAAACACAAAAGCTTGGTACCTCATTTTTTAGTCAAACGAATGGTCAAGATCTTTATTTTTTTAAACAGGTGACAACCCAATTAAAACAAAAAACATAATGGAATATCTGGAGGCCAAGCCCTTTGATTTGAAACCTTATTTTTGGTAATCCAACGAGCGGTGCGTATCTTATAATTTTCTAGTTGGTTGAAAACTCTATAAAAATTCTAAGTACTAAGGAGAATGCCCCTGTCGAAATCCGTTCCGGAGCTTTCGAGATTAGCATGTTGAAAAAATCTCGACTTTGCCCTATACGGTGTAGGAAAGATATATGAACAAATCTCGTAGATGATTTTAGTTTAAAGTCGTGCCCCTTTAACATGTGCGTGTGTGTATGTGTTTGTACTCATGCATGCCTTTGTTTATTGTGCATACAGAATTTTGTATGAAATTAAAATCCATGTACAAACAAGACAGAAACCAGCTTACGTAAATTTTTATATGTATGTATGTATATAGAAAGGTATACTTATGCTCGATTATATGTGTATATTTGCAACTGAACATGCCCACTAGAACCTGAAGGGAGATCTCCCTATGTGAGGAATAAAAGAG
>NW_023458566.1:12274946-12287467 GCF_013731165.1 Rhagoletis pomonella
GCGTGAACAACCACAACATTTATATCCAATCATCTAGCTGTAGACTTTGCAGTAAACAACTCCTGACAGCACAATTTTTGGTTACTGGAAAGTGGGAGGACACTATAAGATAAGTCCAATGAGTTGGACGCTGTCCCAACGTAAGCGATACGGATAGGCCACATGTGCGTTGTCTGTGTGTGTAGTGTTTAGAGTTACTTATGTTAATCATGTTATGTTATGTTATGTTATGTTATGTTATGTTATGTTATGTTATGTTATGTTATGCTATGTTATGTTACTTAGAGTTAGTTATGGTTAGCAGTATATTTATAAGAGAAGCACTCGCACAGGCTCCAGGTTTATTTGCGTAACTATCATAGGACCATTTGTGCCACATCAAAAGCTTTCGACGGATAGGCTACGTTTAAAAGAATGACCAAACTTGCCTCATCTTAACCCAATCCATAAGTAAATAGTCAACACAAAGTCCTTTTGGTATCAAACATCGCTTTACAGGGAGAAGGCTGAAAAAATTTACTTAATTCAATTTACCGAGAACCAGGTATTTTATGAAAATGTGTTGCACACACAAATTTTAATTATTCTTATATATGTATCAAATATCTGAAGAAATGAAAGGACATATTCAAAGGATTGCGTTTACTTCACTTGCTCTTAATAAACTCTTCATAACCAAAATAAGCCAAGTATGTATGCTAGCGCTTTTGGCCAAATATCTGCTTTGTCCCAAAAAGTAATGGAATTTGTTCGCTTTATTAATAATACAAGTTTAGTTTGCCTTTCTTCAGATTCTTTTTTAACTCGATGCAATTTCGCTTCTACAAACTCCTCGACTATGCAAAGTTGCAACTCATTAATATGCAGAAGTGTTTGTGCAACAACAGCAGCTAGAGATGAGGAAGAAGAATATAAGAAGTCGACATGCTGCTGGGACATTTTAATTTTGCACAAAATTACTTAGTACACTTACCATTGAAGAGCAATAAAAAATCTAAGAAAAGTATTTGACTTTGCAGACAGATTTTGCAAATCTTTACTGCAATTTTCCCACTCATTGGAGTGCGAACGAAGTTTTTCACTTTGAGAAAGAAATCCTTTTCGCTGCTTTGCGATGCAGCGGAGTTAGAGCTTTTTATGCACTTTTCCGCAAGCATATTTGCTTAGTCTAATGTCACCAGTTTTGAGGGGTGAAAAAGTTTGATGACCCAGCTCACGTAAAGGAAAATCTACGATAGACGACGCAACAAAGGAAATTATACTGTGACGCAAGCTGTGAAGCCAAAGTGGGTGGCTACGGGAGGGGGGGGGGGACTAAAAACACTACGAGATACGGGCAAGGGGATGTAAGTTGCTGCAGAAATTTGACTTTGCTAGTTTATGACAGTTGATGCGGGTCGCCAGCAGGAAATGTGTGTTTGTGTGTGTGTGTGTTTGCAGGCCGAAAGAGCGACCAGCAGCTGTGGTGTGGGTACAGCGAACGCTTTGGTAAACACAGAAGTTCAATTTTCTAACAACAAAACTTTTCGCCGGTTTACTACATTAAACTTTATAAGCTTTCTACATTTTGGCCAAATAGAAAACTTGCCAAATAGTCAAAATGAAAGAATGAACGTACAAATGTAAGGCGAACAACCCAAAGCATCGATGCGGTGCTTATTATTGTTGCTGCTACTATTTCCGTGCTGCAGCTGCTACTGATGCTGTTGCTGTTACTGTTATTGTTGAAGTTGTTGTTGTTGCTGCTACTGTAGCTATTCGCTGTTGGCGTTGTTTAATGTTGATGGGGTGGAAAAGTTTAAATTTCGCTGAATGAAAAGTTGTACAAAGTACATGCTCTCCTTTAAGCATACTACACAAGCGCATATACCCATAGATAGATATGTATTTAGAAAACAACAACGCTGAATGTGCAACCAAAATGCCAAATCATGTACACACACATATATATATATGGGGCGTTCCATACCAAAATGGACGGAGTTCACACTTCATGTGTGTGATTTTTTTGATACATTTACATTTTACATTTTTAAAAAATTAAGGCACAAAGACAAAAACAAATGGATTTATTAGTTATCCAAATATCTTGAGAACGGGGCGAGAAAAACATTTGAAAGAAAAATCACACATACATACACCAAAATTCCCCATGAAAATAAATATTAATTTTTTTTTATTGAAAAATTTTTCACATACAAATTTTTTGATAAAAAAATTAGGTTTTGAAAATATGCCATCTCAAAAAAAAAAAAATTGGAAAAAATTACAATTGCGCAATATCTAAGCATAGTATTATGGGGTGCACTCTATAATAATTTGAGTTATGCCTTTTTTACACCAAAGTTGAGTAAAATGAGTACATTACGAATTTAAAATTTTTAAAATTTTTTTTTGAATTTTTTTGAGTATGTAATTTTGTAGCCCATTAAATTTTAGTATATAAGTTTTAACTTAAAACTTAAAACTTTTAAGCGATTACAAAAATGGGGTTATTTTTTTTTTAATTTTCTTTGAAAACTGAAGAGCTACCACTGTATTTTTTTAAGTTTTGAAATATTTGGAAAACTATTAAATCTATTTGTTTTTGTTTTTGTGCCGTGAACTTTTTAAAAATGTATTAATCAAGCTCAAATTTCATATTTATTTATTATTTATGTTTATCCATCAACCCTAAAAATTTGAAAAAAAACAAACACATAAAAGCTTAAACCCCGTCCATTTTGGTATGGAACGCCCCATATACATACATAAGTACATAAGTGGATGTACATGTGTAAGTTTTTTCAAAGTTTTCTCATTTATATGCAGCGCAATTTCTGCTACATTAATTTTTACTAAAATATTTGTGAAATTTTTAGCATGCATCTTAAGGGAAATTGGCCAGCGGAAATTGAAACAATAACAACAATCTGTAAGCATTTACTACACATACATATACATATACAGCTTGTAAACAAAACAATTGGCTATATACTTCAAAGACGAGTGCAAAACAGGTCAAATATGCGGTAAACAATGAAAGTCAGAGAACCATTGTAAGAAAAGTGTTTGCTTTATTTTTGGCTGTGCTAAACAGGAAGGCGAACGCAAATGGTTATTGTGGGCGAATGATTGCATGCATAGCTTACTACAGCAAGCTTGACACATTGCACATGCTTAAGTGAGATATCTATTTGCGCCTTCATTTGTTGCTAGATATCTCCATGCAGATATTTAGCATTCTTAGTTAAAATTAGTATATACATTAGGGCGGATCAATTGTAAGGGAGATTTTTTCGACTATGCGCGTATAGTACAGACAGTCGCGTGTAATTCTAGCAAATTTTCCGAAAAAGAACATGGGTCTAAAACAATTTGGAGTTTGTCAAATTGCGAAAATAGATTTCTTAATGAAATTCAATTTCAATATTTTCTTATAGTGAAAAATATTTTCAAGTCACATAAAATGAAATAACGAGAAAAAAAATTCCAAGCAAATCAGACGTGAAGCGTAAGCGATTATGACCGGATGCAGTTCCTACATACATGTATGTAAGTCATGCCGTGTTCCGAACACAAATTTGAGTGAATAATGGCGGACTGACTTTGGAATATGGTCCCATCGATTAGGCGGTAAAACAAGTATTACTTACACCAGGGGCGCACCCAGGAATATATTTTAGGGGGGGTTTTATATTTCTGAAGATATGTCACCGGAAAATACTGAAAATTTGCTTCAGATAATACCCTGTATAAAATACATTTATGCAAGTTTTATGTACAGTATGTAATAAATAAATAAACGTTTTAAAATTCATAAACTGCACTTTATTTACAGATTAACAGAACTCAAACGCTTTTAACCGACTTCAAAAAGAAGGGAGGTTAACATCTCGCCGGAATACATAACTTTGGACCACGTGAACCGTTTTCAATAATCCTTTTTTTATTAGAAAGATAGTACCTCAAGGTTCGTCCCGTAATTTGTTTTAGAGATCCGATGATTGGATCATGAAGAAATTAACGGTACCCCTAAATTTGAATATGAGAATTGAAGTTGGTTGTGTTCTTTAATTAAAAACTGCTTGTTTAATAAAAAGTTCTATAAACTCAAGACGCGCTCAACTTTCAAAAGTACCTAATAAAAAATTTTAAAAAGAGTCAGTAAAAATAAATTTATTGATTCCATGAATTTTTGCACTTCTATGTTCATTTTTTCGATTTCTGGTTTTCGATAGAGATGGAGATTTTTCACGATTGCTAAATTTTTTTAATATTTCAAATACCGAAAAAATTAACTGAACTCTCATGAAGAACGAAAAATTCATATAAAACGACGGACGAGAAATGGAAAAGAAATTTTCTTCTACCAAAATTTCTTAAATCAGTTTGCAGCTCTCAAGAAATAAAATGCTCGTATATTTATTCCCTCATGAAAATTTACAGCAAAAGTAAAGCGCTTTTTCAAGCAACAGAAATTATAATAAATATTTCTTATAATTTCCTTGAGAGCTGAATTCTTAGCTTTAAGATACAGATTGTATTTGAGGTTATTAGCTTTAGGGGGGGTTTGAACCCCAAAACCCACCCCTTGTGTGCGCTAATGACTTACACTCTAAAAAATTTTTGTTTAAATTTGCGCATATTAAGATAGGTAACCAGTAATGAATGCAAATTTAAACACTGCTTGCTTACTTTTACTTATCATATGTGTGGCGTAGAACAAATTTCAAATTTGTTTTTTGAGTTTTAAACATTTATTGTTCACATTTTCACAGTTTACACATAAACTGTTTAAAATTTCCTCTAAAAATTTACGTTTAAATTTATGCATATAAAGAGAGGTAACCAGTTTCCTCTCCTAGTGTGTGCAAAATTAAACACTGTCTGTTTACTTTTACATATCAAATTTGTCACGTAGCGCACACAAGGGATGGGTTTTGGGGGTAAATTTATTATGATATAAGAAATTTTGATAAAACAAATTTTCTTTTCCATTTCTTGTGCGTCATTTTGTAAGAATTTTTCTTTTTTCTTTAGAGCTCTTTAAAGTTTAACTGCGAATGAAAACATTGTCCTAGAAATATGCAATGCAAACTCACTTACTGTTGGTTTTTACACTTTACAGGCTAAAAAAGTTTACCACTGATATGTACTTAATAAGCATTCGAAGATTTAATTTGCTAACTTCGAATTCGTTCCACCAAAATGAGCTACATGATAAAAATACAAGTTCAGTTAAATTTTCGTTATTCGAAGTATTAAAAAATGAGAAACCAGAAATCGACGAAAATGAATAAAAAAGTGTAAAAATTTAGCGAAGTTATTTAATTTATTTATATTAGAATTCTTTTCTAAAATTTTGTAATACTTTAGAAAGTTGAGTGCATTTTTAACCATTAATTTTTTCATGATTTAATGATCGGATCTAAACCAAATTACGAGACGACCCTTAAGGTACCATCTTTCCGGTAAAAAAAATAATTATTGGAATCGGTTCACGCGGTGCAAAGTTATGCGGTGGAATAAATAAAAGAAGTAAAAATACTCCGAAGAATTGATAACCTCCCCTTGTTTGAAGCCGGTTTTAAATAGTCTGAGTTCTTTGTAAGTTTTATGTAAATAAAATGCAATTGATGATACTTTAAAAAGTTTATTTATTTATTTCATACTGTAAATAAAACTTTCATAAATGTATTTTAAGGAGCGAATTTTCAGTATTTGCTGATGATATTTATTTAGAAGTATAAACCCCTTCCCCAAAAAATATATTCCTGCGTGCGCCCCTGGCACTTAGTACTTATTATTTGTAAAAAATATATTTTTACTTTCAAAATGTTTGTAATTTTAAACATTTCATGTGTATATTTTAAACAACTCATGTTCAAAACCAAATCTTGAACATCTTGTGCGTATACTTGAACAGATTCTGGTTGAAAAATAAACACTTTTCAGTAGTAGATTTGCATGCACTTTTTAGAGTGTAGCTTAAAGGTAGAACTCTCTAATTTTCAAATATATATCACTCTTGTAATGGATACCTCCATAACTTTTGTCTTTTTGTAAACAGTCCAACTCGAACAAAATTTAGATATTTTAACGAAAGTCGGTGGCGAAGTTGCCTTTCGTATAATTTAGGTAAGTATTAAATTTTTTCGAAATCTGTCAATAACTACGCCCACCTCCCATGTAGTAATTAACAATATTATTGTTTTATTATTATATTTTATGAATTCTTCTGTTAAAATTTACATTTCAAATATATCAACAAACAATTGTGGTTACTTTTGCACCAGCCGTTGCCTATGGGTTAATGACAAAAAATTTTACGTTTACTGTTCGAATTTTTTTGTTTGTTTTTAAAGTGATACGATCTAATGTATACTTATCGGTACTATAGAATTTTTAAGGAGCATTTCGGGATTTTTTGAGACTGTTGGCAAAGTTGCCGTTTTCATCCATTCGGAGAGTTTAAGAAATTTTGGAAGTGGGTAGTATTTTTTGAGTAAGAAAGATGTTTTCAGCAGGGACCGAAAATAAGAGTTATTTTCAATATTTTAATTCAAAAAGTCAGTCGGAAAAAATTGGTGTTTTTAACATTTGTATATAGCAATGTGATGCTTGTTAGCCAAGGAATGTTAGTCCTATATGATTTAGTTTTTTTTTTTTTACTTTTTTTCAAAAAAGTCAGCAATTACCGTTATTTTTTGACTGATGTTTTTCAGTCAAATATAAAAGTTAAAATTTGATTTTTATTTTTTCAGTCAAATATAAAAGTTAAATATCTTTTTTTCCTTACCGTAAACCTTTTAGTGTGGACTACAATGATTTTTTGTAATCAAGGCAGTTTGGAATATGCGCTCTCTGGGAAGACAATACCTGTACTATTCGTTCCATGTGTTGGTACTATATCCAAGCACGCGTGTCAAGGAAACAATGTTGTTTTGTGAAGGTTGCGAATAAAACTTCACACTTAAATTTTGTGTGAAGAAAATTCCCGCTTTGGCCTTCTTTTGAAAAAAAACATATATTCGCTAAAATAAAAATCAACGAAACCGGCCTAAGATTTATTTATACATATAACACAGTCCGACATAAAAATTTTCTACGAGTAAAGGCTAGTAGCCATTTCTGACAGATTTTGTAAAAATGGAAACTTATATATTTGAATTTTAGATAATTAAAGCAAATAGCAAAATCGCCTAAAAAGGGCTTACAAATCGGCAGCCCGCTAAACCGAATTTTCGAAACCTGCTAAAGCTAGCCGGAAAACGACTAAACTGGCAACACTGGCAGGCAGTCAATTCGCGCTTGTTCTTCATGCAGTAAGCATCTCATGTGCAAGTTGCTTTGTTAAAATTTATCCGCTTTCTAGTGCCGTTTACCCCAGCATCTTCAAACACAATAAATTTCGCAAATAAATGTAAAAAAAACGATTATATTCGCCGTCTACTAAAAATGTTTAAGCATCTTCAAATAAGGTGATACTGTTTCCGCTCTCTTGTACCATTTCTCCTTGTACCAGTTCATGAAAGGTATAAAAACAAGACTGGCTGAGCAATATCAATAAAATGTAAAGAGCTTTCAGATGCTGTAAGGATATATCCTTACAAAACTAGTACAATCTCCAACAAACAATGCAGCCCAACCAAATTCAATATGAGCTTATCGCTCAGATATTAAGTAGTTGATTCTAAGAGAGATGTAGTTATTTGATGCTCTGTTTTTTTTTTTAGCCTACATCGAATCTCGACGAACATTCGCATACTCACCCAAATTTCCTGCGATAAAGGATCCATGAAACTGAATACACCAGGCGTCTGCTTCACTGGTTTCTTGATTATTATTGAAATGCCCAGTGACATGAATGGTTTGCTGAAATCGATGACACGCTCCCGTTCGGCGGTAATAGTCATGGCAGCGATTGCAATATCCGCTTCCTGCTTGGACACACATTGGTACAATAAAATATCGCGTATGCGACAGCAATGCCAATGACGATGAAGTTGTTCGATTTCATTGTTTGTGTTTTTGTATTTGTAGTTTTTGGTTGTTTTTGTTTTCACGGTAGTAGGCGCATTGCGAATTCGGCGCATCGAGCAATAAAACCGTCCAACGATAACCGAAACGATAATCGTTGCCAAAGATAAAGTTAGCACGGCAGCAGTCGTCGTTTAATGTGCGGTGATGGCCCGCGGCAGGGAGTTTGGAGAAGAAGAGAAAAAGCAATAATAAAGAAAACATTTTGAATGCGTTGCGAAATGAAAGTGTTCATGCAATCGGAATAAATTCGTGTGCAACCAATGTGGCAGCAAACACGTGCGTTGTCCGACTATAGCGTATGTGTGTTTGTATGAAGTTATACTCACCCGTCGCACCAGTTCACCGACCATACCATCCCAGCCACCGCGCACCGTTGGATTCTCTGAACCGTAGGTACCATCCTTGACCAGACGCAATTCATCTGTGTGGGTAGCAGCAATTCATGTGAGACGGTCGGCCAGCGCAATATCGAACGGGGCAGCCAAAGGAGCAGCAACAACAACATAAGTAGTGGCCGTAAATGCAGTGGTGTATGCAAAGTAAGAGAAGAAAAAGTAGAGTAAGTTCAAATTGGACTTTGGCAAAAGTTCGTAGGCATACAAATTAAATGGCTGTGTGCTGAATAACTGCGCTATGAAATACTCAGTGTAGAAAGTATCAAAGAAATTACGAAAAATCGGGGAATAATGGTAGATATTGTTTAAAAAGAGAAACTATAAACTTAATTGTAGTTGCTTAAATTTTAAACTTACACAAATTTGTATTCTTAAATTTACCATAAATTCTTTAGTAAAGAGAAATAACGAGAATTGATACGAAATAAAATTAAATCGATCAACCAAGGGTGGGTTATAATAAATGCCTTACATGGTATTTCATAAGAAAACAAATAAAAAAAAATCATGTTTTTCTCCGCAGTCATGCTACGCGCAGAAAACTACGCACTCGTGACATTCAACCAGAACTCTGGAATACACATTTTCAGCACTCCTGACGGCCTCCTAACTATTACATTCTTAAGCAGCGATCGCACGATTTCTACATTTGTAGAGATTTGTCCTTTTTCTCTGTTAGAGAGTGGTGTTTTTTGGGAAGTGGTTATTGAGCCCGAACTGATTCCCGATTAAAATTTCTAGCCAACACCACTCTGTGACTGCCAAATGTAAAAATGTGCATACAAATCGTGTAATCCCTGCTTTAGGAAAATAAATAGTATTAAGATCATAACGACCTGAGACAAAGACGTACATATAAGACCCAGACTGATACGTGCGACACAATGACAAAATCTAGGGATCTCCGTTAATGATAGGGTGGTCATTCGCGCTGAAAAGCCTTGCTACAAAGCTCATTCTACTACGTAAAGTCGACAATGGACAATGCTTTGAAATAATAACCGAAAAGCTAAAAATATTTCCATCGATTAAGACAACTCCTTAAGTCAATCTGAGGATACTAACCAGTGGTTAGACAACAACAAGCTAAATAAAAATGGTAACGAGATATGCATGGAATCCATCAAGCAGTTTGGTGACACGACGCTATGCGATGGGTCTTCATAGGCCCAACTCGTAAACAATTTGTGTATCTCTAAATGAGGAGGCATATAAAGGAATCCAACTAAGGAGGTATATGATGGCTTAGAGGAAAAAATATTTTTAGAAGGGTTCCCTCTATTTGAAAAGTTGTATTAAATTAAATTGATAAGATAAACTAAATATTGATATATGGGTGGCAAACGAAAGGCATTTGCGAAATATTTTCAAACGAGTTATTAAAACATTGTGATTTATCACTGCAATTTTTTTCAAGTAACAGAAAAACAGGTTTTTTTACCGAGCATGGAAGCATATGAAAGCTAGAGTATTCGAAAAGGAGATGTTTAAAACTACAATGCAGCGTTTTAGTCAAAACAGGATAGCAGACAGACAGCACCGAACTAATGGATAAACGATCAAGAAGAACTACTTATTTAACAAATTTGCATGATTACCCCACAAGTGGGTTTGCTGGCCCAGCTGTGCCTTTTCTATGAAAACTGATCTGAGCTGTGGTATGCTTGAGTAGAGTGGAATACTTGAATTTTGCGGTCCATCAAAAAAGGGGCTCTATTATGAAGCCATAAAGTATAACGCTTGAACATAGTTTAGAGAGTCAACTCAGGAAAAATAAACTCAAGTTTGTTACTTAAATTTTACTATATGCAACTTAAGTTTAAACTACTGTCAAGTATTAATGAGAAAATATAATTCGAGTTTGTTAAAAAAATTATATACGAAATGTACTAAAATTTAAAAGAATAAAAACTTTGCCCAGAATAAATTTTCCACCTTCATCTCTGCAAGACAAGCTGCTTAAATATATACATAGCATTTTGTTTTAATATGTACCTCAGTCAAAGAATTATATGTAGGCACAACCTTCTTATCTCATGTTCCCTCTTTTACAATCTACAGTTTTGCTTGTACAATCCCCAAGGGTGGTCCAAAATTAATACCCAAAGGTCAGCTACTGGGGAAAGCATGATTTTCAGAAAATTGTGTAAATATTTTAATTTCTCTGTTACGAGAAAAATTTTACAAAAATATTGAAACGGCCCTCGCGCTTATGCTGAATGAATAAATCGCTAAACAACACGCCACCTATGGCACGACAATGCGTTTTAAGCATTTTATAAATAATCTAAACATTGTAGAAGAATTTAAAAGTACTATTTTCAGTAATGACTAAAACGATAATCATAAATAAATATTACCGAATTTTTAAATATTAGTTTTCCATTTAATTCTACAAGCTGAAGTTAAAACATTGCACATATAATTTTTTGACTGAGGTGCATGCTTTTAGCTCAATAAATTTCTCAACGAACTTTTATTCAAGCATATTTCAACGTCTTCTTTTCTACGCAATATACCCAAATGATTTAATTTCTTCAACGCAGCGGCCTTAAAAAGCTATTATACTCAATCGAAATTTAACTCTACTTGCACATAATTCACATTTTCAACGAATAAAATGCGCATAAAATCTTATTATAAGCACAAGGAGAGTCAGTTATGCAGTTATAAGTACAGATGTACAGGCAAGCACATTGTACATTAGGCATATGCCTTTTTTATATAAACTGTACCATGAGGATAGGATGAGGTCCTTTATGGACTGGTAAAAATTTTATACAAGGAAAGAAAAGAATTTTACTGAAAAAAACATACATATGTATGTGCATAATATATACGATGATCAAAAAATGGTTTCAAAACTTATTTTTTTCGGTAATTTGGAATTTCCCATATACACATATGAAGTAGTCTACGCCAAATCAGACCCTATTTGGATTTTGCATCTCCTGAGGAGGGAGGGAGGCCTACCTTTGTGATTTAATTTTCTTGTCAAGACATTTGCGAGATATCGATTTTGAAAACAACTTTCTTCTTTGTGAATTCTTATTTTCCAAAACACTTTTGGCATATAAAATTTAAAAATTTTCAAAACCATACTTGCTAAAATTTGTAAAAATTTTGATAAAATTTTCAATTTTCAATCGAAAATGATGGATTTTAGTGATTTTTTTTTAAACTGTCACACATCCGAAACTTTTTAATGCCAAGAAAATTGTGAAAAATTCATCTTTGTGAATTCTTATTTTGCAAAAGACTTGTGGAATATTAAATTTAAAAATTTTCAAAACCTTACTTAAGATTTTGATAAAATTTTAAATTTTTAATCAAAAATTATGGATTTTCGTGTTTTTTTTTTAACTGTCACACATTCCGAAACTTTTCAGTCTAGTTCTTTATTGGGATAACATTGGGATCAATTTTTTTTTTTTTAATTTTAAGTTAATGAAAAAGAAAAGAAATTTTGTGTGAAATCGAATGCATTAATCAACAAGATATAAATACTATGTTGGAGGAGTAAGAAATTCATTACAAAATTGCAATAGGAAGCACTACACTACGACTAATAATTAGTTTTTTTGAGGCCTTACAGATTTTTTTATTTATTTTTTAAAGTCGTATTTGAGATATCAAACTTTCCAATTTGTAAATTCCCTTAATTTTCTCTCTATTTTTCTTTTTCGAAACACCTTTATAATTGAAACAATTTTTAAATATGTATTTCAATGAACTTTTAAATTTTAAAATTTTTTCTACAAAAATGTCACTGATTCAGATTTATTTTTTCGAATTTTAAATGAAAACCTAACAAATAAGTAAATTAATTAAAAAGTCATATGCCTAATGCACATACATACATACATACATAAATATAAAATATACCTCAACTGCAGTTAATAAGATTTTCATTGCACTGCTTTCAGGAGCACATAATGCATATGAATGTAAGTGCATGCTATACAAATACATACATACATATAATAAAGGAACATACATACATAAATGTCATGGTGTGCTTCAAATGCACTATTCTACGAATACTCTATGTACATATATACTCACAATTGATGCCCAACTTCTTGGCCAATAAATCGGCTA
>NW_023458566.1:12287567-12315565 GCF_013731165.1 Rhagoletis pomonella
TAGCCGATTTATTGGCCAAGAAGTTGGGCATCAATTGTGAGTATATACATACAGTATTCGTAGAATAGTGCATTTGAACGCCATGACATTTATGTATGTATGTTCTTTTATTATATGTAGGTATGTATTTGTATAGCATGTACTTACCATTCATATGCATTATGTGCTCATGAAAGCAGTGCAATGAAAATCTTATTAACTGCAGTTGAGGTATATTTTACTCTTACATAAGTATGTATGTATGTGCATTAGGCATATGAATTTTTAATTTATTTACTTATTTGTTAAGTTTTCATATAAAGTTCAAAAAATATATCCGAATCAGTAACAGTTTTGTAGAAAAAAATTCCAAAATTTGAAAATTTATTGAAATATTTACTTATTTGAAAATTGTTTGAACTTTATGTTACAAAAGTGCTTCGAAAACGAACAATAGAGAGAAAATTATAGTAATTTAAAAAACTGTAATTTTTTTTTAAGTGGATATCTGAAAAACGAATTGAACAAATAAAAAAAAACCGTAAGGCCTCAAAAAAAAATTGTTTAGTCGTAGTGTAGTGCTTTCGACTGCAATTTGGCAGGGAATTTCTGAATCCACAATGTAGTATTTATGTAAATCTTTTTTATTAATGCATTCCATTTCACGCAAATTTTTACTTTTTCATTAAGTTAAAAAAAAATATATATAAATCCAATGTTATTCCAATATAGGACTAGACTGAAAAGTTTCGAAATATGTTAAATTTAAAATTTTATCAAAGTCTTAAAAAGCACGGTTTTGAAAATTTTTAAATTTTATATTCCAAAAGTGTTTTGGAAAATAAGAATTCACAAAAAAGAATTTTTCACAATGTTCTTGGCATTAAAAAGTTTCGGAATGTGTGATAGTAAAAAAAAAAGATCACGAAAATCCATAATTTTTTATTAAAAATTTAAAGTTTTATCAAAATCTTAACAAGTATGGTTTTGAGAATTTTTAAATTTTATATTCCAAAAGTGTTTTGGAAAATAAGAATTCACAAAGAAGAGGAAAGTTTTTTTCAGATATCTCGAAAATGGCTTGACAAGAAAATTAAACAACAAGGGTAGGCCTCCCTCCCTCCTCAGGAGATGCAAAATCCAAATTATCGAAAAATTTTAAGTTTTGAAACCATATTTTGAAATATCTATCGTATTTAATATTTTTTCCAGTAATTCTTTTTTTCTTTCTTTGTACCAAATTTTAACAAAACCTTTATTCTTATTTGTTTTTCATCAATCCTCATCCTATCCTTATGGTATAATTTATATAAAAAAGGCATATGCCTAATGTACAATGTGCTTGCCTGTACATCTGTACTTATAACTGCATAACTGACTCTCCTTGTGCTTATAATAAGATTTTATGCGCATTTTATACGTTGAAAATGTGAATTATGTGCAAGTATAGTTCAATTTCGATTGAGCAGAATAGCTTTTGAGGCCACTGCGTTGAAGAAATTAAATCATTTGGGTATATTGCGTAGAAAAGAAGACGTTGAAATATGCTTGAATAAAAGTTCGTTGAAAAATTTATTGAGCTAAAAGCAAGCCTCAGTCAAAAAATTATATGTGCAATGTTTCAACTTCAGCTTGTAGAATTAAATGGAAAACTAATATTTAAAAATTCGGTAATATTTAGTTATGATTATCGTTTTAATCATTACTGAAACTACTACTTTTAAATTCTTCTACAATATTTAGATTGTTTATAAAATGCTTAAAATGCATTTTCATCCCAAAAGTGGGCTGTTGTTTAGCGATTTATTTATTCAGCGTAAGCGCGAGGGCCGTGTTAATATTTTTGTAAATTTTCTATTGTAACAGAGAAATTAAAAATATATACAAAATTCTCGGAAAATCGTGCTTTCTCCAGTAGCTAACCTTTGGGTTTTACTTTTGGATCACCCTTGGGGATTGTACAAGCCAAACTGTAGATGGTGGAGCTCTGAAAATCCAAGAGCAACACACGAGCACCAGTTACACCAGTCCAGGTGCACTGTTTGGTGCGGTATTATGGCCGAAAAAATGATCGGCCCATATTTCTTCGAGAATGAGGATGAAACGCCAGAAATGATTTCTGGAGCTTCTTACAGAACAACTATTGACACTTTTTTGCGTCCAACGGCAGAGAATTTGTGGTTCCAACAAGCTGGAGTAGCTGCGTACACTGCTAGGTACTATGGACCTATGAGCTATGGATGGTAGTTCTTATTTGGTCCACAGCAGCATCCAGACTTGTCTAACCACTGGTTGGTATCCCCCGATTAGCTTAAGGAATTTTCTCAATCGATAGAAATATATTGTTAGCTTTGCTTTTCTTATTTCGAAGCATTGTTCATTGTCGACTTTAAGTAGTAGAATGAGCTTTGTAGCAAGGCTTTTCAGCGCGAAGGACCACCCTATCATTAAAGAAGATCTCTAGGTTTTTTTCATTTTGTGGCACGTGCCAGTCTAAGTCTTCTATGTACGCCTCTGTCTCGGATCTTTTTGATCTTAATTACTATTTATTTACATAAAGCAGGGATCACACGATTTGTATGTACAGAGTGGTGTTGGCTAGAAATTTTAATCGGGAATCAGTGCGGTCTCAATAACCACTTCACAAAAAACACCACTCTCTAACAGAGAAAAAGGACAAATCTGTACAAATGTACAAATCGTGGGATCGCTGCTTAAGAATGTAGTAGCTGGGAGGCCGTCAGGAGTGCTGAAAATGTGTATTCCAGAGTTCTGGTTGAATGCCACGAGTGCGCAATTTTCTGCGCATAGCATGACTTCAGAGAAAAACATGAATTTTTTTTATTTGTTTGCTTATGAAATGCCGTTGTACAGTAGTTACAACCCACTCTTGGTTGATCTATTTAATTTTATTTCGTGTCAATTCTCGTGTTTTCTCTTGACTAAAGAATTTATGATAAATTTAAGAATACAAATTTGTGTAAGTTTAAAATTTAAGCAGCTACAATTAAGTTTATAGTTTCTCTTTTTAAACAATATCTTCCATTATTCCCCGATTTTTCGTAATTTCTTTGATACTTTCTACACTGAGTATTTATTTCATAGCGCAGTTATTCAGCACACAGCCATTTAATTTGTATGCCTACAAACTTTTACCCCAAAGTCCAATTTCAACTTACTCTACTTTTTCTTCTCTTACTTTGCATACACCACTGCATTTGCTGCCACTACTTATGTTGTTGTTGCTGCTCCTTTGGCTGCCCCGTTCGATATTGCGCTGGCCGACCGTCTCACATGAATTGCTGCTACCAAACACAGATGAATTGCGTCTGGTCAAGGATGGTACCTACGGTTCAGAGAATCCAACGGTGCGCGGTGGCTGGGATGGCATGGTCGGTGAACTGGTACGACGGGTGAGTACAACTTCATACAAACACACACACATACATATAGTTAGGCGCTATAGCCGGACAACGCACGTGTTTGCTGCCACATTGGTTGCACTCGAATTTATTCCGATTGCATGAACACTTTCATTTCGTAACGCATTCAAAATGTTTTCTTTATTATTGCTTTTTCTCTTCTTCTCCGAACTCTCTGCCGCGGGCCATCACCGCACATTAAACGACGACTGCTGCCGTGCTAACTTTATCTTTGGCAACGATTATCGTTTCGGTTATCGTTGGACGGACGGTTTTATTGCTCGATGCGCCGAATTCGCAACGCGCCTACTACCGTAAAAACAAAAACAACCAAAAACTACAAATACAAAAACACCAACAATGAAATCGAACAACTTCATCGTCATTGCCGTTGCCATTGCCATTGCTGTCGCATACGCGTTATTTTATTGTACCAATGTGTGTCCAAGCAGGAAGCGGATATTGCAATCGCTGCCATGACTATTACCGCCGAACGGGAGCGTGTCATCGATTTCAGCAAACCATTCATGTCACTGGGCATTTCAATAATGATCAAGAAACCAGTGAAGCAGACGCCTGGTGTATTCAGTTTCATGGATCCTTTATCGCAGGAAATTTGGGTGAGTATGCGAATGTTCGTCGAGATTCGATGTAGGCTCAAAAAAAACCGAGCATCAAATATCTACATCTCTCTTAGAATCAACTACTTAATATCGCGATAGCGATAAGCTCATATTGAATTTGGTTGAGCTGCATTGTTTCTTGGAGATTGTATGTTTGTGTTATTTTGTAAGGATATATCCTTACAGCATCTGAAAGCTCTTTACATTTTATTGATATTGCTCAGCCAGACTTGTTTTTATACCTTTCATGAACTGGTACAAAGAGAAATGGTACAAGAGAGCGGAAAGAGTATCAGATTATTTGAAGATGCTAAAACTTTTTCAGTAGGCGGCGAATATAATCGTTTTTTTTTTGACATCTTACCTTAGATATTTGCGAAATATAAGATGCTTACTGCATGAATAACAACCGCAAATTGACTGCCTGCCAGTTTAGTCGTTTTGCGGCTAGATTTAGCCTTTTGCGAAAATTCGGTTTAGCAGGCAGCCGATTTGTTAGCCCTTTTTAGTCGATTTTGCTATTTGCATTAATTTCTTAAAATTCAAATATATAAGTTTCCGTGCTTGGATATAGTACCAACACATGGAACAAATAGTACAGGTATTGTCTTCCCAGAGAGCGCATATTCGAATCTGCCTTGATTACAAAAAATCATTGTTGTCCACACTAAAAGGTAAGGAAAAAAGATATTTTCAAGCACTATGTGCATATATTTTTTTCTTTTAAAAAAATTTACCGAAAAAATGGTCAAAGGTCAAATTTTAACTTTTATATTTGACTGAAAAAATAAAAATCTAATTTTAACTTTTACTTTTGACTGAAAAACTATCAGTCAAAAAATAACGGTAATTGCTGACTTTTTTGAAAAAAAGTACAAAAAAAAATATATCATATAGGATTAACATTCCTTGGCTAACAAGCATCACATTGCTATATACAAATGTTAAAAACACCAATTCTTTCCGACTGACTTTTTGAATTGAAATTTTGAAAATAACTATTATTTTCGGCCCCTGCTGAAAACATCTTTCTTATTCAAAAAATACTACCCACTTCCAAAATTTCTTAAGCTCTCCGATTGGTTCAAAACGGCAACTTTGCCAACAGTCTCAAAAAAAACCGAAATGCTCCTTAAAAATTCTGAAGCACCGATAAGTGTACATCAAAAAAAATCTCCCTTAAAAATTGATCCGCCCTAATGTATATACTAATTTTAACTAAGAATACTAAACATCTGCATGGAGATATCTTACAACAAATGAATGCGAAAATAGATAGCTCACTTAAGCATGTGCAATGTGTCAAGCTTGCTGCAGTAAGCTATGAATGCAATCATTCGGCCACAATAACCATTTGCGTTCGCCTTCCTGTTTAGCACAGCCAAAAATAAAGCAAAAACTTTTCTTACAACGGTTCTCTGACTTCATAGTTTGCCGCATATTTGACCTGTTTTGCATTCGTCTTTGAAGTATACAGCCAATTGTTTTGTTTACAAGCTTTATATGTATATGTATGTGTAGTACATGCTTACAAATTCTTGTTATTGTTTCAATTTCCGCTGGCCAATTTCCCTTAAGATGCATGCTAAAAATTTCACAAATATTTTAGTAAAAATTAATGTAGCAGAAATTGCGCTGCATATAAATGATAAAACTTTGAAAAAACTTACACATGTACATCCACTTATGTACTTATGTATGCATATGGGGCGTTCCATACCACGGGACGGGGTTACGCTTCATGTGTTCGATTGGTTGCAAATTTTTAGGGTTGATAGATAAACATAAATAATGAATAATATGAAATTTGAGCTTGATTATTATATTTTTATGGCACAAAAACAAAAACAAATCGATTTAATAGTTTTCCAAATATCTCAAAAACGGAGCGAGGAAAAAATTTGAAAAAAATTACATATACACACATCAAAAATCTCTATGAAAAGAAATATTTAAAAATTTTTTTTTTTAACTTTTCACGTGCAAATTTTTTGATAAAAAAAAATAGTTCTTGAAAATATGCCATCGCACAAAAATTTAAAAAATTACAGTGGCAGCTCTTCCGTTTTCCGTTTTCGCTTAAAAGTTTTAAGTTTTAAGTTAAAACTTGCTGTTTATTATATTAAAATTTAATGGGCCACAAAATTGCTTACTCAAAAAAATTCTAAAAAAAATTTTTAAAATTTTAAATTCGTAATGTACTCATTTTACTCAACTTTGGTGTAAAAAAAATTCATAACTCAAATTTTTATAGAGTGCACCCCATAATACTATGCTTAGATATTGCACAATACTCAGAGCTACTATAGTAATTTTTTTCAATTTTTTTTGAGATGGCATATTTTCAAAACCTAATTTTTTTATCAAAAAATTTGTATGTGAAAAATTTTTCAATAAAAAAAAAATTAATATTTATTTTCATGGGGAATTTTGGTGTATGTATGTGTGATTTTTCTTTCAAATGTCTTTCTCGTCCCGTTCTCAAGATATTTGGAAAACTAATAACTCCATTTGTTTTTGTCTTTGTGCCTTAATTTTTTAAAAATGTAAAATGTAAATGTATCAAAAAAATCACACACATGAAGTGTGAACTCCGTCCATTTTGGTATGGAACGCCCCATATATATATGTATGTGTACATGATTTGGCATTTTGGTTGCACATTCAGCGTTGTTGTTTTCTAAATACATATCTATCTATATCTATGGGTATGTGCGCTTGTGTAGTATGCTTAAAGGAGAGCATGTACTTTGTACAACTTTTCATTCAGCGAAATTTAAACTTTTCCACCCCATCAACATTAAGCAACGCCAACAGCGAATAGCTACAGTAGCACTAACAACACCAACATCAATAATAACAGTAACAGCAACAGCATCAGTAGCAGCTGCAGCACGGAAATAGTAGCAGCAACAATAATAAGCACCGCATCGATGCTTTGGGTTGTTCGCCTTACATTTGTACGTTCATTCTTTCATTTTGACTATTTGGCAAGTTTTCTATTTGGCCAAAATGTAGAAAGCTTATAAAGTTTAATGTAGTAAACCGGCGAAAAGTTTTGTTGTTAGAAAATTGAACTTCTGTGTTTACCAAAGCGTTCGCTGTACCCACACCACAGCTGCTGGTCGCTCTTCCGGCCTGCAAACACAAACACACATTTCCTGCTGGCGACCCGCATCATCTGTCATAAACTAGCAGAGTCAAATTTTTGCAGCAACTTACATCCCCTTGCCCGGATCTCTCAGCCACCCACTTTGGCTTCACAGCTTGTGTCACAGTATAATTTCCTTTGTTGCGTCTATCGTAGATTTGCCTTTACGTGTGAGCTGGGTTCATCAAACTTTGTCGCCCCTCAAAACTAGTGACATTAGACTAAGCAAATACGCTTGCGGAAAAGTGCATAAAAAGCTCTAACTCCGCTGCATCGTAAAGCAGCGTAAAGGATTTCTTTGCAAAGTGAAAAACTTCGTTCGCACTCCAGTGAGTGGGAAAATTGCAGTAAAGATTTGCAAAATCTGTCTGCAAAGTCAAATACTTTTCTTAGATTTTTTATTGCTCTTCAATGGTAAGTGTACTAAGTAATTTTGTGCAAAATTAAAATGTCCCAGCAGCATGTCGACTTCTTATATTCTTCTTCCACTTCTCTAGCTGCTGTTGTTGCACACAAACACTTCTGCATATTAATGACTTGGAACTTTGCATAGTCGAGGAGTTTGTAGAAGCAAAATTGCATCGAGTTAAAAAAGAATCTGAAGAAAGGCAAACTAAACTTGTATTATTAATAAAGCGAACAAATTCCATTACTTTTTGGTGCATAGCAGATATTTGGCCAAAAGCGCTAGCTTACTTGGCTTATTTTGGTTATGAAGAGTTTATTAAGAGCAAGTGAAGTAAATGCAATCCTTTGAATATGTCCTTTCATTTCTTCAGATATTTGATACATATAGAAAAATAATTAAAATTTGTTTGCACACATTTTCATAAAATACCTGGTTCTCGCTTATTAAGTTATATAAATTATTTTCACCTTCTTCCTGGGAGGGAGTAGTAGTTTGAAAATGTTTTGAAGAGGGTTGCCACCTGCTTGAAATGTCGAACTTTGTATAGATACTTACATATATACAAGTTATACGAAATATCAGAATATGGATGTCAAACGAAGGAGTGTTAAGAAATCTTTAGTTTGAACTGTAAGAATATTTTTGAGAGAGTTGCGACCGGTTTAAAAAGTTAAATTCAAATTATTTAATATGTTAAATGAATTATTAAAATATGGGTATCAATTGAAGGGAGTTTGAAAAATTTTTATATCTGAACTGTACTTAGCGGGATTGCCACATGTTTGGAAAATAAAAATCTACTTTTTTCATCAGTTAAAAAAAAATTGTATCGCAATGTCCGGCGAAGGAGAGTCATCAAGGATTAAGCTTGAAAAAACTTTCGAATATGGCTGCCACCTGTTTGATGGTCTAACTCAATTAACTAATACAAAAGGTTCATGAATTATAAAAAAACACATAGTCAAACAATGCTAAGAAATCTTTTTTTGAGCATTTGGAAAGCTTGAAGAGGGTTGCCACGTATTTAAAAAGTTTCGTTGAAATTATTCAATAAGTTGGATATTATTAGAAGATGGGTATCAATCTAAATTGGTTTGAAAAGGCTTTATTCCTGACGTTTATTTAGGAGGGTTGCCGTATGTTCACAAAGAGAATACTTTTGAAAAGGAATGTCAAAAATGAGAGGTCAAATTAAAGACCTTAGCCTGTAGATGTGTGATAAATTTTTTTATTTTTTTTTTAATGAAGAACTTTTCTCATCGGTATAGGATGATTTGAAATTAGATGGAATTAAAAATATGCACTATGCGAGACTGTTCTCCACTGGCACTCGGATCTTTTATAACTCTGGCTAACATTTGGAATATTATTTAAGTTTTTGAAATTCAATTTTGGGCATTTTTATGCCATGCGGGTTCACTAGTTTGTGTGTTTTGCCTACGGAGGTAGGACGTATCGGTTTTAATTTGAAAATGTAATGTTGCACTTTCGTCTTCATCCAGATGTGTAGTAATTGCGCCCAAAGTATCAGACCAATGAAAAATTTTGAGCCATGATCCCACAGAGGCAATATACCCAAATTAACTAATTTGTATGTAATGGGTGTTAAAATCTGAAAACAAAAGCACAACATCTATGAGGAGCACTACCTTGCTTGTGTTCTTATGATTATAAGTTATCCTACATATGCTCTTGCCTTTTCCGGAATTTTGTTTGCTTGTAACCCCAGTTGATTAAATTTTGAAAGAAGATCTTGGAGTTTCATTATAACTTATACCTCTACCTGCTTCTTCTTCGGAAACATATTTTTGTTGCAAGGTGGTTCATTATTATCTGGGTTTATATAGTTTTAGTTCACCTGTCACACCAATAAGCAAATGTCTGGTCACTATGTTCTGAAAAGTGAGCAAAAGCAAAGTATGGAGCACCAAAACGATATTAAAACCAAGGCATACGATGAGATTCTTTATTTTTCCACCTCTGCCAGCAATCTTCTTCTTACTTGATATGTGTAATAGCCCCTGTCTTCCCCAGTCTCAGACGCGAATATGTAGTAAAGAGCGGTCATCAAGCTTATTTATTCTTAAATTTCATAGATACTTCCAAGAGAGCTTTTATCGAGTTTAACGAGATATATACGCGTAAAAATAAAGCCACATATTGACATTTTGGGAAAATGAATGATGTGAACTTTATACAATTTTCAGAAGTTCCGTATGTACTTTTAAAGGTACTTATTTCTGGCAGGCAATGGCGGAACTCCGAGTATCTATATTTTTGCCATGAAAAACAGCTTTTCATAAAAACACATTCCCCGTTCGGAGTCGGTGTAAAAATGCCAAGCAGGTGTTTTGGCTATTCGACTATTTATTAAAGCATATTTTAAAACAAGACTTAAATGTGGTGCCACAAAAAAAAATACTAAAAACAAAACTATTTAATAAAAACTTTGCTAAATTTGTTTATTAAATCTAAAGTGCACATAAATTTTAGTGTAGTTTTTGTGCAAAAAAAAAAAACGAAATAGCAAAAAAATAAAAATAAATAAATAACATTTGCACTTGGCAAAGCAATCACATGATATTTTAGTATTAAAAACTTAATACACTTTACACACGAAAACATTAAAATTTTAAATGCCATTTGAAATGTGTGGCATAAAGAACTTGCTGCAATAAATTTTCATTACAATTGCATACACACCAAATTACTCATACGAAAAGTAGTAATCCAGATAGCTAAAAGGCCAAAAAAAAGTGGGTAATGCGCATGCAAACACATTTCGGTATATACACACACACATATATACGTTTAAGTATATACACATATATATGTATGTATGTATGTGTACATTCATGAGCAGATTAAACTTTTTGCTATGTAGTAAAAGCAATTCACACGTCGCGCCAATATAAATGCATATGTATGTAAATATACATACACACATACATAAGTATGTACTATATATGTATGTAAGTATGTATTTTGTGGAAATAAAATGTTTGCCATCTTTCGCTAACGCTACTTTATAATCTCTCTCCTATTTGTATGCCAATGAATGTACGATTGTATGTTGGCATATGAGTAAGTATGTATGCATGCATGTATGTAGGTATGGTACCTATATAAAAAAAATGAGGCCAAAGTATTTCGAATTGCATTAGCAAAATGAAATTGTTAGCTTGATGGCAAGCGAATTACGAAAGACTCCAGCGGCACTCGCGACTTTTTACAGCTGCATATGTATGTATGTGAATATATCTATGTACGTATGTATGTATATACTAAAATATGTAAGAGAACACATTTTGCATACTTTCAAAAAATATATATATACATATATATGTAGTATAATTTGATTACTTTTGCATGAATTTGTGTTCGTAGCAGTGCAAATTGGAACACTCTACCACATGCAAGCGAATTAAATCTCATGTCTAAACAACTTTAAATGTTTAAAGTGCCGAAGTACATACACATATATGTAAATATGCTTCCGCAAAGGCGTAAAAGCATAGACAGACAGCAGCACTGATCCAGATCAACTTTTTAATTCGGAATTATCTCAGGAGTTAACTGCAGAATAAAGGGAGTTGGGGGCATTTTCGAAGAGAACACTGAACAAAATTTATAGAACGTACAACAGATAGAAATCCAAAGAAAATTTAATAAAAACCTTATATGAATTATAATAGAGAACGCAAAACCGCCGGCAAGGGAGATGTCCAGGCTAAATTTAGATGCTTTTTTGTGTATTCAACGCTCTTTGAGTCCAGGTAGCCATGTGGTCGGCACTGTTTACTAAAACTCAGTAGCGCCCTGGTTCGAATCCCATTCCGAAAATCGTTTTGGCTTTTTATTTATATTGTTTTTAATTTGATTTTTTTTTTTGTTATTTCGCATTACAGTACACCACCGATACAAGCAACTGGTAAAAATTTTGGCAGTTGCATTGATTTAGGTTCTTGAAATAACCGAATTACAAAAAAGTTCAGTCTGAAATGAGAATTTGACCCAAAAAATTTAAGTAAAACAAAACAAAAGTATACAAATTAATTCTCTAAAAAATTATTATTTTTATATGCTATAGATTCGAAATTTTCGTTTGTATTTTAGTCGTCGACCGACTCTCCAGCTTTTGAAGAGTTAAGGTGTCTTCTACTGAAACCGAGTTTTATTCAGCCTAATGAAGACAAAAATTAACAGAAATAAGAAATTATGGATAGAAAGTAGCGTTTACTGAGGCACAATTTTGTGAAAAGTTCCATCTGCTGATTCACTAATGGTAAACATTTGGATGTTGCTTTAGCAGAGGTCGTACTGTAAATGAATTTTTCAGAGTTAGATTTCTTAAAAAAATACCACAAAAGCTATAATTACAGAAAAAAAAAATAAAAAAGTAATAATATAAGATATGTAAAATAAAACCTTGTGGGATTCGAAACGCAATACTGACGTTTGTAAGGAACAATTTTGTTCAGATCGACTGCGTCGTCTGACTATACTATATGGGAAAGAGTTTGAATGCACATATGTTTGCACGTATACTAGGGTGGTCCAAAATTATAGAGGAAAATCCACTTTTTAGAATATGTTTTCTTGCTGCCTCTTCATAGAATTATAGAAAATGTAAAATAAGCAGACTTATTTTTATACCTTTCATGAACATGAATATATATATTTCAGTTCTTGTAAGGCTTGAAATAAAATATTTTGCACCAGCCTAACGTACTAGACCTATGTATTTGCAAATCAAAACAACCGACTTTAAATCCACACCCCTTACCCGTCAGTCGACGCGCCACATGCCAAGCATACTTATATACATACATATGTACATATGCATGCATTTGCTTACATGACAGCATTTTGACAGACTCCGGCACAGCATTTGGGATTTAAATATAGCTCTTACACACACACACACACACGTCCATGTTAAAGTATAAGCAAAGGTCACAGGCTGAACGCCTAAAAATGTGCAACGACAGATTACACGCTCTGAGGCTAATCGCAGCAGTTGCCAAGTTTCTGCGCGGATATCTACAAATATTCATTAGTTGTTTTTGTTATTAGTCATATAAGGTATGTATATAATTGCCTGGGTAAATGTTTACTTTTGTTTGTTGGTGGAGTATTCGTTGTTTACTCGTGACCTCGTTAAAGGTGAAAAGTTTGCCTGTCAGACAAGCTAGGAAAAATTAAAAGCCAAAAAAAAATATGTAAGCAGATTACACGCACATTAATGCCAGCAAGTAAACATACTGAATAGACGCATACAAGGTGATACGTATATTAAAATTGGGGGGGGGGGGGGGTAAGACTTTTTGAAACATTTAATTTTTTTTAAGTATATTCCAATATTCCACGAAGTTGCCTAAAATAAATATTTCATCTGCGAAAAGACGAAAAAAACATATTTATGTTGAACATTTTTACACAATAAATACTCCTCGGTATTCCAAGCCGAGGAATTTTCTATTCTTATGGCCGTGGAAATGCAGGAGTACTGACCTCCAAGCCGCACTCAAAGCATTGCACCGCCCTCCAACTACCTACTGCCAGTGTCGGCTAAATTATGTTGTAAAAGACAAAGAACTTTTTTAAAAAAAATAAACTTTTAAAAAGGTAGCAACCCCACTCAAAAAAACACAAAAGCTTGGTACCTCATTTTTTAGTCAAACGAATGGTCAAGATCTTTATTTTTTTAAACAGGTGACAACCCAATTAAAACAAAAAACATAATGGAATATCTGGAGGCCAAGCCCTTTGATTTGAAACCTTATTTTTGGTAATCCAACGAGCGGTGCGTATCTTATAATTTTCTAGTTGGTTGAAAACTCTATAAAAATTCTAAGTACTAAGGAGAATGCCCCTGTCGAAATCCGTTCCGGAGCTTTCGAGATTAGCATGTTGAAAAAATCTCGACTTTGCCCTATACGGTGTAGGAAAGATATATGAACAAATCTCGTAGATGATTTTAGTTTAAAGTCGTGCCCCTTTAACATGTGCGTGTGTGTATGTGTTTGTACTCATGCATGCCTTTGTTTATTGTGCATACAGAATTTTGTATGAAATTAAAATCCATGTACAAACAAGACAGAAACCAGCTTACGTAAATTTTTATATGTATGTATGTATATAGAAAGGTATACTTATGCTCGATTATATGTGTATATTTGCAACTGAACATGCCCACTAGAACCTGAAGGGAGATCTCCCTATGTGAGGAATAAAAGAGTACTCCCCTTAACCTGATTTCTGAGCAATAAGGGAGATTTGTCGGTTTTGTACTCCTTTATTACTCGTTTAGGAATCAAATAGGAGATCTCCTACACGAGCGACGAAATAATACTCCCCGAGGCATGATTTGGGAGCAATAAACGAGATTTGTCGGTTTTGTCCTCCTGTATTGCTCGCTTAGGAGCGTAATGAGAGATATCCTAAGCGAGCAATTAAAGAATGCTCCCTGATGCATGATTTGGGAGCAATAAGCGAGATTTGTCGGTTTTGTACTCCGTTATTACTCGTTTAGGATTAAAAAGTGATGTCTCCTAAGCGAGAAATCCAAGAGTCTTCTTTTTGATTGATAGGAGAGCAATACGCACCTCGTTCAAAAGAAATTTTGTGTTTTCGAAAAAATTTATCATAGAAAAAAAAAACAACAGAAAATATTTCTTATAGGCGCATAAGGAGGACACAATAATCTAATTTGGATAGCACACAGATTTTAATAAAAGTCCGTTGGTATGTACCTCAACTTTTGTTTAAATATTTTAAGCATTGTATTACTTACAAATATACCGTTAAATACCTTTCAGATTGCGCAAATTAGTGTTTGCATTTAAGTGTGACCCCCGGGTTTAAACATCGCATGGGTGACAAAGATGTCAGATAAGAAAAGTCACTTCCACAATTTCACCGCTTGGTGGATTCCTGACCAGGTAAGCATCCTTGACAACCAGGAAATCATATACGAGTACATACTTATATGTGCATATCTTATCTTACCGTTTTGTTATTATTACGTTTTACTTTCATATGATTTCTCTGCAATATAATTCTAAAATTAAGCAATTATGTAAGACGTATAATTTATGTTTTATCTGATCTCGTACTTATATCTGTTAAGGTCTTGTAAAATTAGCACAAATGCACGTGATTAAAAAGTTAAATAAAAAATTTCATAAATAGCAAAATCTATTTGGCTAATTTAAAATGTTCGTTATCATTTCTCTCTTATTACTCCTATAGGAGGCTTTCGGGATGCCTTTAATGGGAGCACTCTCTTATTGCTCGTTCGGGAGGTATATGGGATGTTTTCTATGTGCACTCCCTTGTTGTCTTTTTGGGAGGTTTCTGGGAGGTAACTATGGGAGTACTCCCGTATTGCTCCATTAGAAGGTTTGTGGGATGATAATTCTGTGTGTGCTCCCCGATTGCTCGTTTAGGAGGTAAAAGGGATTACTCCCCCTCCTAGGACATCCAATGTTAAAGGGAGTATACAAAATTACATGCTTATACACAGAAGCATAGGGAGCAATGGGGAGTATTAGTATACTCCCAAGGGAGTACTCACCGAGCAATCGTACGATGCTCCCAAGTTCTACTGGGTGTGTACACTCTTGAGCAAACAAATTTGTACACATGCGGCACAAGCTCATACAAACACACACACACACACACACATGTCTCCATGTTTTTGTTAATATTCAAAGTTTTGCAAATACCAAAAGTTGTGAAGCTAATAAAAAGCGTGTCACTTTAATAATAACAAAAAAAAACAAATGGCAACAAAGCTAACAAGCTAAGTGAAAGCGAAAGTCGCAGCGGGTAATCAGCCTAAGAAAAGAAATTTAGGTTACTCACAGGAAACTAAATTAAGCCCCATTCTCCAGCGTGCAATGCGAATGGCGAGGAGATTAAAGTAAGAGAAATTGTGAATTTCTAATTTAAGCTACAATTAGTTGAAGGCAACAAAGGCAAAGCTTAAAGAAATTTAAACAAAGGAATATATACAAATGTTTTGGGCTAATTGAGGTTAGATACCAAAATATTTTTTTTTTTAGAAATTCAACATTTTATATAAGTGATAATGTGAACTTGACAAAAAAACACCGATACTGAGGATGGAGATGATTTTTATATAAACTTTTAATAAATATTTCCCTTAACGAAAAACTAAGACTCCTTAATTTTTTTAGTTACGGCGCACAGTGTTCTATTTTGGAAAAATCAAATATCCCGAGGATAGCTAAAGCTTTTTAAATTTATAATTCAGGAAAAATTGTCTCCTTGGGCCTTTTACTGCCTTCAAAAAGAGAGGGCTTTAACTTCTTTCTTTTTTTTCGACAAGAAACTAGTATGCTATGTACTTTTTAAAAGTTCTTAGTACCTATTTTAGCAGATCTTCCGTCACGACCTCCATTTTCATGGTCGGGTTTTTTTAAGTTCATTGCAGTTTGTTTTTAGGTAAATAAAAATAAAAATAAAAATAAAAATAAAAATAAAAGTAAATAACTTCAGAAGGTCTACTATACCTTTAAAGAAAACATTTTGGGTTTTTTTCTGTTTTTTTTTTTTGACTGAAAACAGCCCTTGGACTTGGTAAAAATAAAAGTATATTTTTCCGTTCTCCCGGCCATGAAAATGAATTCCTTGACGCACCAACGGCAAACACGTATATTTAAACTTTTAAAAAGTCCATTCCATACTGGTTTTAGGTCAAAAAATAAAAAAATGTAATCTACTATATTTGAAGGTTATTTTATAGGTCACAGTAATTCTTTTATCCAAAGGGACTATTTTTTTCTAATTTGCCATCTAAAAAGCTCTAAAATGCTGTTACATTTATTTAAATATCTCTTCTCATTCGCGATATCTGATTTTGCGCCACTTTTTTGCAAAATAGAACACAGTGCGGCCCCTTTCATTAGTTGCTTTAATGGCTTGTGGCACCAAGCGAAGCTAAGGTGTTTTGAATTTTCGCTTGGGATTAATGATCTACCTGTGATTACGCATATCTCTCCATGGTTTATATTCATTCCAACACATTCACTTCTGAAGCAATACTCCGAAATGCAGCCGACAAATTGTTGCCATGTGAAAGAGCTTTAACTTTTTTTTGCAATTTCATTTGCTTGAAATGTTGGAAGTTACTAACTTAAAGTGAATTTCTTCTCTTTACATGCGAATGCTGTTGCCGGTGCCATCATCATCATCGTCATCATCATCGTCGTCGTACTTTTCTGCTTTCTACCACACCCCTTTGCGGGGCAGATGAGCGTCATTTTCAGTTACATTGGTGTTAGTATTGTGCTATTCTTTGTTTCCCGCTTCTCACCGTACGAATGGCGCATTGTGCAATATCAGACAGGTAAGTGTTACAGGAATGCTTCTTGTACGTAAATGGATTTGTCAAATGCATGCACACACATACTTAAAAAGAGTAATGGGTATGTATGTACGTGTAGTTATACTTATTTATGTGCATACGGATTACAAGTGGAATGTGGAAAAAGAATTCTTGGTGAGCAGCGCTTTTAGGTTTACACATAATTTTGTTTAAAAATTTCGCAAAATGTTATGAATGAACTCAGAGGCGAAATGCATTTGTAAAAGCAATAACGAGTGAAACTTTTCTAATATAAATATTTTTCTTTTTAATAACACAAGCGTAGTTTCTTCCCAACCCCTAAATGACATTAAAATGTGCAGGAGTTCTGGCGATAAAACTTTGAACCCATCCATGGTGAAATTATACCAGGTGTAGTAAATATAGCGAGACAAAAAATTCAACACTATCTTATTTGAAAATGCATCTTTCAAAATTTCTTTCCTTCTTTCAAGCCGCTTTTAGCGTACCGAATTCACGTCCACTCTCGAGCACAAAAAGCAGATCTAGGACCACGTTGTAGAATAAGGAAAATGACAACCCTACTATGAAAAAACAAGCGAACTATAAAAGATCGTAGTAGGACTTCTGGTATCGTTGAAAAGATTTTGGAGGCATAGAGACTTCGGAGTATTCTTGACATTTCTGACTACCCCTTAAGTGTTTCACAAATATGCTAAATGTAGTAAATTAACTGAAGACAGCAAAGGAAAAACTCGAGGCTCTCCACTTTCCGGATGGAACTAAAATTTAATGGGCTATAAAACTATATTCCTAAAATGGTTGCAAAAACCTCGAAGAAAAAAGTTAAATGTTTGTTATAATTTTTTTAAACAGGTGTTTGTAATAAAATGAACTGGACTTTTATAAAAAAAATTAATATGACTTAAATAAACCACCAAAACTTTCTTTGCTCACAAGAGTATATGAATTGTAAATACCGTTGAACTAAATAAAAAAATATTTACCATATTTCCAAATATTCATTATCAGATAACTGAAATATATATCCAAATGCATAAAACTTGAATTCTAACAATCATCTAATACAAACAATAGCGAAAAACTAAAAAAAAGTGGTGAACTCAAAGGATCACAGCATTGTAAACAACGACAGGAGCAGGTTAACGGTTAAATTGCTTGTGAAAGAAGTCATAAGTTAGGGCTTGTGCTAAGTGCAAAGTTGTACCGAAAGTTAGAAACCATGGATCCTCATCTTTCTGTTGACTGATGGATATTAGGAGCCAAAAAACAAGAAATTTGTTTAAAGTTCGCGAAAAGGACCAGTTTTACAATGTCAGGTTATCACTAACTACAAGTTAAACATTTTTATCGACGTTTTCCATTCCCTATTAAATGTTATGGAGTCGATCACTTCGATTTCGATGTTTAACCTGCAGCTAGTGTTAACCTCACATTAAGAAACTGGCCCTAAAATGTATACATACTGTTGGCGTAAAATCTTATCGATAGTTCAAAATAATCATACCAAACAAAAAAGCCTTAAACAATTTTTTCAGAAGAAGACTAAAATCGTTTCCCTCTTTTATACCACTTTCATAACATTTCGGATTCTTGTTTGTCCACACATCGTTGCAAGAGATATTATAGTAAAGAACATAGAACATGCAAAACTAGTCTAACCATCTACCCCGCCGGAAGTATTTAAATGTTTCTTATCCGCATTATTATTACTGCGCCTAAAAATATGCACTACGCTGCACCGGAACTGCACGACACGCCACTGTATGCATTTGTTTGAATAAAATTAATTGCTGCTCATATAGGCCGCACAAAGCAAAACTCATCCTGAAGAGAAACAAAGTTTTTCGACCGAAAAATATTGATTTTCAAGAATTTTATACCATTTCTACAAAAAATTGTTTCTCCCCTTAGAACATATGTATGTAGATATGTATATGGAAAACTTCATGGGCTTTGAAATACTATGTATCTAAACACATAAAAATATGGGTATATTTTTTCCATTCAGAAAAACCCTAGGGGGTGAGAGCTTAACATTTACATTTTTTTTTTAATATCAGAATACCGTTGATTTATTTTAATATCTATTGCAAAATTACACGATCCTAGGTTTATTAATCTCAAAATTTTTTAATAGATAATGACTTTTGCTAAAATCTTAAAATCAAAATTTATCGAAACAAATTTTATGGGACTAGGAAAAATTAATTTCTCATTTTTAGTACTTTTACAAGAACTTGGTATATTAAAACGTTTATTAATTTGATTTTTCTTTTTTTGTTTTAATTTACTCTGTTTTGTGAATCATTGTTGATTTTTTTTTTAATTTCGTTAACTAAAGTCAGAAATATATATTTTCTATCATCCTGGGAGAAACTTTCTTACGAACACGAATATGGAAGCTTCAAAATCGCATAAATTTAACCTCTATTTACATTCGGTTTCTACTCTTGTATCTTCAACTCTCATAGTTAGCTTTTGAATCAAAAATTTAACTCTAAAATTATAAACTAATAACTTCATTTAATTTTTTATAACTCCACTAATTACTGTGTTACTGAGGTCGGAGTGCGCAAGAGTCTTAATTTTCTTTGCTCTAAAATTAAACAAAAATACAATTTCCAATTCAGGTTTAACATTTTTAATTTTTTGTTTAATTACATTAATTTTGTGAACTTACATATTTCAAAATTCGTGTTTGCTAATTAAAATCGCATAGAGCAAAGTTCTTCTATTTTAAATAATAACAACTCAATCTACTTTCACTTCGTATATTTACCAAGCTTAGTACTTTACTTAAAATTTCAATTTCCTTTTTGTTTTTGTCTCCTCTTCTCTTTTGCTATTCGGCAATCGATTTCCTTTCCAACGAATTCATAGACTCCCTTTGCTGCTACACTTAAAATGCTCGTAGCTAATTCTATACGTACGTACGTGTGTATGTATGTATGTATGTGCATATGTGACGAGCAATTCGATTGGCAATTTAGCAGCAATCCTGGCCACAAATCACAAATCCTTTCAATTAGGATGCGTTCATTTAATTCACTCGCTCTAATCTGGCTCCACATCAAAGTCACAAATTATAGTGACATAGGATGCAGGCAAGCAGGGCGGACAAGCAGTCAAGGAGTCATGGAAAACCCAGCATTACAGGCAGATGTACATATGTACATCACTATTACTATATAGTTTGCTATATGTATGTACATATGTATGTATGTATTTAGTCATGCAAATGCCAACGAGTTGTCTGACTTACTGAAATATTTCCATGTTGTTCATGTTGTTGCTTCGCGCCAACAGCAGCAGCAGCAGCAGAACATCTATCAGATGAAGGCTGTGCCTTAATTTAATTTCTAAAAGCTTTCTCTGATGTACATATGTATACACATAAAGGCGCATACACATACATATGTAGTATATGCTTTCATATACATATATTTACATATGTGTATGCATGGTTGTAGCCAAAAATGGCCAACAACAATTTTCGTGCTGCTAACGAAATTTCATCATCCTCACTTACTAGATTTAGTTCGGCCCTTAGTGGGATGACGGTGCTTTGAACCGGCCGGACGTCGAATACATATGTACAAGTAAAATAATCACGACATACATACAAGTTTACTTTTGCAGTCTGCAGGAAAATCGAATGGTAGGCAGTTAAGGCTGCAGTTTCCAGTTCCGTATCGAAGGGGGTACTGCTGGATCTTTGCCTCAATTTTTAATGCCAACGCAAAGCTCCAACGCATCCTTTGTTTAATATAAAAGTTTTTCGGTTTCATAGGTTAAAATTATGCTTGGTTTTAATTATGAGACGAAATCTACTTCTGTCGCCATTGACATCAAAACTAAAGAGCTGGATCTGTAGTTTACGGTATTCGGGTTGTTATTGTCAACAGTATAGAGCTTTCAGTTTCAGTGAATGGTTTTCAAAGTGGGCATCTGGATATTAAGTACATACTATCAATAACCAGCCGCTCTACCTATTATCTCTTTCAAATGCTATGGATATTAATTATTTCATCCACCTTGGATAAGAATATCACATCCTCTCCCGAACGAAAAGAGAAGCTTTTTCCATCGATTTTTCCCCATATCCTTTAAAAGCTCCAAACAACATATAATCACTTTCACAAACCCTTTCTGATGTAACTCTTTGTTTTGTGGTGGTATGTCTTCAGCAAAGGCAATGGTACAAATTTTCTTGCCACTCAACACACCCCCATGCTACAACTGGACCTATTTCTTCCTAAACAGCAAGCAACCCTTGCTTTAGAGTCTGCTTCACTTTTTAGCGCATCCCTGAAGCATCACAATAGGTACTTGAAAACATTGATTTTCCATTGCTGCCAGACAAAAACCGAAACAAGAGAAGCTTAACTGAGTATATTTGATGGGAAATGTAATAGTTAATTCACTAGCTGTATAGGTACTTATTTAGTATGCTCAGCTAGGTAGCTAGAAATTTAACCTTCCAGCCCTTCCAGTGCTGCATATGAAACTTGGCTCCAATTAAGGCATCCACAGGGCGAGAGCTCAAGAAGTTGATTGTAGGTCTGAGTGAATGCCTTTTAAAGTCTCTCTGTACACTATCGAACCCTGAGTTTGTTTATTGTATGACTGTATAGAAACAATATTCTTCTCTTTTTTCATTGCATTGTTTAAGTCCGTCAAATCCGCGAACCCTGCACAGCTGCAAAAATATCTAGAGGTATCGTGTTTGTGGCCGGCTTGCAATCGTGCGTGGAGAGTCATCGGTCTTTCTTTATTGCGAAGGCCAGAAAGAGATCTAGTTTTTACCTAAGGACTTGAAGCCAATTAGTGTATCTTTATTTCTGCTGAAGACGCTAGAATGACCGATTGATCAGCATACGGAACTGATCTTACTCACAAGTAAGTACTTGTGATTTTTATTCGCTTGCCGTTTTCTCAGAGGATCAAGTGCTTAGTCCTTGTCCTTATGTTGCTGAAGAAAAGCTGTAGGTAAGAGATAAGGTATCTCACCCAAAGTAATAACTTAGCTCTATGAAACCTTAGTGAAGCCTATTATGCTTTATGGGACTCAATCCACTGGCATTTGCTTAAGACACGCTAATCAAACACATAGAGTTCGGTCGTCTTTAGTATTTTTAAAGTTTTTAAAAGCTGCAGCTCTCTGCATCGAATATTCGTGAACCGGTTGTTAGGGACATTCTAAAACTCTGTTTCACTGTAATTTTTTGGCTTCCAGACTCGCGTAACGTTTCCCCGGCACATATGGTGGAATTAAAGAAGCAGTAGACACATTGTTCAAGAGTGTAACGCCAATAAGGAAGGAGCTCAAAACTGAGGGTGCGCAGGAAGTGTTTGACTTCTCTCTCAGTTGTGTCGCAAAAACCTGCATGGCTGACGATTTGGCGAGAAAAGGTAACCTTGAAACGATACCAACCGACAAGAAGTAGATTTGAGCGCCATTTACGACCTGGGGTTCACTTTTGGGGAAGTGGGCTGGAAATTAACTCCTTGAACGCTGGGAGAAAACTAGAACGTGTGCAGTTTGCAGATTCTTCGTTTAAATTAGCTTTTTATTTGAGATCAAAAATCGCATATAAACCATATTACCTCAGTTAGCTGGAGGATAATGAAATGGAATCACTTCGACACAATCTTCTGTACAGCTTTAGGGGAACTTACGATTTCAGTTGCAGTGCAGTTTTGCAGTTTACAACCAACCCAGGACCAAGTGGTCTCGGAGAACGACGTAAACCCTGTCAGCGGTCTCGCGATTAGCCTGCAGAGTTTCATCGATTGAGTAGTGGTTGTCGTTCAAAATCATATGGTATCACAAATGGTCCAAATATATATTCAACTGGGGACGGTCACCTAAACCAGCCTTACTTAATCTAGAAAAATCGAAACGAGCTTGGCTCGAGACTCCTAAATAAAAAAATTTATTATATTTTACTTTACATACATTTTCCTGCCAGGTTATAACTTGTAATCCGTATGCGTGTTCAACTCATAGTTAAATACTAAAAAGGAATTCGGAAGCAGCGTAAAAAGGCAAAAATGTAGGAGTAAATTGCCAAAAGCAACTAAAAAATAAGGAATAACCGCTACGAAAGAATGATGGTACGAAAGAACTAAATGGCGAAAATTCTTCCAAAAATAGTAGTAACGGCAAAAGTTGAATGCGAGATGCCGCAAATGCCTTGCCACATATGGCATACAGCGCACGTACTAGAGCACATAGCATGCTAAAGAATTTGGCATGTATGTGCCTATGTGGCATGCAGGGCCTGACTTTGTGCCGCGCTCAGCGTGCGATATGCGGTATTCATAGGCGCCCAATTTAATAGTGACAGACAACCTTTTCGTTAGCGCCATAACCAATGAAGCAGACACAATGCCCAATAGGCACGCGTACACACATAAATTCGCACACAAGCGCCGGGAATAAACGGCTGCTGTTTTTGAGCTGCATATAAATGCCAACAATTTGCTGTTAATGCCACCAATACACAAATACTGAGTAAACAAGTCAACACACATACGCAACCACATATATTTGTAGGCCTATGTGCACATGTACATGTACATGCATGTTTATTCGTGTTTAATGTATGAATGCTGAACTTTATCGTTTCCCCCCCATTATTATTGCTTACCCACATCTTACTTATCTTACTACATATGTATATGTATATATGTACGATATGTAATCCTCTTTTCTCTTTTCCTGCAGATTCGCATGCACATCACGAACAAATGGCCAATCAACAGCCGCCAGGCATCATTGGCGGTGTACCTGTGCCCGGTCCAATGACCGGTGCGACCAGCGCCACTGCCAGTCCGGCCAATATTGGCGGTGTGGTAGGTGCTGGTGGTGTGCCCGGAAGTGTTGGCCTCGGCACATCCGCCACCGCAGCGGTCAACGAGTTTAGCATTTTGAATTCATTTTGGTTTGCCTTGGCCGCCTTCATGCAACAGGGCTGCGACATATCACCGCGTTCCATCTCCGGTCGCATAGTTGGCGCCGCTTGGTGGTTTTTCACGCTCATTCTAATTTCATCGTACACAGCCAATTTGGCAGCATTTCTCACAGTTGAACGAATGGTGACACCAATCAATTCACCCGAAGACTTAGCTATGCAAACGGAAGTGCAGTATGGTACGCTGTTGCATGGCTCTACGTGGGATTTCTTCCGGGTAAGTACATACATACAATTGTGCGCATAGTTTGTATGCTAAATCGTGCATATACAGACATGTTAAGGTATAGCTATGAGGATGTGTTTGAAGATGTAGCGGAAGTAAGTATTTGACTCAGTGCGCAATTGGGAACATGCGTTATGCGAACGTATAATTTATGTTTGTATATATGTACATATACGCATTGCTGTATGTTATCCGGCTATACATATTTCTTTTCAACGAAATACTTACTTTGCCTTGTCCTCATCCACCTCTGGACATACCTCTCTTTTACCAGCTTCTCTAAGTTGGAAAATTCTGCGATGGTGATCCTGTTGTTGAGTCCAATAAAATAAGTATTTCTGGCTATCACAGAGTCCATCGTAGTCTGATTTTTCGACGTATACTCTACGTTTATAGCTGTTCGGATTCAGTAATCGCATTTACGTAGATTTCACGAAAAATTGGACTGTGATGGATTTCAGCTGGTATAACGATTTATACGACCAGATTGAAGAAGTCACACGACAGTGAGTGAGTGGGCAGAGCTCAAAATTGTGCTAAACGCGACCCTACTTAGACGTTTGGACATGCCGTCCTAGAGACAGCTTCTCTTCGTACTTCCAACAGCCTAGTCTAGGATCTTTTCCAAGATCTGGCTCACTTTAAGTGATGGTGGGCTCGCCAGGGCTGAAATTTCCCAACCTCCTATTTATTCCTCTTCTCTCGGCATCACGCAGCTTTGGCCATTGATAGGGTATCTGGGATTTCTCGTATTGCACTGCTTTAGCAACATGGAACTCTTCGTCTTAGGTGTCGCTTCTGCGTGGCTTTTAACAGACAACACCCTCTTCTGCAGGGGTACGATGAGGATGTAGAATTCCTTATTAAAATTTCGTGAATGCGCCGCGGCGGCTCTTGTGAGAAATTTCTTGGCTAACAGGTTTTTGACTGTTTATTTTCAAAGTCTAATTTAACAAAAGGGCATCGCCGTAAACTGCAATATGCCATCTTTAATGCCAAAGTATGCCTTCAGATGCCCCATTGCAAGTTATGTCAAAAAGTTGTTTATAACTTTAAAGTTGACTTATTTTGACTATAACTACAGGCCTATGACTTTTAGCAATGAATATTCTAAAAATTAAGTGAAATTAAAAGATATATGTTTTTATTTTCAAACCAATAAAAATTTAAAATTAAAATTAAATATAAAAAAGTTTCTAACAATTAAATGATAATAAAACAAATATGTTTCTTTTTAAAACAACGAATTCTAAAAATATAAAAAAAAAATAAATGAAATTCAAAACAAATTTATTTTTCTCTTTAAAATAATACAATCTAATAATTAAAAGGAAATTCAAACGAGTAATTTTTAAGCAAAAAACATAGTACCGTAAATTTCTTCATGACCAAATGGTCGTATCTAAGCGAAATTAGTACGGGACCACCCTTGAGGCAACGCCTCTCCGATAGGAAAAGAATTATCGAAATCGGTTGACGTGGTCCAAAGATAACATCCATGTAAAAAAAATATTCATATATATGTATATGGGGCGTTCCATACCAAAATGGACGGGGTTCACACTTCATGTGTTTCATTTGCTTCCAATTTTTGGGGATGGATAAACATAAGTTATAAACAAATATGAATTTTTTTTAATACTATTGTGATTTTCTTTCAAATGGCATATTTTCAAAAACTTATTTTTTTTTTTAAATTTGTATGTGAAAAATTTTTTAAGAAAAAAAAATTAAAATAAAAATGTATTTCTTGTTATAGAGAAGTTTGGTGTGTGTATGTGTGATTTTTTTCAAATTTTTTCCTTGCTCCATTCTCGGCATATTTGGAAAACTATTAAATCGATTTGTTTTTGTTTTTGTGCTGTAAAGATTTTAAAAATGTATTAATCAAATTTATCCATCAAACCTAAAAATTTTACACAAATCAAACACATGAAGTGTGAACACCGTCCATTTTGGCATGGAACGCCCCGATATATATTCTGACGAATTGATAACCTTCTCCTTTTTTTGAGGTCGGTTAAAAAGAGAATAAAAAAAGTGTAGCAAGTTATAAAATTAAAATTAAAAAAAGCAGAAAAGAAAAAATATAGAAAGAAAAAAATATCCAAAATTTAAAGTAATTAAAGAAAAATAAAATTTTAAATAAAAAAGAAAAAATTAACTACTAAAAAAACTATTTGTTATAATGAAAGAAGTCTGATGAGGAAATGTGGTGAAATAGCTATCACTTCTACCATTTTTTCAAATTATTGTTGCTTTTCCACAATAAGTTTTCATTAAAAAACGGCCTCGAGCTCAATAAAAATTGTTGAATATTAAAAAAATTATTAAATCTGTATATACTTACAAAAGAGTAGTAAATTTTTTACCGGAAATACATATAAAAATACAATAGCAAAATATTAAATCTTCGTAGTATTCCAATTATTCAAAAATGCATTGATCTAATATAGCTAAATAAGTAAAAAATAATAATATTTATTTACATATTTTAAAACTACTGAATTGCTCTCATCGTTCCTAGTGATTACTGTTGTATCCTTATACTGAGTACTCGACACACTTTTACATTTATAAATTTATGTAAGTCGAAAAAATGTACACTTTAAACGGCTTAAAGCCAGTAAAATAAACGAATTATTACTACAAAAGTGGTGCCAATTAAATCAAGCATTGTCGATTCCGTGCATTAAACGTTAACATACCTTTTTACAAGTACTACATATGTATGTATATGTTTCGAGTGTGAGTGCGCATGTATTAAAAAAACATAAAAATAAAAATATCTCAGAAGTTTCATTAATTGGCTGCTCGTTGATGCCAATGAAAATTCAAGTAACTTTTCACTTCATTTAATTTGCTGAATATTCAAGTTAGTTTTTGCTTTTCAAAAGTTTCTGTATCAGCTGTAAGAGTGTGTGTGTGTGTGTGTTTGAGTGTTCGAATGTTTGAATGATGATTTCTCAACCTGTGCCACGTAAGCGTACGTGTTTTTTAAGTATTAAATCAAGCTTTGATGCATGCGCTAGCATTTGCATACATGTGAACATTAGGATGCCTCACTAAAAAAAAAGTCGCAATTTTTTTACCGAAATTATAAAATGTATAATTTTTAAAGACTTTCGGCAAAATAATTCGGAGAAGTATTTAGATTTCCGTAAGCTAAAACGATTTGAAAAAAAAATCCAAAAATCGAATTTCTTATAAATAAAATTAAATTTTCCAAAAAAAACACCGCACATGGTAGAGTTTAAGCTGAAAAGGTCTACATAGAAATATTTGAACATTTTATTAACGGAATAAAAATAATAAAATTTTTTGGAGGCACTTTGAAAGCAGGCCAGCTCAAAAAAAATATTTTGGCGAAAAACCTAAAATTTTATAAGTTTTATAATTCCAACGAAAAAGCTAGTACCATTTTTTTTTTTGTATGGAAAGTGATGCACCTTAATACAAATACATATTTCATACATAAGCTCATACGTACTGCAGCTGCTTGTTAAATTTAATTTTATCGATGTATGCTGCTGACTTTTGATATTCCGACACATTTGATTAATTTGTGATGTGACTTCCACACACACACACATCGACGACGACGAGTTGAATTTTTTCTTTGAATTTAAACTTGCACTGATGTGCACACACACACACACATGTTGCTGAGTATGAAAGCATCTTTTTGCCAAGAGAATTTTGCTACAATCAAGAATACCAAAAAAAAAAACATAAAAATAAAATAAGTTTCGACTTTCCAAGTCTTCGAAGCACTTTAGTCCTGGCGATTCTGATTCTGTTTCTGATTCTGAAAGTTGCAGTAATAAAATTT
>NW_023458566.1:12315965-12321347 GCF_013731165.1 Rhagoletis pomonella
CAGGAGATGCACATAAATAAAAACGATGTTGTGGCAGTGTTGAAAACTGAGAATGAGCAAATGATGTTGTGCATTGGGTATTGATGCAAGCAAACATAGTGGATGCGAGTGGTCTTATAGAAATCTGAATATGGCAAAAACACAAAGGACTCTCTAACTGTGAACATCCACTTAAATTCTAGCATGCACTTTCTCTATGTAAAATGAAGTTGGAGAACTATTCTTATATTCCATTGAGCTACCCTGAAATAGTATGAATCAAAACTCTTCGCTTCATTTCGAATTTTAGCTTGCCGAGGGAAACTCTTTTGTTGCAGTAATTCACCTGAAACTGGCTGTAAATTTCTACAGCTATGAAGGTCAAAAAAGAAGCTCTAAATTACATTCAAATACAAATTCGCTGCAGCAGGCACATATGTATGTATGTATATGCTTCCATAGTATCTGATATCTAACATTTATTGTGAAGTCGAACTTGCAATATCAAACTCCAGTCAAATTAGTATATGCCTTTTCAAATCGGAAGTTTGCGAGCCGATTGGACCGGATAAGGGGAAATTGCCACTACACACTTTCACACGAATGAAACGTACCACTTTTTCAACCTGCTTTTCGTCTCTCAAATGTCAGCACTAAAATCGAGTTTTATTGGTTAGCGGCACCCATTCATATGTAGTTATTCATACACATGTAGAAACTGTGTCCGTGGATTTTTTGGTTATTATACACTATGTTCATTTATGTGCTGCAATTGGTTGCAGCTCCAGCTGTGGACTGTCAAAAATAATTGCAGTGCATGCCACTCAAACGTCAATGATTTTTTTTGTGGCATACTTTTGAGAGCCATCATTCATAGCGCGGTCTTGTCATGAAGCAGTCTACTACAAAGCTTGCGTACGATTTACATACTTATATTTATATATATATGAAAACTTTGCAAACTCTAGTTTAATATTAACTAGTTTAATATTTCAAAGCCTGGTGAATATGCAAAGTTACTGCGCATAGATTTTCGGTATACAAACATAAGTATATAAGAAATAAGTACCCGTAAACTCGGTCTAAATTAAAATTGATTTATATACCTTTTATCCACGATTGAGAGAATACAAAGGTTGCGCCGATCTCGGACCGCTATTCCTCTCTTAACGAATTTGACAGAATCGTTGTTTGCATGACGTCACACTGGTGCAACTTGTTTACGTTTTCCTTGCAACATTTTTTCTTCTTCTTCCATTCTTGCTCACGTTTTGGCATTTCTCTCTCGCAATTGCACCAGTGTGACGTCACACAAAAGTTATTCTCAAAAATCCTCTCTGATCGGCGCAATCTTGTATTATATCATTCTTGCCTTTTATCTACTAAGGTAACTGCATAGCTTAACAATTAGGGATATGTAATTCTCCCAAATAGGTTCTTCTTCTTGTTTGGCGCTGCCAGCATCTAAGCAATTTTTAGGTGAGTTCAATAAAGCACGACAGTTATTCCGCTTCTGTAGCAAAGACGCCAACTGGAAATGCCAAGCAAAGCGCAACTGCTGCCAGCATCGGGATCCGCGTCGAATCCTTGCAGGCCTGGAGAATTTGTGTCTATTTGTATGAAATTTATTTTAATTCGCTGCACTATGTCTATGTACTTGTAAAGCTCATACGCTCCTTTGTCTGCTGCATTCGCCGTCACCAACGTGCAAACCTTTTTCTCGATTACTCGAAAAGCTGCCACATGGTATGTTATCTATGCTTCTGCAGAGCACAACGAGTGACTTATACAGTGTGGGTTTCATGCGACCAGATAGGTCTTCACTTCTCAGTTGCCTACTCAATCAACAGTAGCAATTGTTTCAAGGTTGATTCTTAGTAGTCTTCGGACCAGAAAATATCATCAGTATTAATGCTGGTTTTCATATAAACGAACTATGTTGACTCCTTGCGCGAAGACAATAAGTATTTCGTCTTTCCTCTTTCTTCTCCACACCCACTCGCTTGGCTCTCATACCAATGTGCGAAATGGCAGAACAGACTCAGCCAGCCAAGCAGCCAGTTAAGTAGAGGGTCCTTCCAAATTAAAGATCTGAACACTTCAGGTGCTAACCCTCAAATCGTAGTACCTTAAATGTGTGGCGTTGATTTATTAGAAAATAACTTTTTCTAACATTAGGAAGTTCTTCCTCCCTCCCCCTACTTTAGCCGAAGACTCGATTTGATGCGTCTAGCATTATGCCCTTATGCACAGACGGCTTTAAAATCATAGAAGTCATTGGTTCAGCCAGCGGTGGGTCCATAATGAGACGATGATTGTCTATGGGAAATTTGTCAAGCGAAGGTCCACGCCTTTAGTCGACTTTTATCCTTAAGGAGAGTTAGGCAGCACAAAAGCCTCTATTGCCCTTTGATGTTAATTCAGGTATAATGCCTGAGTTCATTGAGATGCTTAACGATCTTCAGCCACGTTGAGCACCAGATCATAGACGACAGCTTAGCCCGGAAGGCTGCAGCCTCCACTCCCACAAAGCTGAGCCATTTCTTGCCGCGGTTCCAAACACGATGAGGAAAGAGGTTAGCGTATTCGAATGAGAAAAAGGCACTAAAAGACGTTGTTAAAGGAAACGCATACTAGGTTGGTACAATCTAAAAAGATATGGGCTTCAAATTAATTAGTCTCTCTGAAGATAAACTAAGGATTATCAGGGTCATTTTATCAGGATTCTGCAGACTTAGAGGCCATCTGCTTAAGTGGTTTGGTTCAATTATATCAGCCAAAAAGACCATACACCGACTGCTCGAGTATTAAGCACCCAGTTTTCCAAACAAATTTCTTACACTTCCTGCATTGGACTATAACTTAAACTAACTAACTAAATTTCACAGCTAATTAAAATACAATTTTATAGTTGTAGATCAGCAGTGTGCCGTTAAATATGTAGTTGAATATCAAGTAGCAACTAAAACTCGTAATTGAAAATAGTTTCGAACAAAAGCTCAATAAATCCTTGCACACGTTCTAGCAATAAACTGAACTTTCGATAATCTTCTGTATTTGTACGAAATATTCCATACTCAATTTGAGCTACGGGTACTTCCTTCGAGCACCTTTTGTTGGAGCGAACTATGTATTTGTAAGCATCTCACATATTTCATCATGCAGGAAAATTTATTAATTTAATTGAATTTTCGACGCCATCCACGCATGGAGTGCCCACACAAAGGTATCAGCAAAAAAATAAGAAGAAAATTATCAGCATCCGCATACAATAATTGCGCAATTTATTAAAATTCTACGAATTTTTCCAAATATTTCCGTTCTGCCACACAAGACACCCCCGCTTTGGCCAACCGAACACTTTTAAGATCCTTTTACAAATTCTTCGCCCCAACAGCTCTTTTTGGCAAAAGCTACGGCATCACAAAAGCAATTTTCAGCAGCCATTCTTTCCGACTTCCGTATGTTAAAGTAGGCATATGCCGTACTATGTAGGCCTAAACACATGCATATGTACATACATAAATATGTTTTTGAGTTAATGCACACACATCCATGGTGAAGTACCATTTCATGGTGCTTGGGTACGGGCGTAATGGCGTGTTATGTATGCCTATTTTTATTTGTATATATGTATGTATATAGGTTCATATCGGTAGATGTACTTTAGGGTACATCACACTCCATACAAAAAATATTTAAATTTTCTTTGCATCGGAACTATAAAACTTATTGTATTTTATTTAGTACTTCGGTTAAAGTATTTTAGAGAAATGTTGCTGGACCGATTTGAATATGTCTCCAAATATCGAGTGTTTTACAAGGTGGCGCAAAAGTAACCTTGCGATGGCGCTAAAGTAATCCTCCTATCAGAAAATGCTATAAATTTTGCGATTGGCCCCTAATGTCAGTTCTGTTTTGACATTTGTGTAGTAAACACATGCGAAATACACGTTAATAAACAATGTTACGCTACACTGCTCCAGAACGCGGAATATTGCTGACTATTTATTTGACTTTGGCACAACGCATCGCAAGGTTACTTTTGCGCCGCAAGGTTACTTTTGCGCCACCCTGTATAAATAAAATTAATTATACTTTTTTTTTCAGAAAATCACCTCAGATGATAAAACAGTTTAAGCTACATACAAATTTTTAAAAAACCTTGCAAACGGAATCAAAATAAACAGATTTTTTGAGATATTTTTTAATCCGTCTAACTAACCGGAAGTCCTTAAATATACTAGGTTGTATGATTCCGGTGAAAAAGCCGCAATTTTTTTTTTTTTTTGGTGTGTCACCCTAATGTACATAAATGTTTAAAAGGATCTACATATTTGCAACGAGTATTACATATGAATTTTTGTACACATAATGTATTTATAATGAATCAGCACATGTGTATGTATATATGTATGTATGTATATAAATTTGTTATGCATGTAAATCTATTTCAATTTTATTTTATTTTATTTTTTCTTTTTCACTTTCATTTTTTCCGCAGAGATCCCAAATCGGCTTACATAACAAAATGTGGGAGTACATGAATTCGCGCAAGCATGTCTTTGTTAGCACTTACGATGAAGGCATACGTCGGGTGCGTACGTCAAAAGGCAAGTATGCACTATTGATGGAATCACCAAAGAATGAATACGTAAATGCCAGGGAACCATGCGATACGATGAAAGTCGGCCGTAATCTGGATACGAAAGGATTTGGCATCGCCACGCCAATCGGATCACCGTTGAGGTGAGTGTATAGGCGCGCATAGTTGTATTGAATACTGTCAAATTATGTGGTAAAAAGGGTGAAGAGGTGTCGGTGAAAATAAGCAAAGAGCAGCAAGTAATCCTGACTAAGAAAGCAAGTAATCCTGAAAGAAAAAAGGCTGCGCATGTGTGTGTTTATGAAGTATACAGGTATTCATAGGGCAAGGAAAACTATTGCCTTATGTCAATTTATTTATTTTGCAGGTAAATAATATTGAGATGCTTTTCTCTAGAGAAATCTGGAGAAATTAAAATTTTTAAATACTGACTTTCCGATAGATACGTAAAAAAATCCAAAAAAATGCTCTACATATTTGTACATCTGTGCTCAAAATAACGGCTCGGCAAGTCCTCCCCTTTCCCTACGTAAAAGTAAATTAATAAACAGAAAAATTGGACTTGATTTTTTTTTCGACCGGACTAAATTTCGTTGTTCATAGGTAACTCATACGCCATGACATACGGGTAATCGTACTTTAGGCAGACAGGCAAGTAGGCACGTGCACGCCTTTTGGGGTTGGGCTTTGAAATAATAATTTTCTTATAATGCACTCAAAAAAAATAACAAAAGCCCGCACCGATCCCATGTCAGCTTTACGACTTGATGTCTGCCTAAAGTACGAGTACTAGTTTG
>NW_023458566.1:12321447-12326568 GCF_013731165.1 Rhagoletis pomonella
TACTTACCCGGAAGAAATCCCACGTAGAGCCATGCAACAGCGTACCATACTGCACTTCCGTTTGCATAGCTAAGTCTTCGGGTGAATTGATTGGTGTCACCATTCGTTCGACTGTGAGAAATGCTGCCAAATTGGCTGTGTACGATGAAATTAGAATGAGCGTGAAAAACCACCAAGCGGCGCCAACTATGCGACCGGAGATGGAAAGCGGTGATATGTCGCAGTCCTGTTGCATGAAGGCGGCCAAGGCAAACCAAAATGAATTCAAAATGCTAAACTCGTTGACCGCTGCGGTGGCGGATGTGCCGAGGCCAACACTTCCGGGCACACCACCAGCACCTACCACACCGCCAATATTGGCCGGACTGGCAGTGGCGCTGGTCGCACCGGTCATTCGACCGGGCACAGGTACACCGCCAATGATGCCAGGCGGCTGTTGATTTGCCATTTGTTCGTGATGTGCATGCGAATCTGCAGGAAAAGAGAAAAGAGGATTACATATCGTACATATATACATACATATATGTAGTAAGATAAGTAAGATGTGGGTAAGCAATAATAATGGGGGGGAAACGATAAAGTTCAGCATTCATACATTAAACACGAATAAACATGCATGTGCATGTACATGTGCACATAGGCATACAAATACATATATGTGGTTGTGTGTGTGTGTGTTTTGCCTTGTTTACTCTGTATAGTTTATTTGTGTATTGGTGGCATTAACAGCAAATTGTTGGCATTTATATGCAGCTCAAAAACAGCAGCCGTTTATTCCCAGCGCTTGTGTGCGAATTTATGTGTGTATGTACGCGTGCCTATTGGGCATTGTGTCTGCTTCATTGGTTATGGCGCTAACGAAAAGGTTGTCTGTCACTATTAAATTGCGCGCCTATGAATACCGCATATCGCACGCTGAGCGCGGCACAAAGTCAGGCCCTGCATGCCACATAGGCACATGCCAAATTCTTTAGCATGCTATGTGCTCTAGTACGTGCGCTGTATGCCATATGTGGCAAGGCATTTGCGGCATCTCGCATTCAACTTTTGCCGTTACTACTATTTTTGGAAGAATTTTCGCCATTTAGTTTTTTCGTACCATCATTCTTTCGTAGCTGTTATTCCTTATTTTTAAGTTGCTTTTGGCAATTTTTTCTACATTTTTGCCCTTTTGCGCTGCTTCCGAATTCTTTTTTAGTATTTAACTATGAGCTGAACACGCATACGGATTACAAGTTATAACCTGGCAGGAAAATGTATGTAAAGTAAAATATAATAAAATTTTTTATTTAGGAGATTCGCGCCAAGCTCGTTTCGATTTTTCTAGATTAAGTAAGGCTGGTTTAGGTGACCGTCCCCAGTTGGATATATATTTGGACCATTTGTGATACCATATGATTTTGAACGACAACCACTACTCAATCGATGAAACTCTGCAGGCTAATCGCGAGACCGCTGACAGGGTTTACGTCGTTCTCCGAGACCACTTGGCCCTGGGTTGGTTGTAAACTTCAAAACTGCACTGCAACTGAAATCTTAAGTTCCCTAAAGCTGTATAGAAGATAGTGTCGAAGTGGTTCCATCTCATCATCCTCCAGCTAACTGAGGTAATATGTTTTATAACAACCGGTCCACGAATATTCGACGCAGACAGCTGCAGCTTTTAAAAAATCATGGCTTTCTTCTTCCAGTTACCCCGCCCAACCCATTTTTGTCCGAAATGACAACAAAATTTGAAATACACTACTAATACTAAAGACGACCGAACTCTATGTGTTTGATTAGCGTATCTTACGCAAATACCATTGGATTGAGCCCCATATAGCATAATAGGCTTCACTAAGGTTTCATAGAGCTAAGTTATTACTTTGGGTGAGATACCTTATCTCTTACCTACATCTTTTCTTCAGCAACATAAAGCAACTGATGCCTTCCTCATTTATTTTTCAATGTAAGGTTTTCATCACAGCTTCTTTTATAGGACAAGGACTAAGCACTTCATCCTCTGAGAAAACGGCAAGCGAATAAAAATCACAAGTACTTGCTTGAGAGTAAAACCAGTTCCGTATGCTGATCAATAAGTCTCTCTAGCGTCTTCAGCAGAAATAAAGATACACTAATTGGCTTCAAGTCCTTAGGTAAAAACTAGATCTCTTTCTGGCCTTCGCAATAAAAAAAGCGAGCGAAGACCCTCCATGCACGATTGCAAGCCGACCACAAACACCACAGCTCTAGATATATTTGACGGACTTAAACAATGCAATGAAAAGGGAGGAGGATATTGTTTCTATACAGTCATGCAATAAACAAACTCTGGGCTCCATAGTGTACACAGAGACTTTAAAAGGCATTCACTCAGACCTGCAATCAACTTCTTGAGCTCTCGCCTTGTGAATGCCTTATGTGGAGCCAAGCTTCATATGCAGCACTCGAAGGGCTACCTAGCTGAGCATACTAAATAAGTACCTATACAGCTAGTGAATTAAGTATTACATTTCCCATCAAATCTACACAGCAAAGCTTCTCTTGTTTCGGTTTTAGTCTGACAAAAATAGAACAGCGATGGTTTTAAGCACATATCGTGATGCTTCAAGAATGCGCAAAAAAGTGAAGCAGAATCCAAAAAAGAGGTTTGCTTGCTGTTTAGAAAGAAAGAGGTCCAGTTGTAACTTGCGGGGTGTGTTGAGTGGTAAGAAAATTATTCAAGCAAAGATTCCGACACAATTGTACCGTTGTTGCCTTTGCTGAAGACATACTACCACAAAATAAAGAGTTACATCAGAAAAGGTTTGTGAAAGTGATTATATGTAGTTTGGAGCTTTTAAACGATATGGAGACAAATCGGTGGAAAAAGCTTCTCTTTTCATTCGGGAGAGGATATAATATTCTTATCCTAGGTAAATGTAATAATTAATATCCATAGCATTTAGAAGAGATAATAGTTAGAGCGGCTGGTTATTGATAGCATGCACTTAATATCAAGATGCCCACTTTGAAAACCATTCACTGAAACTGAAAGCTCTATACTTTTGATAATAACAACTCGAATACCGTAAACGAAAGAATCAGCTATTTAGTTTTGATGTCAATGGTAACACAAGTAGATTTCGTCTCATAATTAAAGCCAAGCATAATTTTACCCTATGAAACCGAAAAACTTTTATATTAAACAAAGGATGCGTTGGAGCTTTGCGTTGGCATTAACGATTATGACATTTATAATACTCGCTTACCGAAAATAAAAATTCTATTTGAGGCAAAGATCCAGCAGTATCCCCTTCGAAACCGAACTAGAAGCTGCAGCCTTAACTGCCTACCATTCGATTTTCCTGCAGACTGCAAAAGTAAACTTGTATGTATGTCGTGATTGTTTTTCTTGTACATATGTATTCGACGTCCGGCCGGTTCAAAGCACCATCATCCCACTAAGGGCCGAACTACATAAATGTAGTAAGTGAGGATGATGAAATTTCGTTAGCAGCACGAAAAATTTTGTTGGCCATTTTTGGTTACAGACATGCATGCACATATGTAAATACATATATGTATATGAAAGCATATACTACATATGTATGTGTTTTGGCGCCTTCATGTGTATATATATGTAGATAGGAGAAAGCTTTTAGAAATTAAATTAAGGCACAGCCTTCATCTGATAGATGTTCTGCTGCTGCTGCTGTTGGTGCGAAGCAACAACATCAACAACGTGGAAATATTTCAGTAAGTCAGACAACTCGTTGGCATTTGCATGACTAAATACATACATACATATGTACATACATATAGCAAACTATATAGTAATAGTGCTTGTACCCACACTAACACATACATACATATGTGCATATGTACATCTGCCTGTAATGCTAGGTTTTCCATGACTCCTGGACTGCTTGTCCGCCCTGCTTGTCCGCCCTGCTTGCCTGCATCCTATGTCACTATAATTTGTGACTTTGATGTGTAGCCAGATTAGAACGAGTGAATTAAATGAACGCATCCTAATTGAAAGGATTTGTGATTTGTGGCCAGGATTGCTGCTAAATTGCCAATCGAATTGTCCGTCGCACATATGCACATACACACATACGTACGTACGTATGTATAGAATTAGCTACGAGCATTTTAAGTGTAGCAGCAAAGGGAGTCTATGAATTCGTTGGAAAGGAAATCGATTGCCGAATAGCAAAAGAGAAGAGACAAAAACAAAAACAAAACGGAAATTTAAATTTTAAGTAAAGTACTAAGCTTGGTAAATATACAAAGTGAAAGTTTATTGAGTTGTAATTATTTAAAATTGAAGAACTCAGCTCTATGCGATTTTAATTAGCAAACACGAATTTTGAAATATGTAAGTTGACGGAATTAATGTAGTTAAAAAAAAAATTAAAACTGTTAAACCTGAATTGAAAATTTTATTTTTGTTTCATTTCACTTGATTGATGAGAGTTGAAGATACAAGAGTAGAAACAGAATGCAAATAGAGATTAAATTTGTGCGATTTTGAAGCTTCCATATTCGCGTTCGTAAGACAGTTTCTCCCAGGATGATAGTTAACGAAATTTAAAAAAAAAATCAAGAATGATTCACAAAACAGAGTAAATTAAAACAAAAAAAGAAAAATAAAATTAATAAACTTTTTAATATACCAAGTTCTTGTAAAAGTACTAAAAAGGAGAAATTAATTTTTCCTAGTCTCATAAAATTTGTTTCGATAAATTTTGATTTTAAGATTTTAGCAAAAGTCATTATCTATTAAAAAAGTTTGAGATTAATAAACCTAGGATCGTGTAATTTTGCAAAAGATATTAAAATGATTCAACGATATTCTGATATAAAAAAAAAAAAGTTTCAAATGTTAAGCTCTCACCCCTAGGGTTTTTCTGAATGGAAAAAATATACCCATATTTGTTTGTGTTTAGATATGTACATAGTATTTCAAAGCCCATGAAGTTTTTCATGTATCTACTGTTCTAAGGGGACACTTTTTTGTAGAAATGGTATAAAATTCTTGGATGTTTTCGGTCGGAAAACTCGGTTTCTTTTCAGGACAATTCCAGTAATAATATACAACTTTTTATTTTACCATTTTTTAATACTAGATAACGATTTTTTATGGGTACCCCC
>NW_023458566.1:12326668-12330610 GCF_013731165.1 Rhagoletis pomonella
GCCACACAGATGTGCCACATCAGTTGCCTATTTACCAATCCCACCCAACAAGATTCAGCTCAAATGCTGCTGTCTGCTGCAACTTGTCTGGTACGTTGTCATTTGTGCTGACAACCAGGCTCAGTTCACTTTCATCAAATTTTATATTTTTCATATTTTTTTTCGTACTGGTATTGATTTCAGGCAATTACACGACATGACAGCGTAAATCAATCAAAGAAAAATTTTGTTACTGCAACTTTCAGAATCAGAAACAGAATCAGAATCGTCAGGACTAAAGTGCTTCGAAGACTTGGAAAGTCGAAACTTATTTTTTTTAATTTTTATTTTTTTGGTATTCTTGAATGCAGCAAAATTCTCTTGGCAAAAAGATGCTTTCATACTCAGCAACATATGTGTGTGTGTGTGCACATCAGTGCAAGCTTAAATTCAAAGAAAAAATTCAACTCGTCGTCGTCGATGTGTGTGTGTGTGTGGAACTCACATCACAAATTAATCAAATGTGTCGGAATATCAAAAGTCAGCAGCATACATCGATAAAATTAAATTTAACAAGCAGCCGCAGTACGTATGAGCGTATCTATGTATGCAATATGTATGTGTATTAAGATGCATCACTATCCATAAAAAAAAAAAAAAAAAAAAAAATGGTACTGCTTTTTCGTTGGAATTACAAAACTTATAAAATTTTAAGTTTTTCGCCAAAATATTTGAGCTGGCCTGCTTTGAAAGCGCCTCCAAAAAATTTTATTATTTTTATTCCGTTGATAAAATGTTCAAACATTTTTATGCAGACCTTTTAAGCTTAAACTCTTCTACTGTGTGAGGTGTGTTTTTGGAAAATTTCATTTTATTTGTAAGAAATTAGATTTTTGGAGTTTTTTTTTCAAATCGTTTTAGCTTACGTAAATCTTAATACTTCACCGAATTATTTTGGCGGACTTCTTTAAAAATTATACATTTTATAATTTCGGTGAAAAAATTACGACTTTTTTTTCAGTGAGGCATCCTAATGCTCACATGTATGCAAATGCTAGCGCACGCATCAAAGCTTGATTTAATACTTAAAAAACACGTACGCTTACGTGGCACAGGTTGAGAAATCATCATTCAAACATTCGAACACTCAAACACACACACACTCTTACAGCTGATACAGAAACTTTTGAAAAGCAAAAACTAACTTGAATATTCAGCAAATTAAATGAAGTGAAAAGTTACTTGAATTTTCATTGGTATCAACGAGCAGCCAATTAATGAAACTTCTGAGATATTTTCATTTTTATGTTTTTTTAAAGTATGCACACTCACACTCGAAACATATACATACATATGTAGTACTTGTGAAAAGGTCTGTTAACGTTTAATGCATGGAATCGACAATGCTTGATTTAATTGGCACCACTTTTGTAATAATAATTCGTTTATTTTACTGGCTTTAAGCCGTTTAAAGTGAACATTTTTTTCGACTTACATAAATTTATAAATGTAAAAATGTGTCCAGTACTCAGTATAAGGATACAACAGTAACCACTAGGAGCAATGAGAGCAGTTCAGTAGTTTTAAAATATTATTATTTTTTACTTATTTAGCTATATTAGATCAATGCATTTTTGAATAATTGGAATACTTGCTACGAAGATTTAATATTTTGCTATTGTATTTTTTATATTTCCAGTATTACTACTCCATTCTATTATTTCCAGTACTACTACTCTACTTTTGTAAGTACATACTGATTTAATTGTTTCAGGAGCAATTCGAGAGTCTCCGGGTTTAACGATCGAATGTCAAAACGTTCACGATAAACGAGAGACTGTCAGAAGTTTAGATATCTTTAACTTGCAATATGAATCATCAAGTAGCACGAATTGATCGATTGGACAAAGTAGCCGCAACGTCACCGGTCAATTTTCTTGTATTTTTTAATAATTTTTTTTTATTTTAAATTTTTTTCAATTTATGATTTTATTTTTTTAAGTTCATTTCATTTTAGGATCTTATTTCTACAATTTTTTTATCTTATGTAATTTGATTTTTTCTTTTTTAAATTAAATTTTATATATTTTTTAAATTTCTTTAAATTTCTATGTATTTTTTCCTCCTATTTTTTACTTCAATTAATTTTTAGTAGCTTGCTACACTTTTTTTATTCTATTTTTAAACGACTTAAAAAAAAATTTGTAAATTCCTAATGTACTCATTTTACTCAACAAAAAAATTCATAACTCTAATTATTGTAGAGTGCACCCCATAATACTAAATATTGGGCAATACTCAGAGCTACCATTGTGATTGGTTTAGTTTTTTTTTTGAGATGGCATATTATCAAAAACTGTTTTTCTTAACCAAAAAAATTGTATGTGAAAAATTGTTTAAGAAAAAAAATTTAAAATTTATTTCTTTTCATAAAGAAGTTTGATGTGAGTATGTGTAATTTTTGTAAATTTTTTCCTCGCCCCGTTCTCGAGATATTGGGAAAACTATTAAATCGATTTGTTTTTGTTTTTGTGCTGCAAAGTTTTTAAAAATGTATTAATCAAGCTCAAATTTCATATTTATTTTTATTTATTTTATTATGTTTATCCATCAACCCTGAAAATTTGAAACAAATCAAACACATGAAGTGTGAACCCCGTCCATTTTGGTATGGATATATAAGTGTATACTTTTTTTTTACATGGATGTTATCTTTGGACCACGTCAAACGATTTTGATAAATCTTTTCCCATTAGAAAGGCGGTGCCTCAAGAGTGGTCCCGTACTAATTTGGCTTAGATCCGACCATTTGGCCATGAAAAAATTAACGGTTTTATGTTTTTAGCTTAAAAATTACTCGTTTGAATTTCCTTTTAATTTGTTTTGAATTTCATATTTTTTTTCTATTTTTAGAATTTGTTGTTTTAAAAAGGAACATATTCGTTTTATTAATTTAATTTTCACTTTTTGTTGGTTTCAAAATAAAAACATATAATTTTTAATTTCACTCATTTTTTAGAATATTCATTGCTAAAAGACATAGGCCCGTAGTTATAGTAAAAATAAAGTCAACTTTAAGGTTATAAACAACTTTTTGACATAACCTGCAATGGCACATCTGAAAACAGCCTTTGGCGTTGAAGAGGGCCTATTGCAGTTTACGGCGATGCCTTTTTGTTAAATTAGACTTTGAAAATACGCCGTAAAAAAGATGTCAGCCAAGAAATTTCCCACAAGAGCCGCCGCGGCGCATTTACGAAATTTTAATAAGGAATTCTATGACCTAATCTCATCGTACCCCTTCGGAAGAGAGCGTGGTCTGTTAAGAGCCACGCAGAAGCGACACGTAAGACGAAGTGTTCCGTGTTGCTAAAGCAGAGCAATACGAGAAATCCAAGCCACCCTGTCAATGGCGACAGCCGAGCGATGCCGAGAGAAGAGGAATGAATAGGAAGGAGGTCGGGAAATTTCAGTCCTGGCGAGCCCACCATCACTTACCGTGAGTAAGATCTTGGAAAAGATCCTAGACTAGACTTTTGGGAGTACGAAAAGAAGCTGTCTCCATGTCCAAACGTCTGAGTAGAGTGGCTTTGAGCACAATTTTGAGCTCTGCTCACTCACTCACTGTCGTGTGACTTCTTCAATCTGGTCGCATAAAGCGTTAGAACAGCTGAAATCCATCACAGTCCATTTTTTCGTGAAATCTACGAAAATGCTATTACTGTATTCGAATAGCTACAAACGTAGAGTATACGTCGAAAAATCAGACTACGATGGATTCTGTGATAGCCAGCACTATTTATATCATTGAGGTCTAGACGAGGACCACCATTGCATAATTTTTCAACTTAGAGAAGCTGGTAAAAGAGTGTTATGTCCAGAGGTGGATGAGGACAAGGCAAAGTAAGTATTTCGTTGAAAAGATTTTTCGACTTGGAACTCAAAGATGGACACCAAAAGCAA
>NW_023458566.1:12330710-12361160 GCF_013731165.1 Rhagoletis pomonella
AAATGAAATTGTTAGCTTGATGGCAAGCGAATTACGAAAGACTCCAGTAGTAAATATGTACATATGAATATATCGATGTATGTAGGTATGTATATATCAAAATATGTAAGAGAACACATTTTGCATACTTTCAAAAAAATATACATATATATGTACATAGTATAATTTGATTACTTTTGCATGAATTTGTGTGCGTAGCAGTGCAAATTGGAACACTCTACCACATGCAAGCGAATTAAATCTCATGTCTAAACTACTTTAAATGTTTAAAGTGCCGAAGTACATACACATACATATATGTACATATGTAAGTATTTTATGCTTTCGCAAAGGCGTAAAAGCATAGACAGACGACAGCGCTGATCCAGATCAACTTTTTAGCTCGGAATTATCTCAGGAATTAACTGCAGTTGATCCGAATTAAGTCCTAGAGTAAAGCGAGTTGGGAGCATTTTCGATGAGAACACTAAACAAAATTTAGAGAACGTACAACAGATAGAAATCCAATGAAAATTGAATAAAAGCTTATATGAATTAAAATAGAGAACGCAAAACCGCGGGCAAGGAGGATGTGTATTCAACGCTCTTTGAGCCCAGGTAGCCGTGTGGTCGGTCGGCACTGTTTACTAAAACTCAGTAGCGCCCTGGTTCGAATCACATTCCGAAAATCATTTGTCGGAATTTTGATATAGCTGCTCCATTTATGAAACCCCGTTTTCAAAACGAAACAGATGAACTTTTGTTTTTGCTTATTCAATTTTCAAATCGGTTGAACGGCTGATTGTTTGACACTTTATCAGATTTCACAGGCAAAGCTTCTTCGGGTTAATTGTGGCAACTTCTGACAAAGAGAGGACCGATTATACTCGCCCATCTTCCCCTACTTTGTCAGAAAACCGAGTACGGGGACGCTTTCTGGAAAATTCGCGTAAATTCTGGCAGCTTCCTAATATATTTCAGTTCTTGTAAGGCTTGAAAGAAAATATTTTGCACCAGCCTAACGTAGTACTACACCTATGTAGTCTAAAATATGTAGCCTAAAATACTACACATATGTATGTATATGCAAATCAAAACAACCGAATTTAAATCCACACCCCTTACCTGTCAGTCAGCGCGCCATATTACTAGCCACAAGCTGACAAATTTCCAACACTGCTGAGCACTCATATGCTCACAAAAATAAAACCACATGCCAAGCATACATATATATATACATATCGAGCCCTAACCGCCAAAATAACGTAAGCGACATTTTTTTCTAAATTTTCTTTTTGATGCAGAAATATTCCTAGAGCATTTAGATGTATTTCTGCATCAAAAAGAAAATTTTGAAAAAAATGTCGCTTACGTTATTTTGGCGGTTAGGGCTCGATATGTACATATGCATGCATTTGCTTACATGACAACATTTTAACATACTCAGGCACAGCATTTGGGATTTAAATATAGCTCTTACACACACACACACACACGTCCATGTTAAAGTATAAGCAAAGGTCACAGGCTGAACGCCCAAAAATGTGCAACGACAGATTACACGCTCTGAGGCTAATCGCAGCAGTTGCCAAGTTTCTGCGCGGATATCTACAAATATTCATTAGTTGTTTTTGTTATTACTCATATACAGTATGTATATAATTGCCTGGGTAAATATTTACTTTTGTTTGTTGGTGGAGTATTCGTTGTTTACTTGTGACCTCGTTAAAGGTGAAAAGTTTGCCTGTCAGACAAGCTGGGAAAAATTAAAAGCTAAAAAAAAATATGTAAGCAGATTACACGCACATTAATGCCAGCCAGTAAACATACTGAATAGACGCATACAAGGTGATGCGTATATTAAAATTTGCGGGTTAGACTTTTTGAAACATTTAATTTTTTTTAAGTATATTTAAATTTTACATGCATACATATATACACATATATTCCACGAAGTTGCCTAAAATAAATATTTCATCTGCGAAAAGACGAAAAAACATATTTATGTTGGACACTTTTACACAATAAATATTCCTCGGTATTCCAAGCCGATGAATTTGCTATTCTTATGGCCATGGAAATGCAGGAGTACTGACCTGTACTGACCTCCAAGCAGCACTCAAAGCATTGCACCGCCCTCCAACTATCTACTGCCAGTGTCGGCTAAATTATGTTGTAAAAGACAAAGAACTTTTTTAAAAAAAAGAAATTTTTAAAAAGGTAGCTATCCCACTCAAAAAACATCAAAACTTTCTGCACTTCCGAAGATCGTTAATTTTCATTTGGTACCTCATTTTTTAGTCAAACGAATGGTGAAGGTCTTTTTTTTTTTTAAACAGGTGGCAACCCAATTAAAAAACCCATTATTGAATATCTAGAGGCCAAGCCCTTTGATTTGAAACCTTATTTTTGGTAATCCAACGAGCGGTGCGTATCTTATAATTTTCTAGTTGGTTGGAAACCCTATAAAAATTCAAAGTACTAAGGAGAATGCTCCTGTCGAAATCCGTTCTGGAGCTTTCGAGGTTAACGTGTTGAAAAAGTCTCGAAGGTTGTAGATTATTTTAAGTTTAAAGTCGTGCCCCTTTAATATGTGCGCGTGTGTATGTGTTTGTACTCATGCATGCCTATGTTTATTGTGCATACAGAATTTTGTATGAAATTAAAATCCATGTGCAAGCAAGACAGAAACCAGCTTACGTATGTACGTTTTTATATGTATGTATATAGAAAGGTATATGCTCGATTATGTGTGTCTATTTGCAACTGAACATGTGTACACTCTTGAGCAAACAAATTTGTACACATGCGGCACAGGCTCATACAAACACACACACACACACACACACACACACATGTCTCCATGTTTTTGTTAATATTCAAAGTTTTGCAAATACCAAAAGTTGTGAAGCTAATAAAAAGCGTTTCAATTTAATAATAACAAAAAAAAACAAATGGCAACAAAGCTAACAAGCTAAGTGAAAGCGAAAGTCGCAGCGGGTAATCAGTCCAAGAAAAGAAATTTAGGTTACTCACAGGAAATTAAATTAAGCCCCATTCTCCAGCGTGCAATGCGAATGGTGAGGAGATTAAACTAAGAGAAATTGTGACTTTCTAATTTAAGCTACAATTAGTTGAAGGCAACAAAGGCAAAGCTTAAAGAAATTTAAACAAAAGAATAGATACAAATGGTTTGAGCTAATTGAGGTTAGATACTAAGATATTTTTTTTTAGAAATTCAACATTTTATATAAGTGCGAACTTGACAAAAAACACCGATACTGAGATAAGAGATGATTGGTATATAAATCTTTAATAATTCTTTTGACGAAAAACTAAGACTCTTTATTTTTTTTAGTTACGGCGCACAGTTTTCTATTTTGGAAAAATCAAATAACCCGAGGATAGCTAAAGATTTTTAAATTTATAATTCAGGAAAAATAGTCTCCTTGGATGGAAGAATTACCTTGATTGTTAAACTGACTTCAAAAAGAGAGGGTTTTAACTTCTTTCTCTTTTTTTTTGACAAGAAACTAGTATGCAATATACTTTTTAAAAGTTCTTAGTACCTATTTTAGCAGATCTTCCGTCACAGCCTCCATTTCCATGATCGATTTTTTTTAAGTTCATTGCAGTCTGTTTTTAGGTAAATAAAAATTAAAAATAAAAATAAAAATAAAAATAAAAATAAAAACTTTCAGAAGGTCTACTATACCTTTAAAGGAAAAATTTTGGGTTGGATTTTGTAAATGAATTCCTTAACGCACGAACGGCAAAACGTGTATTTATACTTTTAAAAAGTTCATGCCATACTGCTTTCAGGTCAAAAAATAAAAAAAAATTAAACCTACTATATTTGGAGGTAATTTTAAAGGTCACAGTAATTCTTTTATCCAAAGGGACTATTTTTCTTAATTTTCCACCTAAAAAGCTCGAAAATGCTGTTACATTTATTTAAATATCTCTTCTCATTCGCGATATCTGATTTTGCTCCTTTTTTTTACAAAATAGAACACAGTGCGGCCTCTTTCATTAGTTGCTTGTAATGGCTTGTGGCATCAAGCGAAGCTAAGGTGTTTTGAATTTTCGCTTGGGATTAATGATCTACCTGTGATTACGCATATCGCTCCATGGTTTATATACATTCCAACACATTCACTTCCTTTCCAAACCAAACAATTTCTGCATATATTTTTTTCGTTGTCTACCGCCAGCTGAAGTTGCTGAAGCAATACTCCGAAATGCAGCCGACAAATTTTTACTATGTGAAAGAGCTTTAACTTTTTTTGCAATTTCATTTTCATGAAATATTGGAAGTTACTAACTTAAAGTGAATTTCTTCTCTTTACATGCGAATGCTGTTGCCGGTGCCATCATCGTCATCGTCATCATCATCATCGTCGTCGTACTTTCCTGCTTTCTACCACACCCCTTTGCGGGGCGGGCAGATGAGCGTCATTTTCAGTTACATTGGTGTTAGTATTGTTCTATTCTTTGTTTCCCGCTTCTCACCGTACGAATGGCGCATTGTTTAATATCAGACAGGTAAGTGTTACAGGAATGCTTCTTGTACGTCAAAATGGATTTGTCAAATGCATGCACATACATACTTAAAAAGAGTAATAGGTATGTACGTGTAGTTATACTTATTTATGTGCATACGCATTACAAGTGGAATGTGGAAAATGAATTCTTGGTGAGCAGCGCTTTTGAGTTTTCATATAATTTTGTTTAAAAATTTCGCAAAATGTTATGAATGTGCTGTAATTTAGGTAAAATTACTCAGAGGCGAAATGCATTTGTGAAAGCAATAACGAGTGAAACTTTTCTAATATAAATATTTTTCTTTTTAATAACACAAGCGTAGTTTATTCCCAACCCCTAAATGACATTCAAATGTGCAGCAGTTCTAGCAATAAAGCTTTGAACCCATCCATGGTGAAATTATACTAGGTGTAGTAATTAGAGCGAGACAAAAAATTCAACAATATCTTATTTGAAAATTTATATAAGTTAGCCGAAAGTCAAGAAAATTTAAAAAATAAAGCAAGAAAGCTGTTTTATTACTTCAGCTGCTTATAATTTTTCCATAAAACTCATCGAAAGTATCTTGAAAAGCTTTTAAGATGATGTCTCTTGACTCAACTTAATTGAATATATTGAGTAGGCGATGGAGATCTTGACAAGCAAGCCGCTTTTAGCGTACCAAATTCACGTCTACTCTCGAGCACAAAAAAAAGATCTAGGACCACGTGGTGCAATAAGGAAAATGACAACCCTACTATGAAAAAACAAGAGAACCATAGAAAATCGTAGTAGGACTTCTGGTATCGTTGAAAAGATGTTTGAGAGGCATAGAGACTTCGGAGTATTCTTGACATTTCTGACTACCCTTTCAGTGTTTCGCAAATATACTAAAGTTCTAGTAAATTAACTGAAGACAGCAAAAAGGAAAAACTCGCGGTTCTCCACTTTCCGATGTGCACCAACTTTTCTGAATATTTTACTACAGATAGTACACACGAAGAGAACCCCAAGAAGTGATGCAAGATGGCTAAAATGGCGGTAAAATTGCTTTCCTTTTTTAGTTATGACGTCAAAGACGAAATCCTTGTGGTGTGCATTAACTTCTTGCAAGACAGTCGAAGTAATAATTCCACACTACAGCACGAAAGTCAAAAAAAATATATGTTTACACTCTCAAGATAAGGAGTGAGTGATCTCTTAATGGAACTAAAATTTTTGCAAAAAATCTCAAATAAAAAAATTAAATTTTCGCGAGAATTTTTTTTTTTTTAATTTTTGTAGACGGTTTAAAATGTGGGTTTATATAGTGTTTGTAATAGAATGAGCTGGACTTAAAAAAAAAAATATATAACATAAATAAACCACCAAAACTTTCTTTGTTCGCAAGAGTATATTAATTTGTAAATACTGTTGAACTGCATAAAAAATATTTATCATATTTATAAATATTCATTATCAGGTAACTGAATTACATATCCAAACGCATAAAACTTGAATTCTAAAAATCATCTTACACAAAAAAAAATCAAAAACTAAAAAAAGTGGTGTATTCAAAGGATCACAGCATTGTAAGCAACGACAGGAGCAGGTTAACGCTTAAATTGCTGGTGAAAGCAGTCGTAATTTAGGGCTAGTACTTAGTGCAAAGTTGTACCGTAAGTTAGAAATCTTGGACCCTCACCTTTCTCTTGACTGATGGATATTGGGAGCCAAAGAATAAGCAAACAAACCAAAAAAAAAACGCCTTAAAAATCTTGTTCAGAAGAAGGCAAGAATCGCTTCCCCCTTTTTTACCACTTTTATATTATTTCGGATTCTTGTTTGTCCTCATCATTGCAAGAGATACATATTATAGCAAAGAACATAGAATACGCCGGAAGTATTTAAATGTTTCATATCCGCCTTATTATTAATGCGCCTAAAAATATGCACTAAGCTGCACCTAAACTGAATGACACGCCACTGTATGCATTTCTTTGAATTGAAATTAATTGCTGCTCAAATAGGCCGCTCAAAGCGCTCAAAGTTTTCCGTATATTTTATATGGGTAAAAACTATTTTTTATATCCCCCCCCCCCCCAAATCCTCAAAAAATAAAATGGGGGTACCCATAAAAAATCGTTATCTAGTATTAAAAAATGGTAAAATAAAAAGTTGTATATTATTACTGGAATTGTCCTGAAAAGAAACCGAGTTTTCCGACCGAAAACATCCAAGAATTTTATACCATTTCTACAAAAAAGTGTCCCCTTAGAACAGTAGATACATGAAAAACTTCATGGGCTTTGAAATACTATGTACATATCTAAACACAAACAAATATGGGTATATTTTTTCCATTCAGAAAAACCCTAGGGGTGAGAGCTTAACATTTGAAACTTTTTTTTTTTTATATCAGAATATCGTTGAATCATTTTAATATCTTTTGCAAAATTACACGATCCTAGGTTTATTAATCTCAAACTTTTTTAATAGATAATGACTTTTGCTAAAATCTTAAAATCAAAATTTATCGAAACAAATTTTATGAGACTAGGAAAAATTAATTTCTCCTTTTTAGTACTTTTACAAGAACTTGGTATATTAAAAAGTTTATTAATTTTATTTTTCTTTTTTTGTTTTAATTTACTCTGTTTTGTGAATCATTCTTGATTTTTTTTTTAAATTTCGTTAACTATCATCCTGGGAGAAACTGTCTTACGAACGCGAATATGGAAGCTTCAAAATCGCACAAATTTAATCTCTATTTGCATTCTGTTTCTACTCTTGTATCTTCAACTCTCATCAATCAAGTGAAATGAAACAAAAATAAAATTTTCAATTCAGGTTTAACAGTTTTAATTTTTTTTTTAACTACATTAATTCCGTCAACTTACATATTTCAAAATTCGTGTTTGCTAATTAAAATCGCATAGAGCTGAGTTCTTCAATTTTAAATAATTACAACTCAATAAACTTTCACTTTGTATATTTACCAAGCTTAGTACTTTACTTAAAATTTAAATTTCCGTTTTGTTTTTGTTTTTGTCTCTTCTCTTTTGCTATTCGGCAATCGATTTCCTTTCCAACGAATTCATAGACTCCCTTTGCTGCTACACTTAAAATGCTCGTAGCTAATTCTATACATACGTACGTACGTATGTGTGTATGTGCATATGTGCGACGGACAATTCGATTGGCAATTTAGCAGCAATCCTGGCCACAAATCACAAATCCTTTCAATTAGGATGCGTTCATTTAATTCACTCGTTCTAATCTGGCTACACATCAAAGTCACAAATTATAGTGACATAGGATGCAGGCAAGCAGGGCGGACAAGCAGGGCGGACAAGCAGTCCAGGAGTCATGGAAAACCTAGCATTACAGGCAGATGTACATATGCACATATGTATGTATGTGTTAGTGTGGGTACAAGCACTATTACTATATAGTTTGCTATATGTATGTACATATGTATGTATGTATTTAGTCATGCAAATGCCAACGAGTTGTCTGACTTACTGAAATATTTCCACGTTGTTGATGTTGTTGCTTCGCACCAACAGCAGCAGCAGCAGAACATCTATCAGATGAAGGCTGTGCCTTAATTTAATTTCTAAAAGCTTTCTCCTATCTACATATATATACACATGAAGGCGCCAAAACACATACATATGTAGTATATGCTTTCATATACATATATGTATTTACATATGTGCATGCATGTCTGTAACCAAAAATGGCCAACAAAATTTTTCGTGCTGCTAACGAAATTTCATCATCCTCACTTACTACATTTATGTAGTTCGGCCCTTAGTGGGATGATGGTGCTTTGAACCGGCCGGACGTCGAATACATATGTACAAGAAAAACAATCACGACATACATACAAGTTTACTTTTGCAGTCTGCAGGAAAATCGAATGGTAGGCAGTTAAGGCTGCAGCTTCTAGTTCGGTTTCGAAGGGGATACTGCTGGATCTTTGCCTCAAATAGAATTTTTATTTTCGGTAAGCGAGTATTATAAATGTCATAATCGTTAATGCCAACGCAAAGCTCCAACGCATCCTTTGTTTAATATAAAAGTTTTTCGGTTTCATAGGGTAAAATTATGCTTGGCTTTAATTATGAGACGAAATCTACTTGTGTTACCATTGACATCAAAACTAAATAGCTGATTCTTTCGTTTACGGTATTCGAGTTGTTATTATCAAAAGTATAGAGCTTTCAGTTTCAGTGAATGGTTTTCAAAGTGGGCATCTTGATATTAAGTGCATGCTATCAATAACCAGCCGCTCTAACTATTATCTCTTCTAAATGCTATGGATATTAATTATTACATTTACCTAGGATAAGAATATTATATCCTCTCCCGAATGAAAAGAGAAGCTTTTTCCACCGATTTGTCTCCATATCGTTTAAAAGCTCCAAACTACATATAATCACTTTCACAAACCCTTTCTGATGTAACTCTTTATTTTGTGGTAGTATGTCTTCAGCAAAGGCAACAACGGTACAATTGTGTCGGAATCTTTGCTTGAATAATTTTCTTACCACTCAACACACCCCGCAAGTTACAACTGGACCTCTTTCTTTCTAAACAGCAAGCAAACCTCTTTTTTGGATTCTGCTTCACTTTTTTGCGCATTCTTGAAGCATCACGATATGTGCTTAAAACCATCGCTGTTCTATTTTTGTCAGACTAAAACCGAAACAAGAGAAGCTTTGCTGTGTAGATTTGATGGGAAATGTAATACTTAATTCACTAGCTGTATAGGTACTTATTTAGTATGCTCAGCTAGGTAGCCCTTCGAGTGCTGCATATGAAGCTTGGCTCCACATAAGGCATTCACAAGGCGAGAGCTCAAGAAGTTGATTGCAGGTCTGAGTGAATGCCTTTTAAAGTCTCTGTGTACACTATGGAGCCCAGAGTTTGTTTATTGCATGACTGTATAGAAACAATATCCTCCTCCTTTTTCACTGCATTGTTTAAGTCCGTCAAATATATCTAGAGCTGTGGTGTTTGTGGTCGGCTTGCAATCGTGCATGGAGGGTCTTCGCTCGCTTTTTTTATTGCGAAGGCCAGAAAGAGATCTAGTTTTTACCTAAGGACTTGAAGCCAATTAGTGTATCTTTATTTCTGCTGAAGACGCTAGAGAGACTTATTGATCAGCATACGGAACTGGTTTTACTCTCAAGCAAGTACTTGTGATTTTTATTCGCTTGCCGTTTTCTCAGAGGATGAAGTGCTTAGTCCTTGTCCTATAAAAGAAGCTGTGGTGAAAACCTTACATTGAAAAATAAAATAGGAAGTCATCAGTTGCTTTATGTTTCAGAAGAAAAGATGTAGGTAAGAGATAAGGTATCTCACCTAAAGTAATAACTTAGCTCTATGAAACCTTAGTGAAGCCTATTATTCTTTATGGGACTCAATCCACTGGCATTTGCTTAAGATACGCTAATCAAATACATAGAATTCGGTCGTCTTTAGTATTAGTAGCGTATTTCAAATTTTGTTGTCATTTCGGACAAAAATGGGTTGGCAATGAGTTATTAAAAGCTGCAGCTCTCTTCGTCGAATATTCGTGAACCGGTTGTTAGGGACATTCTAGAACTCTGTTTCACTATAATTTTTTGGCTTCCAGACGTTTCCCAGGCACATATGTTGGAATTAAAGTAGCACTAGACACATTATTCAAGAGTGTAACGCCAATAAGGAAGGAGCTCAAAACTAAGGGTGCGCTAATAATATCGCAGGAAGTGTTTCACTTCTCTCTCAGTTGTGTCGCAAAAACCTGCATGGCTGACGATTTGGCGAGAAAGGATAACCTTGAAACGATATCACTGGGAAAGAAGTATATTTGAGCGCCATTTACGACCTGGGGTTCACTTTTGGGGAAGTGGGACTTAAATTAGATCCTTGAAGGCTGGGAAAAATCTAGAACGTGTGCAGTTTGAAGGTTCTTCGTTTAAAGTAGCTTCTTATTTGAGACTAAAAATCGCATATAAACCATATTACTTCAGTTAGCTGGAGGATGATGTGATGGAACCACTTCGACACTGTATTCTGTACAGCTTTAGGGAACTTAAGATTTCAGTATTTTTGCAGTTTACAACTAACCCAGGACCAAGTGGTCTCGCGATTGGCATGCAGATTTTCATCGATTGAGTAGTGGTTGTCGTTCAAAATCATATGGTATCACAAATGGTCCAAATATATATTCAACTGGGGACGGTCACCTAAACCAGCCTTACTTAATCTAGAAAAATCGAAACGAGCTTGGCGCGAATCTTCTGAATAAAAAATTTTATTATATTTTACTTTACATACATTTTCCTGCCAGGTTATAACTTGTAATCCGTATGCGTGTTCAACTCATAGTTAAATACTAAAAAGGAATTCGGAAGCAGCGCAAAAGGGCAAAAATGTAGAAAAAATTGCCAAAAGCAACTAAAAAATAAGGAATAACAGCTATGAAAGAATGATGGTATGAAAAAAGTAAATGGCGAAAATTCTTCCAAAAATAGTAGTAACGGCAAAAGTTGAATGCGAGATGCCGCAAATGCCTTGCCACATATGGCATACAGCGCACGTACTAGAGCACATAGCATGCTAAAGAATTTGGCATGTGCCTATGTGGCATGCAGGCCCTGACTTTGTGCCGCGCTCAGCGTGCGATATGCGGTATTCATAGGCGCCCAATTTAAGAAGTGACAGACAACCTTTTCGTTAGCGCCATAACCAATGAAGCAGACACAATGCCCAACAGGCACGCGTACATACACACATAAGTACGCACACAAGCGCCGGTAATAAACGGCTGCTGCTTTTGAGCTGCATATAAATGCCAACAATTTGCTGTTAATGCCACCAATACACAAATAAACTATACAGAGTAAACAAGTCAACACGCATACGCAACCACATATATTTGTATGCCTATTCGTGTTTAATCTATGAATGCTGAACTTTATCGTTTCCCCCCCATTATTATTGCTTACCCACATCTTACTTATCTTACTATATATATATATATATATGTACGATATGTAATCCTCTTTTCTCTTTTCCTGCAGATTCGCATGCACATCACGAACAAATGGCCAATCAACAGCCGCCTGGCATCATTGGCGGTGTACCTGTGCCCGGTCGAATGACCGGTGCGACCAGCGCTACTGCCAGTCCGGCCAATATTGGCGGTGTGGTAGGTGCTGTTGGTGTGCCCGGAAGTGTTGGCCTCGGCACATCCGCCACCGCAGCGGTCAACGAGTTTAGCATTTTGAATTCATTTTGGTTTGCCTTGGCCGCCTTCATGCAACAGGGCTGCGACATATCACCGCGTTCCATCTCCGGTCGCAAAGTTGGCGCCGCTTGGTGGTTTTTCACGCTCATTCTAATTTCATCGTACACAGCCAATTTGGCAGCATTTCTCACAGTTGAACGAATGGTGACACCAATCAATTCACCCGAAGACTTAGCTATGCAAACGGAAGTGCAGTATGGTACGCTGTTGCATGGCTCTACGTGGGATTTCTTCCGGGTAAGTATTTACATACATACATACAATTGAGCGCATAGATTTTGCACTAAATCGTGCATATACATACATATATGTGAAGGTATAGCTATGAGGATGTGTTTGAAGATGTAGCGGAAGTAAATATTTGACTCAGTGCGCAATTGGGAGCATGCGTTATGCGAGCGTATAATTTATGTGTGTATATACGCATTGCTGTAAAACATTTATCCGGCTATACATATTGGACTTAGCTTGGTCCGAAACAAAAAAAGACCTTCACTATTGGGCTCTTTCATTTGCAAAGTGGTTCATTTCAAGTACCGACAGGTCCTTCCAGCGCATTTGTGGGCGCCCTTGCTTTTGGTGTCCATCTTTGAGTTCCAAGTCGAAAAATCTTTTCAACGAAATACTTACTTTGCCTTGTCCTCATCCACCTCTGGACATAACACTCTTTTACCAGCTTCTCTAAGTTGAAAAATTATGCAATGGTGGTCCTCGTCTAGACCTCAATGATATAAATAGTGCTGGCTATCACAGAATCCATCGTAGTCTGATTTTTCGACGTATACTCTACGTTTGTAGCTATTCGAATACAGTAATAGCATTTTCGTAGATTTCACGAAAAAATGGACAGTGATGGATTTCAGCTGGTCTAACGCTTTATGCGACCAGATTGAAGAAGTCACACGACAGTGAGTGAGTGAGCAGAGCTCAAAATTGTGCTCAAAGCCACTCTACTCAGACGTTTGGACATGGAGACAGCTTCTTTTCGTACTCCCAAAAGTCTAGTCTAGGATCTTTTCCAAGATCTTACTCACGGTAAGTGATGGTGGGCTCACCAGGACTGAAATTTCCCGACCTCCTATTCATTCCTCTTCTCTCGGCATCACGCAGCTTTGGCCATTGATAGGGTATCTGGGATTTCTCGTATTGCACTGCTTTAGCAACTTGGAACTCTTCGTCTTACGTGTCGCTTCTGCGTGGCTCTTAACAGACAACCCTCTCTTCCGCAGGGGTACGATGAGATTAGGATGTAGAATTTCTTATTAAAATTTCAAGAATGCGCCGCGGCGGCTCTTGTGGGAAATTTCTTGGCTGACATCTTTTTTACGGCGTATTTTCAAAGTCAAATTTAACAAAAAGGCATCGCCGTAAACTGCAATATGCCATCTTTAATGCCAAAGTATGCCTTCAGATGCCCCATTGCAAGTTATGTCAAAAAGTTGTTTATAACTTTAAAGTTGACTTATTTTGACTATAACTACAGGCCTATGACTTTTAGCAATGAATATTCTAAAAATTAAGTGAAATTAAAAGATATATGTTTTTATTTTCAAACCAATAAAAATTTAAAATTAAAAAAAAAAGAATTTTATAAGATAAGTTTCTAATAATTAAATGATAATAAAAGAAATATGTTTCTTTTTAAAACAACAAATTCTAAAAATAGAAAAAAATTTATTTTTCTCTTTAAAATAATACAGTCTAGTAATTAAAAGTAAATTCAAACGAGTAATTTTTAAGCAAAAAACATAGTACCGTTAATTTCTTCATGACCATATGGTCGTATCTAAGCGAAATTAGTACGGGACCGCCCTTGAGGCAAAACCTTTCCGATAGGAAAATAATTATCGAAATCGGTTGGCGTGGTCCAAAAATAACAGCCATGTAAAAAAAAAATATACATATATATGTATATGGGGCGTTCCACATCCAAATAGACGGCGTTCACACTTCATGTGTTTCATTTGTTTCCAATTTTTGGGGGTTGATGGATAAAGAGAAATAATAAACAAATATGAAATTTGAGCTAGATTAATACATTTTTAAAAACTTTACAGCATAAAAACAAAAACAAATCGGTTTAATAGTTTTCCAAATATCTCGAGAATGGGGCGAGGAAAAAATTTGAAAAAAAATTACACATACACACATCAAACTTCTCAATAAAAAAATGTACATATTTTAAACTTTTTTTCTTGAAAAATTTTTCACATACAAATTTTTTTTTAAAACCAATTAGTTCCGACGAATTGATAACCTTCTCCTTTCTTTGAAGTCGGTTAAAAAGAGAATAAAAAAAGTGTAGCAAGTTATAAAATTAAAGTTAAAAAAAAGCAGAAAAGAAAAAATATAGAAAGAAAAAAATCCAAAATTTAAAGTGATTAAATAAATATAAAATTTAAAATAAAAAAGAAAAAATTAACTATTAAAAAAACTATTTATTATAATGAAAGAAGTCTGATGAGGAAATGTGGTGATTTCCGAAATAGCTATCACTTCTACCACTTTTTCAAATTATTGTTGATTTTCCACAATAAGTTTTCATTAAAAAACGGCCTCGAGCTCAATTAAAATTGTTGAATATTAAAAAAATTATTAAATCTGTATATACTTACAAGAGAGTAGTAAATTGTTTACTGGAAATATAAAAAATACAAGAGTAAAATATTAAATCTTCGTGGCAAGTATTCCAATTAGTCAAAAATGCATTGATCTAATATAGCTAAATAAGCAAAAAATAAAAATATTTATTTAGTTTAAAACTACTGAATTGCTCTCATTGCGCCTAGTGATTGCTGTTGTATCCTTATACTGAGTACTCGACACACTTTTACATTTATAAATTTATGTAAGTCGAAAAAAATGTTCACTTTAAAAGGTAAAATAAACGAATTATTATTACAAAAGTGGTGCCAATTAAATCAAGCATTGTCGATTCCGTGCATTAAACGTTAACAGACCTTTTTACAAGTACTACATGTTTGCTTCGAGTGTGAGTGTGCATGCGTTAAAAAAAAATAAAATAAATATCTCAGAAGTTTCATTAATTGGCTGCTCGTTGATGCCAATGAAAATTCAAGTAACTTTTCACTTCATTTAATTTGCTGAATATTCAAGTTAGTTTTTGCTTTTCAAAAGTTTCTGTATCAGCTGTAAGAGTGTGTGTGTGTGTTTGAGTGTTCGGATGTTTGAATGATGATTTCTCAACCTGTGCCACGTAAGCGTACGTGTTTTTTAAGTACCCTGCAAAAAATTGTGCGACTAATCTCTAAAGAGAGTATTCCGAGATTACTCTCAATCGGGTACAATTGGGCATTAATTAGTCCCACCTAGTCTCATACGGGTACTAATGGAGGTCAATTAGTCTCGACTCATCCCTTGTGGGTATAATTGGAGATCAATTAGTCCCCAACATATCTCTAACGGGTACTATTAACGATTTAATGATATGTACGCTCTTAGTCAATGAAATTTCATGTGCGGCGTTGGCACACAGAGAGAGTATTCGCCTAATAAAACTGAGCACCCCGGTTCGAATCTCAGCTGGCGAAAATTTTTATTTTTATTTTTTAAAAGTGACTAGTCGCTTTTTATACCCTTTCGGGTATAAATGTGAACAATTAGTCTCTTCATAGGACATGCCCGAACAAAAGCGATCAGTTCATTCCATATAAAGAGATCAAAAGTGGTATTAGTCGCATGCTCCTTTGCGATTGCTCCCGGAGTCATCCCGGATTAGTCCCGCTTTTTGCAGGGTATTAAATCAAGCTTTGATGCATGCGCTAGCATTTGCATACATATGAACATTAGGATGCCTCACTAAAAAAGTCGCAATTTTTTCACCGAAATTATAATATATATAATTTTTAAAGACTTCCACCTAAATAATTCGTAGAAGTATTAAGATTTACGTGAGCTAAACCGGTTTAAAAAAAAACTACAAAAATTTAATTTCTTATAAATAAAATCAAATTTTCCAAAAAAAACCTCACACAGTAGAAGAGTTTAAGCTTAAAAGATGTGCATAAAAATGTTTGAAAATTGTATCAACGTAAAAAAATAATGAAATTTTTTGGAGGTACTTTCAAAGCAGGTCCGCTCAAATAAATATTTTGGCGAAAAACTTAAAATTTTATAAGTTTTATAATTCCAACGAAAAAGCAGTCCCATTTTTTTTTTTTTTTTGTATGGAAAGTGATGCGCCTTAATACACACACATATTGCATACATACGCTCATACGTACTGCAGCTGCTTGTTAAATTTAATTTTATCGATGTATGCTGCTGACTTTTGATATTCCGACACATTTGATTAATTTGTGATGTGACTTCCACACACACACACACACATCAACTACGACGAGTTGAATTTTTTCTTTGAATTTAAGCTTGCGCTGATGTGCACACACACACACATGTTGCTGAGTATGGAAGCATCTTTTTGCAAAGAGAATTTTGCTACAATCAAGAATACCAAAAAAAAAAAAATTTTAAAAAATAAAATAAGTTTCGACTTTCCAAGTCTTCGAAGCACTTTAGTCCTGACGATTCTGATTCTGTTTCTGATTCTGAAAGTTGCAGTAATAAAATTTTTCTTTGATTGATTTACGCTGTCATGTCGTGTAATTGCCTGAAATCAATACCAGTACGAAAAAAATATGAAATATAAAATTTGATGAAAGTGAACTGAGCCTGGTTGTCAGCACAAATGACAACGTACCAGACAAGTTGCAGCAGACAGCAGCATTTGAGCTGAATCTTGGTGGGTGGGAGTAGTAAATAGGCAACTGATGTGGCACATCTGTGTGGCGTATGCTCGCCAGGAGATACACATAAATAAAAACGATGTTGTGGCAGTGTTGAAAACTGAGGATGAGCAAATGATGTTGTGCATTGGGTATTCAAGTAAGCAAACATAGTGGATGCGAGTGGTCTTATAGAAATCAGAATATGGCAAAAACACTGCAGCAAAAAGGGATTCTCTAGCTGTGAACATCCACTTAAAATCTAGCATGCACTTTCTCTATGCAAAATCAAGTTGGAGAACCATTCTTATCATCCATTGTACTACCCTGAAATATTATGAATGAAAACTCTTCGCTTCATTTCGAATTTTAGCTTGCCAAGGGAGACTTTTTTGTTGCAGTAATTCACCCAAAAATCGAAGGAAGCTCTAAATTACATTCAAATACAAATTCGCTGCAGAAGGCACATATATATGTATGTATATGCTTCCATAGTATCTGATATCTAACATTTATTGTGAGCATCACTTGTACTCAGCTGAACTTGCAATATCAAACTCTAGTCAAATTAGTATATGCCTTTTCAAATCGGAAGTTTGCGAGCCGATTGGACCGGATAAGGGGAAATTGCCACTACACACTTTCGCATGTATGAAACGTACCACTTTTTCAACTTACTTTTCATCTCTCAAATGTCAGCACCAAAATCAAGTTTTATTGGTTAGCGGCCCCCATTCATATGTTGTTATTCATACACATGTAGATACTGTGTCCGTGGATTTTTTGGTTATTATCCACTATGTTCATTTATGTGCTGCAATTGGTTGCAGCTCCAGCTGTGGACTGTCAGAAATAATTGCAGTGCATGCCACTCAAACGTCAATGATTTTTTTTGTGGCATACTTTTGAGAGCCATCATTCATAGCGCGGTCTTGTCGTAAAGCAGTCTACTACAAAGCTTGCGTGGGATTTACATACTTACATTTGAATTTATTGTTATGTATGTATGTACGTATGTATTTAAATTTTGTGAAAAATTTGCAAACTCTAGTTTAATATTAGCTAGTTTAATATTTCAAAGTCTGTTGAATATGCAAAGTAACTGCGAAAGAGATAGAATTACCCGTAAGCTCGGTCTAAATTAAAATTTATTTATATACCTTTCATTCTACTAAGAAAACTGCATGGCAGAACAATTAGGGATTTGTAATTCTCCCAAACAGATTCTTCTTATTGTTTGGCGCTGCCAGCATCTAAGCAATTTTTAGGCGAGTTCAATAAAACACGCCAGTTATTCCGCTTCTGAAGCAAAAGACGCCAACTGGAAATGCCAAGCAAATCGCAACTGCAGCCAGCAACTTGGTCCGCGTCGAATGCTTGCAGACCTGGAGCTTTTGTGTCCATTTGTACGAAATTTATTTTAATTCGCTGAACTATGTGTATGTACTTGTAAAGCTCATACGCTCCTTAGTCTGCTGTATTCGCTGTCACCAACGTGCAAACCTTTTTCTCGAACACTCGAAAGGCTACTACATTCTATGTGATCTCTACTTCTGCAGAGCGCAATGAGTGACTCCACAGTAGCAATTGTTTCAAGGTCGATGCTTAGTAGTCTTCGGACCACGAAATGTTATCAGTATTAATGCTGGTACTCAAATAAACGAAGCATGTTGTCTCCTTTCGCTCCAGGCCCACTCGCTCATACCAATCTGTGAAAAAGCAGAACAGACTCAGATAGGTCTTTCCGAACTCTGACGCAGCTGATTGTTTTGCTTAAAGCACCTTCATACAGCCGTATTAGTTTCGCGGAAATATAGAAACTGCCTTTAAACTCGACAAACGCCCTCGCACGGATCACCTCCAAGAATATGGTGAATGATAGATTTACCAGGTCTAAAGACATACCAAGAAAGTTCAATCTGTTTATTTACGGTGGGTTTTAGCCTTTCACACCGTACCTTTTATACAGATTTGCCAGCGATGTTCCACAGAAGAACAATCGCTTATTGACGCATATGGTATGGCCTCCTTCCTTGTGGATTGGCCAGAGCACATTTAAATTCCAGTTGCAAGCATGCATTAATCCGATCATATTCTTCTAAATAATTTGCTGCAAAACACCTCGTTAAAAGCCCTGGCGAAGCCGTTTAGAAACGGTTTGTTCGTCATGGAGGCTAAATTTTTTAACGGTGGCACCAAAAATCCCTTCCTTTCCCACCCTGTCATTTTAATCGCCTTCCACGATTTTGATATCGTAATGGGCGCAGCAATCGTAAGCGCACTCCAAAAACCTCGCCTTGATGCGTGTTATGCGGAGAGGCTCATGCACTAGGGCGAATGCCATTTCTTGGCGGCGAAATGTCTTAGAACCTAAAATAAGCTCCTCGGTTCTTGTGACAGCAGAATTGTACATCGCAAGGTTCTTTGCTTTCATTCCCTTGTTTGGTCCCGAACATTTTTTGGAAGCCGCGGATGTAAACTTTGTCTTCGCGAAGGCATCAGCCAGCCAAGCAGAGGGTCTTTCCAAATTAAAGATCTGAACACTTCAGGTGCTAACCCTCAAATCGTAGTCCCTTAAGCATGTGTCGTTGATTTATTAGAAAATAATTTTTGTAAGATTAGAAAGTTGTTCCCCCCTCTCCCTACTTGAGCCGAAGAATCGAATTGATGCATTAAGCATTCTGCTGTTTTGCACAGACGTCTTTAAAACCATAGAAGTCATTGGTACATCCAAAGGCTGCCTCGTAATGAAACCATGTTTGCCTATGGGAAATTTTTCAAGCGAAGGTCTACACCTTTAGCTGATCTTAATTCTTAGCGACAGTTAGGCAACACTTAAGGCTCTCTTGTCCCTTGAGGTTAAATTAGGTATAATCCCGGATTTCATTGAGATGCTTAATGCCCTTGAATACAGTGACATTCAGCCACGTTGAGCACCAGATCATAGACGACAGCTTAGACCGGAAGGCTGCGGCCTCCACTCCCACAAAGCTAAGCCATTTCTTGCCGCGGTTCCAAAAACGATGATTCGAATGTGACAAAAGTACCAAAAGACGTTGGTAAACGAAACGCATACTAGGTTGGTAAAATCTAAAAAGATATGGGCTTTAAATTAATTAGTCTCTCTAAAGATACATTAAGGATTATCAGAGAGAGATTATCATATAAGGGTTCTGCAGACTTAGAGGCCATCTGCTTAAGTGGTTTGGTCAAATTATATCAGCCAAAGAGACCATACACCCACTGCTTCAGTATTAGGCACCCAGTTTTCCACACAAATTTCTTACACTACCTGCGTTGGAGTATAACTAAACTCATTAACTAAATTTCACAGCTAATTAAAATACCATTTTATAGTTGAAAGTCAACAGCGTGCCGTTTAATAATGTAGTTGAATATCAAGTAGCAACTAAAACTCGTAATTGAAAATAGTTTCGAACAAAAGCTCAATAAATCCTTGCACACGTTCTAGCAATAAACAGAACTTTCGACAATCTTCTCTATTTGTACAAAATATTCCATACTCAATTTGAGCTACGGGTACTTCCTTCGAGCACTTTCTGTTGGAGCGAACTATGTATTTGCAAGCATCTCACATATTTCATCATGCAGGAAAATTTATTAATTTAATTGAATTTTCGACGCCATCCACGCATGGAGTGCCCACACAAAGGTATCAGCAAAAAAAAAAATAAGAAAATTATCAGCATCCGCATACAAAAATTGCGCATTTTATTAAAATTCTACGAATTTTTCCAAATATTTCCGTTCTGCCACACAAGACACCCCCGCTTTGGCCAACCGAACACTTTTAAGATCCTTTTACAAATTCTTCGCCCCAACAGTTCTTTTTGGCAAAAGCTACGCGGCATCACAAAAGCAATTTTCAGTAGCCATTCTTTCCGACTTCCGTATGTTAAAGTAGGCATATGCCGTACTATGTAGGCCTACACACATGCATATGTACATACATAAATATGTTTTTGAGTTAATGCACACATCCATGGTAAAGTACCATTTCAGGGTGCTTGGGTACGGCCGTAATGGCGTTTTATGCATGCCTATTTTTATTTGTATATATGTATGTGTACATGTATAGGTTCATATCGGTAGATGTGCTTTAGGGTACATCACTCTCCATACAAAAAAAAAAAACTGAAATTTTAGGGAAATATTGCTGGACCGATTTGAATATGTCTCCAAATATCGAGTGTTTTAAAAATAAAATTAATTTTAAGCATTTTTTCCAGAAAATCACCTCAGATGAACAGTTTAGGCTACATACCAATATTTAAAAAATTTTGACAACGGTATCAAAATAAACAGATTTTTTGAGGTATTTTTTAATCGGCCTAAATGCGAATCTTAATATTTTTCCGAAATATTTTAGCGGAAGTCCTAAAATATAATAGGTTTTATAATTCCAGTTTAAAAACCGCAATTTTTTTTTTTTTGGTGTGTCACCCTAATGTACATAAATGTTTAAAAGGATCTACATATTTGCAACGAGTATTACATATGAATTTTTGTACACATAATGTATTTATAATGAATCAACACGTGTGTATGTACATATGTATGTATGTATATAAATTTGTTATGCATGTTAATCTATTTCAATTTTATTTTATTTTATTTTTTCTTTTTCACTTTCATTTTTTCCGCAGAGATCCCAAATCGGCTTACATAATAAAATGTGGGAGTACATGAATTCGCGCAAGCATGTCTTTGTGAGCACTTACGATGAAGGCATACGTCGGGTGCGTACGTCAAAAGGCAAGTATGCGCTATTGATGGAATCACCAAAGAATGAATACGTAAATGCCAGGGAACCATGCGATACGATGAAAGTCGGCCGTAATCTGGATACGAAAGGATTTGGCATCGCAACGCCAATCGGATCACCATTGAGGTGAGTGTATAGGCGCGCATAGTTGTATTGAATACTGTCAAATTATGTGGTAAAAAGGGTGAAGAGGTGTCGGTGAAAATAAGCAAAGAGCAGCAAGTAATCCTGACTAGAGGTACATCGTCGTCTCAGAAAACGGATGTCGAATGTTACAAAACACGGTTTTGAGAAAATTGACTTTGAAGTTTAAGGTCGAATTAGTCCGAAACTGTACGGTAGATTTTTGTAACTTTTGAAGGAGACGTAGTTGGTGTTATTAGTTTTGATTTCCCATATTTTTACATTTAATATCTCTTAACGTTAATGAGAAAATTTACTTTTCATTCCGTATACATTTGTCGTAAGTAGCGTTTACTCACAAGTTTGTTTTGTCCACAGAACATACGACAATAGTAAAGTATCTATTTCAACGACGATGGTATAATTTGATGAAAAAAACAGACATATTTATTAAATAATGATTGCTTATTAGAAAAAACATAACAAAAACATAATCATGTATTTAATAAAAAAAATCTGTACATCTCTTATGCTGTAAATATGTTACGAACATACGTTTTCTTTATATAAAAACAAAAAACAATACTTAAATTCAGTCTTTTGTACATTTTTATCTCTTTCATTTCATTGGAGACTCAGTGCAAGCTAAAATTTAAAAATTTAAAATTTTAAAATTAGTTACTTAGTTTAATTTTCAATTTTAATTGTATCGTTATAGTAGAGGACCATCCAATTGTCGTAAGTTCAAAGTTTTGCGATACATACGAAAAATGTTTTATGATTAAAAAAGGATTACATTTGTATGGGAATTTGTCGTATGTGCCACATACGACAAACGTTTTATGATTAAAAAAAAGGTACGTTTGTATGCGAATTTGTCGTATGTGACGCATTTTCAGCACATACAACAAAAGGCATACCCAATCATTAATATTATGTAACATACGACAAAATGCGCACGAAATATCTCAAAAACTAATGGAGATATAAAAAAATGGATTGCAGAAATCGAAAGAGCATGTCCAACTTAGTAAATCTGCATCAAAATCCCAAAATCGTGATTTTGCACATTCGTCATCCGTTTTCTGAGGCGACGACATATTGTTGGTTGAAAGAAAAAAGGCTGCGCATGTATGTGTGTATGAAGTATAAAGGTATTCATAGGGTAAGGGAAACTTTTGCCTTATGTCAATTTATTTTTCAGGTAAATAATATTGAGATACTTTTCTCTAGGGAAATCTGGAGATACTCCTATAAAGTTTGCAAGATGAAATTTAAAATTTTTAAATACTCACTTACCGATAGAAATGTAAAAATTCCAAAAAATGCTGTACATGTTTGTACATCTGTTCCCAAAAGAACGGCTCGGCAAGTTCTGCACCTTTTCGTTAAATCGCTTACAATCAGGCATATTTCTGCTTTTATCACAGTGCGTAATACTTACATTCGAATACATATACATATAGTAAATGTTCGCTCGTACATTTATATAAACAGCGAACGCGTCTTTTGCCGCAACCGCACGCATGGCTACCGACAAACATCAAAGCCTGACTGTTGACTGGCTGCCAATAGCAACAGGAACCACGTCAGTCTGCAATTAAGGCAACAAGCATAACGGTATACAATGTACGCCATAGGAATTTCTTTATTAAAATTTTCGCTTGTAAGTATGTATACATACATACATAGATATGCGCTATGTGATATGTAATGAATGCTTGGCTGTGTAGTGCGTGTAGCAATATATATACATACTGGGAAATGGACGCCTTCCACATGGCACCATAGACTACCAAACTTTCTAGGAAACTGCTCATCAGTTCATGCAGCAAATTCTGGTTTTTCTGTTTGTTGTTGCTGCAGCTCTTGCTGCTCTTGCTTGTTTTCGACACAATTAAACCTTGTCTGCTTGGTTATTCTGGTTATTCATTATGCTGTATTCTCTTCTTTGTTTTCTCTTTTCTCATCCACTGCTGCCACTCGGAATAATATGGACATACAATTTTGGACAACAACATCAATGCCACCAACAACTCAACTCATCTCATCGTGGTACATTCATCACTGCTTGAAACCGAAATGTCTATGTGCGTGCGTGTGTGTGTGTGTGGAAAAACTTCATCATCATCATAACTGCTAAACATTGAAAAATGCCACACAAACAAAAACAAAAATTGGAAAAAATAAATAAAACCAAATGACCAACCAACCAATTACTTTGAACCCACTAACCTCATTCAAACTTTGTCGAAACCAACCGACCGACTAACCTCGCCAACAACCACCTACCAAACCAACAACAAAAACAACTATGCAATCATTCAACTCAAACTTTCGATGAAACTATTTTTGTATTCGCATTCGTATTTGATATCAATTTATTCGATTTAGTTTTTGGTCTAATATCCAATCGCACAGAGATCCGATTAATTTGGCTGTGCTGTCGCTGAAAGAAAATGGTGAATTGATAAAATTGCGCAATAAATGGTGGTATGACAAAACGGAATGCAACCTCAACAAGGACAATCAGGAGACATCACGCAGTGAATTGTCGTTGAGTAATGTGGCTGGTATATTTTATATATTGATCGGTGGCCTCTTAGTGGCCGTCTTTGTGGCCATTATCGAGTTCTGCTTTCGCAGCAAAACATCAACGCAAAAGGCGAATGGCTCCATGTTGAGTTCGGCGTCCGGTGGGGGCTCACATCAGAGGAATTCCCTAACAGATGCCATGCATTCCAAAGCGAAATTGACTATTCAAGCGAGCAGAGAATATGATAACGGACGTGTTGGGGTAAGTTAACAATGTGTTTGATGGTCATTAGAAATGGCACATAAGTATTATTGAATATATACATATGTACATACATAACTAGAACACTAGGGCGCCGCCGGAATTATAAAAAATTTATTATATCTAAAAGAGATTTAAAAGTTTAATCTTAAAAGGTCTGCTTGAAAATGTTTGAACACTTTATCAACAGAATCAAAATAATGCGAGTTTTGGAGGTACCTTCAAATTGGTCCAGCTCACTTGATACTTTACATTTCTCTGAAATTAATATGGCAAAGGTCTTAAAACATAATAAATTCTGTAGATCGAAAACCCGTACCAAATTTTTTTTAATGGAGAGTGATGCACCCTAATGAACCCATTATTTGATGTGGAGCGTATTTGTGCTGATGTGGCGTAAAATAATCGTTTGCAATTCGCACACGTAATTCTTTTTTACTATGCTGGGGCGAATTCGAGTAGATGAGGGTGTTCCTTCAGGACATTTGATCTAAAATTTTAATTAGGCAAAAAAACTAAAAGATTAACTTTCACAGCTGAAAAGTAGGTTTCGTTTTAATCAAATTTAGCTTTATTAGCAAATTCCTTTGGTAGACATTTATTATTGATGTTTGCGTTATGAATATGAGGCAAATTGGTCTACTAAATCCGGTTCTGCAGGTTTTTTTGTTTTTGTTCAGTGCTTAACGGCTGCTGCATTTTATGCTAGAAATTTCTTCAGGGAAAGTGTCTTTATTACACTGTACAGCACACAAAATAGCCAGATTCTATCAATGTATTCTGGTTAGAAATTTTAATCCCGGGATCCCGGCCTTTTTTAGGTCCCGAAAATCCCGTAATTCTTGGCAAATAATCCCGGGATTTTCGAGATTTGTAATTTGAAATGATGGCAATAATTTTTTACCAGTATTGGCTACATTTCTTTTTTTATTTAATAACATATATTTTGTTATAAATTTCTAGCTCCCTTTGCATATAAATAGTAAAATTTACACCCAAAAATTATTATATTCGCGAAACCCTGGGCCAAATATAGTAAACCAGAGTTTTGGTTTTTTCACTCTGACGTCAGTAATTAAAAATTATTTGAAAAATTCAGTGAAATGTGCTTAGAGAAGAAATAAGGGTATAAATATAAATAGGAAATTTTGTAGAATTTAAACAGATTAAATTCTTTGGTGCATAAGTTTTGGTTTTGAAATTTCGCAATATTTGTTTTTGGAAAAATTATATGTTAAGGACTTATATAAACTCCAGAACATCCTCGAATTTCGTCCTTCTAACTTTATCAGCTCAAAATTTATTTATTTTTTTTAATTTTTGCAATTCTAAAGAAATTTTCTCTTTCATTTGATACCCATATTTTTATTCTACATTGCATTCAATTTTTTAAATAACTTTTGGAATTTATCATATCTTTCAAATTACAAAGCCCTTTAAAATAAATCCTGGCGTCAGAGAGAAAAAATATAAATGTAATTTTAAACAAAGATAAACTCCTTCCCCTCCACCTATTTTCTACCACGTAGTCCATGGCCTTGAGGATTGCAAATACCTCAGCCTGGAAGACCAAAGCATACTCCCTAAAATAGAAGTAAAACATATTCCCATTAACTGCGATCAAGAGACCTCGGATCCTGACCCAGAGTCAGTTTTGGAGACATCAGTGAAGATTCGACAACGTGTAAGTCCGGGCTCAGTGCAGGTATTAAACAAGCGCTCAGTCTCGGGGAACTCAACATTAACTTGAAAGGTAATGATGGCGTACTTCCAGTGGCTTTGAAAAGACACAAGTACTCAGATCTCTCACAGGCACATAAGCTAAAATTGCGTTGGAAGTTTTACGATCGGCTTGGGTAAGGTTTAACCACTAAACTAAGACTAGTGTGTCATCAAAGGAAAAAAACTTAAATTGAGTAAAAGGGGACTAGGATTTGAGGAACTAAAATTCCATTTTTACAAACTTCATTGGCACACTCGAAATTCATTATAAAATTGTTATATACATGAAGAAGGTAATATATATGTGCATTACTGTGTAAAAATCTTCCCGCCAATTTTTAGTTACTCTTAAACAATTTTACTTTGAAGTTAAGGCGTGCGAGCAAACGTGCGAATAGGTTACATACGCAACTACGGGTACATGATCACCAGTGGTTATTTTTACTTTTTTTAGTATGTCTTTTTTAAGTTTTCATTTAAATACAATTTTGCGTTGAAATCTTGTTCTTTATACAAAACTTAAAACAATTCATTTTCTAAGATAAGTGTGCCACCAACTTCGACCAAAAAAACGTATACTGAGAATACACTGAAAAACTCTTAGATGGAAGTATATTTACTAATGATCATATCAGTTCTTCTCTTATATGCAGCAAGATTATATTTAGCACAGTCGTGTTACTCCTTCACTATTGGCTGATGTGGTTTGAAACTTTCCAATTACCCAGTTGAGTTCGCAGACATTCAAACCAATAGTTCGTAGACAAGTGAGCACAATTACATACATACATTGGTACACTTCTACAGGCAAATCTAACTAATCTAGCAGTTTAAGCAGTTATATTGTAATAGTAACGCTGCAACAGTATCTCTGTATTTAAACTATGACTGGCAGTCGAACATGAACAGGTGAAGTCAGAGATACATACATACATACATGTAATGCAACAAATCTGATATTCAGTACACTTACATATATGATTGCCATTTGGAGACCTTCGCTATCACGCTGATAAGACAGCAACAACAAGCAATGCAAAATCAATCTATTTACATATATACTGTGCACATACTTTGTAGCAATGAATGCATTAACGTTATTTGTGCGTTCAACTGGCGAGCTTAATAAGCGCAATCATACACATGCACACATGCGCAGACACAAAGGTACAAAGCATTTGGCATTTAATCAGTCGCCATGGGGGAGAGCCAAATACGAAACTCTCTGTTCATTGATGCCTATAGCCGGCCTACAGCGGCACGGTGTTTACTCGTGCCTGCTCAACTGCCTGCTGTGGCTTGCCGACCGTCTAATGTCTAAGCTTGCATACGTGTATATATGTATGTATGCGATATGGCTGTTAGGCAGATGAGCAACTGACAAATATAAACAAGCAAATCAACAACCAAGTGGAGGAGTGAGCTGGCCTATGCATTAGGCATTTAGGTGCACTCACACACACACAAGCACAAGCTTACGTCAAACTCAAAAGTGGGTATGGTGGTGGTGGTAGCATGGCAATGGCAGCTTGGATAGTGCGATGGTAAAAGGAGCAAAGCCTAAGCCAGCCGCAGTCAGTCCAACACATAACCATCCATGCCCTTATATTGGGTCATAATATTTGGGGCAAATTTTTTGATAAATTTTGAAGAAAACAAATTCTTTATTAAAACCAATGCCATTTTGGGCCATTATTATGTATGAACTTTTTGTAATTTTTCAGGTAGCTTCATAGTTGCATCGTTGTAGTACTTCTTCGAAATCTGTTCAAGGCTATTTTGAAGACCATTTTAGGCCTAGTTTCGGACAATTTTGAGACTACTTCAGCTACTTTTCGGCACTTGTTCGGTATCATTTGGGGACAATTCAAGGAATATTTCAGGACTAGTTTTAAGATCATTTTGGTTCGAAACTATTCATGAAAAGACGTTTTAAACACACTTTAATCTGATGGATTAGTGCCACCAGATGTATTAGCTTCAACACAAGTTAGTGACGAAAATTCGCTGATCCTTTTCATATGACCCAATATACTTGTGTAAGTCTGCTGCAAATTTACGCCTAAATGCTTCAGTGCAGCCTAGCCGCATATGTGTGTGTGTGTGTGTGTGTTTGCACTTGTAAACCGGGTGCGCCTGTTTGCTTTCGTACTTCGCATGGCTGAATAATCATCGCGTTCATTAAAACAAGCCTTACTTAGTGGCGCACACAAACAGCGAACACGTCTGCCACTGCAATGGCTACTCACAGCATTCAACTAATGACTGACACAAGCATATCTGTCGCTTGGTGACCACGTTGCTCTACTATAGTATACATAGGTGTTTATTCGGTATATGGTTGAGCAGCATCAGCAGTGGTCAGCGAATGTTGCTAAGACAAGTAAGCAACAGCGAGCCTCGAAATTCCACACACAGGCACACGCATTTAGGGTACAAGTACACCAGGTGGGCAAACATATATGTATAAGTTTAAGTACTTATGTACCTATCGCTTAGAAAGCAAACTGTTTTCTGTTACTGAAATTAATATGAATTTGCACCATTCAGTAAACAAGCAGAGCAGATTGTAGTCCTAGTGCCAACATTACTTACTAATAAGTTGACTAGCAGTCACCGATGGCTGCTGACATGGCTGTATAGTACCTATGTACATACGTACTAGGCTTCTATGAGCTTACTTATATATACATACATATTTATGTATGTATGCAAGTATGTGCTAACATACATATCAGTTTTTATGTGGCGGTTACTCATCCTATGTCGTTTACACTTTACCACATTTGCTTTATATTGCACCCATGTTTAGTTACACACTCACACACACACATGCAAATATTGTTGGTAATGCAACAGTGTGCATACAAATTGTACATAGTACTTACATCATCCATACCGAACACTTTCGTTGAATGTTTGTGTTCTAATTACATGTTAAAGCAGGTATTTGGTAATAATATATGTATTTAGTGGCTTGTTTGAATACATACATACATATATGTTTTATACAGGTAACAGCTTTCGGTGGCTGTAGTTGGTGCTGAATCAGGGATGGGCGTAATCAGGAAAATGAATAATTGAATAAAAAAAAAAATAAGAATAAGCTTTCATTCATCATTCCAACAATTTTGAATGACGAATAAATTTTTATTCAATTTATTTATTTATGAAAAAATTAAAAATTTATTCATCATTCGCAAGTGCTTGAATGGAGAATAAAAATTTATTCGTCATTCAAAATTGTTAGAATGATGAATAAAAATTTATTTTTTATTTGAATAATAATTCATTCAAAAACGCCCATCCCTGGTCCGGCATATGTATTTACGAAGGTGTATAATGGCAAGCAATTTGCAAGTATGAACACCAACAGGCAAACACACACACACACACACACACGTACAAACTCATACACCTTCGTACAGCCGCTGCAAAATTTTGGCAATATTCGTACATTAACTAAGCCACCAACACTGCCACAGCCACTCATTCACCTTCAATGTTTATCTTATTTCAGATGGCTTCCAGTGTAACATACCCACCGCTCAGGTTGAGTACATGATTGGGCTGAAGAATGGCAGCACTTGCAAACCGATGATTGAATGTCAAGTGATTGATCTTTACGACAGCAAAGGCATTAAAGTAAGCAATTTGCACCGGCCTGCGCCATTGTGGTTACACCCCATTTATGTATCTGCAACATGTCACATATTTAATCATACCTCCAACTCTCTCTCTTCCATCTCTCTCTCTCTCTCTCTCGCTATCTTTCATACGAATTCCCGCACATATCCATAGATTACTGGCGACTTGGATGGCACATTGGGCGGCTACACTGCCATCCGCCTGCTGGGCGACATTTTCGTGATGGCCGCATTGACGCTGCTCAACACCGCCATCGTCATTGCAGTGCGCGAGACATCGGAGGGACGCGGTGAGGTATGCCGTCAGTATGTCTGGGGTGCGATCGCTTATGTGCCGCTCTTCTCGCCCATCGATTTGTTTGCCTTTTCGAGTGACTCGAAACACGACGCCGCACTGGTGGCACTAATACTTGTCATTGTGTGTCTGCTCATCGGTGCATTAGTGCTGCTGTTTGCCTCGCAAATGCCGCTTAGCCCGCCGGAGTGGTGGGGTGGCACACAAAGACCGGCATGCTCGTCTATCCCATGTCGGCAATACGTCGCTATAGCCCTGAAATATTCGTGCTTACACTTGTCGCCATACTATTCGGCACATTCTGGAGCTGCATTCACAGTTTTCTCATTTGGACATTCAGCGATACGTATGCGGTCACCTATTCTGGGTTGATTTTGGTGTTGGTGCTGTTCTTCAATGTCGACAAATTCATCGAATATTGTGGACATTCGAATATCTTTATCGGCGGCTTTGCGATTTTCATCATACGCTTCACTGCGCTGAGCAGCGATGGCACCCAGTGGCTGACCGTTGTCATGGAGGCTATCGAGCCGGTCGTCATCGGAGT